>NC_043006.1:90778704-90816204 GCF_006345805.1 Octopus sinensis | reverse complement strand
AGCAGGGAATTGTATCAGACTGCCAAAAGGGAAGCTAGGAGACAGGTCTATTTAGCCAGAGGGGAAGCAGATAAGAAAAAATTTGCCAATGTTCTGCACCGTGAGGACCAAAGACTTGAGGTGTTTCGTGGTTCACTTGTGCTAAATGAGGATGCAAAGAGAGAGGTTTGGAGATGCCACTATGAAAGGTTGCTGAATAAAGAAAATGAATGGGATAAAGAGAGTCTGCCGAATGTCGACCCAACAGAGGGATGAGCTATCCGAGTTGACAGTTCCTTGGTAGTTAAGGCAATTAGAAGCATGAAGACAGGGAAAGCCCCAGGCCCTTCAGGAATCACTGCAGAGATGCTCAAAATATCTGGTAGTGTCAGCTATAGCCTAGTCACCCGTATAGTTAATCAGGTGATACACGAAGGAGTCATACCCAATGACTGGTGTAGCAGCATAATAGTCAACTGCTACAAAGGTAAAGGTGACGCCCTAGATACAAATAATTACAGTGGTATCAAGCTGTTTGATCAGGTAATGAAGGTTACGGAGAGGATCATAGCCCAATTAATTAGAGAGGGAGAGTTAATTTAGATGAGATACAGTTTGGGTTCGTGCCAGGGAAAAGTACCACAGATGCTATATTCCTGGTAAGGCAGCTGCAGGAGAAATACCTAGTCAAAGATAAGCCCCTGTACCTGGCTTTTGTTGACATAGAGAAAGCCTTCAACAGGGTCCCCCAATCCCTTATCTGGTGGTCAATGAGGAAAGTAGGGATAGATGAATGGTTAGTGAGAGCTGTGTGAGCCATGTACAGGGACGCCGCTAGTAAGGTGAGGGTTGGCAATGAGTACAGTGAAGAATTCCGGGTAGAGGTAGGGGTCCACCAAGGCTCAGTCCTCAGCCCCCTCCTATTTATCATAGTCCTCCAGGCAATAACGGAGGAATTCAAGACAGAATGCCCCTGGGAGCTCCTCTATGACCTTGCTCTAATTGCTGAGTCACTATCAGAACTGGAGGAGAAGTTTCAGGTGTGGAAGCAAGGATTAGAATCGAAGGGCCTTAGAGTCAACCTAGCTAAAACCAAAGTCCTAATAAGTAGGAAGGTAGACAAATCACAAATGTCTTCAGGTAGATGGCCCTGCTCGATCTGTAGAAAAGGTGTAGGTAGAAACTCTATAAGATGCACCAAGTGTAAGCTATGGACACATAAGAGGTGCAGCAATGTCAAAGGAAGGCTAACTAGGAAGATAGTATGTGGCAGATGCTCAGGAGCAATAAACACTGAAAATGCCCTGAGACCTACTTCTGCCACATTCCAGGGAGAAAAACTAGAAATAGTTGATAGCTTCCGTTACCTAGGTGACCAAGTCAGTAGCGGGGGAGGGTGTGTTGAAAGTATAACTGCTAGAGTAAGAATAGCTTGGGCAAGGTTCAGAGAGCCCTTACCTCTGCTGGTGACAAAAGGCCTCTCGCTCAGAGTAAAAGGCAGACTGTATGACGCGTGTGTACGAACAGCCATGCTACACGGCAGTGAAACATGGGCCGTGACTGCTGAGGATATGCGTAATCTCGCAAGAAATGAAGCCAGTATGCTCCGATGGATGTGTAATGTCAGTGTTCATACTCGACAGAGTGTAAGTACCTTGAGAGAAAAGCTGGACCTAAGAAGCATCAGTTGTGGTGTGCAAGAGAGACGTTTGCGCTGGTATGGTCATGTGCCGAGAATGGATGAAGATAGTTGTGTGAAAAAGTGCCATACCCTAGCAGTTGAGGGAACCTGTGGAAGATGCAGACCCAGGAAAACCTGGGACGAGGTGGTGAAGCACGACCTTCGAACTTTAGGTTTCACTGAGGAAATAACTAGAGACCGAGACCTTTGGAAGTGTGCTGTGCGTGAGAAGACTGGGCAGGACAAGTGAGACTATAACCCGGGATGTGCCAGTCCACTTATGCATACCTTTCATTCTGGGGACACAAAACTCTACTTGTGAAGACATGTTGAGGCAAGTGAGAATCAAAATTGATCAACATCAATGGAAATTGCAGCTGTGATACCAGTGCCGGTGGCACGTAAGAGAGCCATCCGAATGTGGCCGTTGCCAGCGCTGCCCCGACTGGCCTCGTGCCAGTGGTATGTAAAAAGCCTCGCCTGGCCCCCGTGCCGGTGGCACTTAGAAAGCACCATCCGAATGTGGCCGTTTGCCAGCCCCGTCTAGCACCTGTGCCGGTGGCACGTGAAAAGCACCTACTACACTCACGGAGTGGTTGGCGTTAGGAAGGGCATCCAGCCATAGAAACATTGTCAGATCGGACTGGGCCTGGTGCAGCCTTCTGGCTTCCCAAACCCCAGTTGAACCGTCCAGCCCATGCTAGCATGGAAAGCGGACGCTAAACGATGATGATGATGATGATGATGATGATGATGATGATGATGATGATGATGAAAACACATTAGACCAAATTTGGACATAATAGCAACAATGTATATACTTTATTAAAAAGCAGCAAAAATGTCACAAAATCTGTTACTCAGTTTCATGCTCCTGGTCTGATAAATGGTAATGTGAAACTCTGAGTAACAGTTTTTGTGTTATTTTTGCTGGTTTTTAATAAAGCATATTACTCTACCTCTACTATTCAAATACTATTCTTTCACCCTGTTTCGCACTTATGTGCTTACTCTGGTATACACACACACACCATATATATATATATATACATACACATGTACATATATCACCATCTAAGATGTGTGTTTCAAACAGGCACAGGTTAACAGTTTGACAGGATCCAATGTGGCCAAGGACAACATAGTGCTTCAGTGTCTGTTTTGGCATGGGTTTTACAGATAGATGCTCTTCCTAATGCCAACCACTTTACACAGTGGATTGGGTGTTTTTAATTATTTTGTGTCAGCTGAAATACTGAGGTCACCACGCAGGTTATAGAACTACAAACCCTGGCTTGGGGCTGGGTAACTATGGAGAAGGTGGGTAGCAGTATAGGTTCTTGTAGATCTACATGGCTACTCTTGAATAATAGAAGAAGGGGAAGGAAAGAAAAAATGAACAGTAAGAACTGCGAGAGATAGCTAATGGCAATGGGGCGCTTAAACGGCCCCACATGGCACAAGGTGAGTTGAAGAATCAGTTTGCATGATTGTATGGGAAAGAGAATGAAGGGATAAGGGCTGGGAGTGGGAGGCAAACTGTCAAAATGGGGATGATTGAAAGGCAGATAAACAAGGACTCCTGAGTTTGAAGAGATAGAGGGATGCAGAGGACTAAGAGGTAAGGAGCAGAGTAGTGTAGCCAGTGCAGTTGTCAGAGAGGGAGGACAAGAAAGAGGAGAGACATTGCTGGTAGCCTGCAGGAGCTATGGATGGTTGGAAGAGGCAGGTGTAATTCATAGAAGAGGGTGAATGAGTCACTGTAATATGGGTGGAGAGTACAATACTTCCAGAATTCAGTTTCACTGAGAAGGGTGGTTCTTTTCAAGAATCCCATATTACCAAATATCCTAGTCTTTTGTCATTTCCTACATCAGACTCAGGATCAAGAGGTCAGCCTTAACTACTTCATTCCATGTCCTCCTGGGTCTCCCTTTACTGCAAGTTCCAGCCACATTTAGCAATCAACATTTCTTTACACAGCTGCTCTTATTCAGATGCATCAAATGTCCATACCAGTGTAGTCTTCTTTCTTGCAGATAACAACAACTGACTCCTCTAATGCCCAGTTTTTTCACTCAGCCCCTTTGTACTAATTCTTTCATGCACACTTACACTGCACATCTAGTAGGGCATGCTTGTTTCATTTCTTTCCAGCTTTTTGAAGGTCTATGTTTCACTATTATGTAGCATTGCAATTCTAACACAAACACCATACAGTCTGCCTTTTACTCTTAGGGAAAGATCTGTCATTAGCAGTGTTAGTAGCTCCCTGAACTTTCTCCAACCAGTTCTCCCTCTAGCTACTCTACTTTCAGAGCAACCACATCCATTGCTAATTACATCTAGATAAAAAAAAATATCAACTACAACTAGTGAATCATCTGGACATTTCAGAAACCTGATTTCCAGTGAGCTTGTACAAACTGTTTCAGTGCATCTCTAGCATATAAAAGTTACATTTTCAGATAACCTGTAAGTGATTCTACTACATCTCTTGTGTGCCCATAGCTTACATCAAGCACAGCAAATGGAGCTTATAGCAACTCTTTTTCTCGATATCAAGCAAGGCCATTTCCTTGAAGGTACCAGGGTCCTATTTTTCTTCTTTCCTATTTACTAAAATCTAAATTGTGTGTGTGTATGTATGTATGTATATATATATTTTCATTCATTATTCTTAATTCTGTTTCTTCTTTTTCCTTTCCGTGAAAGCACCTCATTGCTATTTTTGATTTTTTGATGAAGTCAATGTATAAATTTTAAAATTACTGATAAGATGATAAAACAAATAGAGGAAGCAATAGCAAAACACTTCACAAATATTTACTCAAGCTTATATATATATAGTTTAGTACAAATCAGCCAATGTGATTGCTACAATAAATTACACCTAATGTTTCTTCAAGTTAACAATGAAATCAAGTTTGCAATGAATTCATAATCATGAACAGTTTTAATAATAAATAGATTTCAGATGTTAAATATTTCAAATTTATTTTCTGAGTAAAATCATCTCCTCCTGAGACTGCTAATTCCCACTAGAACAGTCATGTTAATACAATAATCTCTCTAAAAAGTACCATTCACAATAATTGGCCAGCGGTTATTAAAAAAAAAAAAAATTATGATCACGATCAAGTTACTTATTCACATTCTAGATCCATATTTGATTCCTTTCTTCCATTCAACATCCAGAAACGTTTTCATTTTTCAATCAATATATGTTAACAATCATCAGAAAATATGCACAGAATATTTGAACTCTTTACTCCACTGCTAGAACTCCTGTATATAGTATGCAATTTTAAAATCTTGGACAGTCTCAAATTTAAACTATGAATTTTTCTTTTCACAAATTAAAAATTTAATTTTCCATATTCGAGATGATATTTCTGAAATCAGTCTTGAACTGGAAACTCATCATCCCCATCATTTAACTATTGATGTAAATTATAAATACTTGTGATAAATTATTGTTAGTATCGTTATCATCAGCAGCATTACTTTAGATTTATTTATGGTAATTATGTATATAAGCACTATAATTATATTGTGGATAGTTAATACATAAAAACAGTATTTCTAATCCTATAAGCCAGCAGTTATTCGAATTCAAATATGTCTTTTTCTATCTCTGTATATATACATACTTCAATAACTATAACATTAAAAAAAATTAAAAGAAGAAACAAATATAAAGAGAAAATAATAATGACTAAAGAGCTGACAGAAAAAAGTAAAGAATAAAATAAAAACTTTCTTAACTACTATACAAAGCTTACAACACAACAGCAATATTTCAGACATTTCAGATGAACAAGAATAATTATCAGTAGAAATAGCAATGAAATGAAGTCTATAAACTGCTGAGATAGTATGGAAAATATAGTGGATAGTTTTCTGTTACTTTAAGTGACCTAATACTTGAAACAGCAAACTAGGCATTAAAGGTTTCTGTTAATGTATTTAGGCAAGGGAGCAGCAATATTATAGAAATGTGATGAGAATGGATAACACCAGCATAATGAAAGAAAGTGATATATTGACATTGGAAGGTACCCTCAGAAGAGGAAAGCAAAAGAAGAAATGTAAAGAAGTGAATGTTAGGATGCTAGACTTCACCAGATTTAGGAAAGTGAAGAGGAGATATGCAGTACTGTAGACTTGCCCAAACTATGCTAACACGAAAAAGAAAATAAGCAAGAAGACAATGATGATAATAAACATGACATATTAACTTAGTTAATAAGACTTGTAAGAAGAGAAAACAAATCAAGCAAAAAGAAAGATTGATTTTCAATTAGTTGAACTACAGAAATACTACTAATTTCTTGAGAGTAAGTAATAGCTAAAACTAATTTGAAGTAGATTAAAAGTATTTACAAAATCAACAAGAATTACAAGTTAATGCCATTACTCATCATTCTGAACTTCTCTAGCTTAATTCACATTGAGAAATATAGTTAACTTTGTTACTACTCTGTTCAAAGATAATTGGCTTTGTTTTCTTGTACGTCTATTTACAATTCTTATGTTTATAATCATTTCATTAAACATTACTTGCATTCATTTAAATCAGAATTAACAAGATAATGAAAAGAAAGTTAACATGTAATTAATTGAAAAATATTCAATACACAACTGTTTTTAATTATTGATGAGGTTTTCATACTAGGCTATTTACGCTGAACAGATGCTTAAAGAATCTTCTGACACTGCAGAAATAACAAAAATATTTAATATGCAACAAACGCTGCACAAAAAGTTGATATTTAGGAATTTAGTAACATATCAAAATATTATATTAATTATATTTTTTGTATTTTTTTTATTTAGCAAAGAAACCAAAGGAAGGGGGTGGGGCTTAAAACTGACTCAACTTAAAACAGCTGTTAATTACATAATTTCAAAGAATGATTCATTGTTATGAATAGATACTGGATATTTATTTCCTAACCAGCATCAAATATGGAAAATATTTGTATAAACTAATTACATTAATCTAAAAATTAATTAAGCCATTCCTCATTGTATGCATGAGCCATCTTCTCTATGATTCATTACAAGTAGATAAAATGATGGATTAAGAATCTCAGCTTGACTACACAAGTTTGTTTCTCAGAGACACTTTTTTTGTATTGTATTGTTTACTTTTCCAAAACATTCATGTTCAAAAAAATAACTAATTCCCTTTCTCATGATTAAAACAATCACCTCAAATAGTTCAGAAAAAGTTGTGTCAGTCAACCATGTACATACAAAACATCAAATCCTCCAACAGCATATTTTTGTTAACTGATTGTCTTCCAAAACATGAGGCGTGGTCAATCTAGTTACAATAACAAGTGCTTAGGAATAAGGAGACATTGCTCCAGCTAATATCAATCAATAAGTGGATTACAGACCCTCCGTATGGTGCTGACAAACAATAAGAGATCAAATCACTGCCTTTCCACTCTCTCACATAACACATAGTCTACATTTCAGTCTCATATAAAAGAAACCCCAAAATGCAAGTATTATGAATTCCTATTCTTGGCTTTCAGTCTATTGGAATTATCTTACAGCCAAATAATGGTAGCCACAGCCTTTCATTACTGACACTGGCAAGTTATTGCTTAAAGAAACAAAAGTTATTTCTTTAACATTGATATAGGATGGGATCCATACTCATTGTTAGAATACAACATATTTTGAGGTAGACTTTTACATTTCAAACTCAGCTGGTGCAAAGGCAAAACAATCACATTATAGTTGCAGGTAACACCTTTTTATTTATTGCTAAAGCAACATCCTTTGCATATAAATTTCAAAATGAGCATCCATGAAATCCAATGCTTTGCATAAAGATGAAAGACAGAGCAAAATAGTTTCTAATTACAAAGAAAACATTCAAGCAAGATGATGTAGGAAAGATACAATAAAGTACGGGTGAGCTAAGATACCAAATAAGGTATGAGTTAAACCACTGCTTTGCTTTGAGCTGCTATTTCTAGCATCTGATCACCACTATCATCAGTATCAATACTAGAATCAAGTAGATAATAACCAGTTTTTAAACTCATTGAAACAAATGCAGTGTATTTAAAACAAAACAATAAGAAAAGAGTAAAAGACAAAAAGTCCATAATACAAGTGAAATATTCTGTACCAAGACATTCTACAATAATCAGCAGAAAATGAAGCTCAGTGACTGGAGAAGGGAAAAAGCTTCTGAGCATGTGGATGAACAATCAATATCAGTTCCATGAGCCTTACTTTAACAGATGGTTGCAACACCCTTTGAAGATTTAAAATAAGTGAGAAGAACGCCATTGCTGACAGGCAGAGGACATTTCCAGGTTATTAATTCTTGAAATCAACATCATCAAGAAAGATACTATGAGAAATAAAGTACTAACAGTATAAAATAGCATTATTATCATTATTTATTATGATGATTTTTATAACTATTTTTATATTATTACTATTCCTATCTATATAGAAAAAGTACTGTATAATTTTGGTACAGCATACTACTGAACATTAGTCAGGTACAGCTAAGCTATACAAACCTTTCTTATAATGCTGTTTACAGTATTTAGTATTAACAAGAATAATATTCAACTTCTGAACAATTAAGCTTGCAAAAATCAAACTCTTAAGATATTATCCTATTCATGAGTAAATGTATGTGTGTGTGGGTGGATATATGGATATATATATATATAAAATAAAGAAAAGCAGTGTCTTAGAGAAGGTGGCAACACAATAACAATGCAGAACAAGCATCAAATATCCAAAATTAACAAGAACAAAGATATTGAAATGTTATCATAGAAATATTTAATCAGTTTTTATATTTTGGTTTAATAACCCCTTTACAAAAGTATTAAGAGCACAAGAGAGAGAGGGAGAGAGAAATAAATTATGTGTCCATCATGTTGTTGAAGAATGGGTAGGGTAAGTTGTACATGTTCCAGCAGGACTCTACTTCCTCCCATAAAGTGCTCAGAACACTGAAGTTGCAGGTTAAGAATGTTCATGACTATAAGAACATAAAAAATGTGGCCTCCAAGTTCTCTTGATTTGAGCTCCACTCAACGGACTATTATGTCTGGAGCGTATCATCAAAAGGAAGGCCAGTCGCAATCCTACAATGTCAAAGACATGATGGGGAACATGTACAAGAACTGCCTGATTCTGGCTCTCAGTTACTTCCATGTTGGCACCAATATTGTCCTTGGGGCTGAAGGTGGGTTCATTGCATAACCTGTGTTTTTAATAGATCCAGTGGAATACACATGCCATTTTTTCTGAAGCTATATTGTAGTTTCCATTTAATACTTTTGTTTTTCCTTGTATTTTATTCTCAATTACCTGCACACACTAACACACACAAGCACAAGCACACATTATTCATTCATTTATTTGACTGCAGCTTCTTCACAATGTCTACTTGTATGTGAAAATCAGATGTGTTTTTATTCATCTTCTATTGGTTTTAGCTATGCCATTGCAGACATTCTGGTGCATAGCTTTTGAAATACTATCCTCTATTTCTGGAATTATTTACGTCTAGCTATATTATTTCTTTGATAATTCTTGCTGCACTTTCTAGTTAAGAACATTGACTTTAAAGACAAGAAATCTTTATTTATTGGGATTTTAATGTTTTTGTTTGTTTCTTTAATTTCTTTTGAGGAATTTATTTTTATTCACTTTTAGTTTTATCATTATTATTGTTTTACTATTTTCTTTTTAAACTTATTAGCTTCATACTCAAACTAGCTCATTCATAGGTTTAATGCTTATGCCTAAGTTAATTAAAGTACTTTGGTAAAGCAAGAATTTTACAATATTTGATTAACTCATTTACAAATATCTTGTCATAGAAACTGTTTTTCAAATTATTATTTTGATGTGTTTCAAATATTTCCTTCTTTCTATTTTTTACCAGCTAATTTAATGCATCCTTTCTTCATTTCAAACTAATTAGATGTTTGCAAGCACAACAGTATAGTTAAGTAGCTTGGCTGGTAACCACACAGTTGTGGGTTGGATCTCATGACATGCTACTCTGGTTAAATATCTTCTACCAAAGGCTGAGGTAAACCATAGCCTTATGACCGAAATATAGCACACAAAAGCTGGATGGAGGTTCGCAAAATATGTGTGCATGTGTGTAGCTATATTTAATATGTTTGTGTACAATTTGGATGTGGGAAGACCTTTGCTATAGAAACTAGCCAGGGAGAAAAAGAATTTCGATTATAAACAATGCATATGAAAGCACATCACTGGGATGTGAATGATATCAATGGGCTGGAGGATACATGCATTTCTGGATACAAAACTACTATATTTTATTTTTTAAGTTATATGTGCAAAATTACAGTTGTGGCAGAAACCAGTATAACGCAAATTGGCACATAATAGCATCCATGTCATGCAAACGACACCCATGCTGGTGGCATGTAAAAGCACCTATTACACTCTCAGAGAAGTTGGCGTTGTTAGGAGGGGCATCCAGCCGTAGAAAACCATACCAAATCAGAGTGGAGTCTGGTGCAGCCTTCCAGCATGCCAGCCCAATCAAACCGTCCAACCCATGCCAGCAGGGACAACAGATGTTAAATGATGATGATGATGGAGTATATGCAGCCAATATTCAAAGACAAAGTTTGCCTTGTTTTAGCTATCATTTCATCAATCATTTACTTCATTAACAAAGATGTTACAGAACTCAAAAATAATAAAGAAGAAAATTATTTTCAATCCATAGCTATATTGTGAAATATATCATTTAGATATATTAATATATAAAACTCTGATGGTGTAGATAACCAAAAATAAAACTTGCATAGTGACAAAGATTGACTAATTGGGTTTTAGGTGCTATTATAAAATCAACGTCGTATGGTTACTATTTACTATTTAGCTGGGTAGATAGACAGACAAACAAATAGATATACGTATACATGTGTGTGTTTGTGTGTAGCTTTGTCTTGACATTATTTGATTGTCATACACAAGCATCACTGTCATCTAAACGATATTCATTTCCATTTTTCATAGAAAACATGTCCTGCCTTGTGACACATTCCTTTACTTGGAACAGGTAAAAGCTGATGACAGAGAGCATCTGGCTGCAGGAAATCTGCCTCAACAAATACTGTCTGACCCATGTTAGGATTAAAGTGAGTGTGAAATGATGATGCACACATACGAAAATGTGTGAGTGTACATCAACACACACACATACATATGCATGTGTGTGTATATTCATACACACGCACATAAACAAGAATAGGAGCACCTAAAATGCAACAGGTAGACACGTGACATTTGAGTGACAGTTGTGTTTTCTTTTCAAAACTACTTTAATGTAAAATTAAAGTAGTTAACAGTTTTTCACAACTGATTGGTATTGTTTCAAATGTATCAATAATAAAATGAAAACAATTTTTAAAGGAAATCCTTGATATGTTCTACATAAAATTAGTTTCAGAATATTTAATTTTACATCACTGTATGTATTTCAGCTCTAGTTGGCTAGACTTAGATTCTTACATGATTATAACATCAACCTAAATTGATTTATTGAGATATCAGAATGGTATATGGATTTTTAACAATGCAAAACTGGCTTCTGTTATGATAGAAAGTAAAATAAACTTCAAGTTGATACAGTACAGAGATAACAGGTTTGTATAATGATTATGAAAGTAGTCAAGTAGGAAACCTTTACGTAACTGTTCAATCTACCAGAAACAACAGGCAAATCTCTTTCGAATCACAAAAGCACAAGTACAATGATATTTATTTACTTTCTGGCAACATGGACAACATTTAATTTCCAGTAATTCAGAATATTTGAGTATATCCATTCACAAAAATATATGTTTATACATATATATGTCTGTGTGGTTGTTTGTCCACCTGTTATCATCCTCTGTTCAGGTATATATATATATATATATATATATGTAGAAGTAAATATATGGTACAACGAAGTACCGATATTTACTGGCAGTAAGACAATTTTTTTCAATTTTGTTGCACACACGCATTTTTGCTAGTACATACGTGGTAAAGCTATACATTAGCGTCGTATTTATTACGTTCGCTATTTTCCAGTAAATATCGGTACTTCGTTGTGCCATATATTTACTTCTATGTATAATTTTCCCTCACGGGCTATTCTTTACTGGAAAGCAATACTCTCGTATTGCATTACTATTTTTATTGAAACTTCTTCACTGTTCTCGTTCTGTCAGCGTTTGGCATTTCAGTCGAGTGTATTGGCATTGATGCGGCAACATTTGAAATGTTGTCGAGGTATATGTTGGCTGATGAAGATAAATCAAGTATGTGTGCAGACATATCTTGAAAAATCTGAAACCAGTACCACATTATCCCATTCTAGGTATTTCATCTTTCAGATGTTCTCCCTGGAGGTAAGACAATTTAAAAAAATTTTGTTGCACACACGCATTTTTGCTAGTACATACGCGGTGAAGCTATACATTAGCGTCGTATTTATTACGTTCGCTATTTTCCAGTAAATATCGGTACTTCGTTGTACCATATATTTACTTCTATGTATAATTTTCTCTCACGGGCTATTCTTTACTGGAAAGCAATACTCTCGTATTGCATTACTATTTATATATATTTATATATATATATATATATATATATATATATATATATATATATATTTAATTTTATTTGTTAGGGAATAAAAATTCCGGCATAACAGGGGTTCAAATTATTCTCAATGACAAAATATATATTTTCACTTAGAGATAGTAGGCCCCTTCATCTCACCATATAAAAAAGAATTTTTATTTTAAATACCTACAACTTTACAACTTGGCTATACGTGTTTCATGAGGTACATTTCCCGGTTTCTAAACCACTCCGTGTTTTGCTGGAGCCATTCTTAAAATATAACGGGAAATGTACCTCATGAAACACATGTAGCCAAGTTATAAAGTAGTAGGTATTTGAAATAAAAATTCTTTTTTATATGGTGAGATGAAGGGGCCTACTATCTCTAAATGAAAATATATATATATACATATATATATATATTAATCAAAATAAAAACATGACTCAAAGGATTTAGCGGTACATATGTTTCGGGCCTTTATTAGACAGCTTTATAACAATGCATAATTGATGTAAATGTGTGTCTATGGCCTTCTTCAGCCGCGTACAATTACTACTTCAAGGACATATATTACATTGTAAGTTTTACGTTGGGGATGCAAATCCTTATAGTCGCGTACGACAGAGTGGGGCACCAACACAAAATCAAAGCGTCCATCCTGCTTTTGACTTGATGTAGAATGAGGAAGTTTGGATGTTGAGCTAGAGAGGGAAGGGGTTGGGGGGGTTGAATCTTTAGTGAGTTAGGGATCACAAAGGGGAAGTAAAAGAGTAAAAGATTACAAAAGAGTAAAAAAAATTTTAAAATTATATAAGAAAGATATAAGAATATAAAAAAAAAAGTATCTATGTATATAAATATATAAATAAATATATAAATATATATACATAAATACACAGGACATGAAAAAAACATGGTAATATAATTAATAGAGATATAGATAAAGAAGCGAAAATTAAGGACGAAAAAAATAATAAGGATAAGAAAATAAAAGACTATATAAGGGGATGAAGAACTAACAGGGTGGTCAGAAGATAGTGTATTCTGGTTGTTGAGGCCTACCTATGTTACGGGTGTCATAAATTAACTGTCTGGAGACCAAGTAGATTGGTCAATCTCAGTTGTCTCGTTTGTGGCTAAACAGTTTATCTACTTCCTCCTAATATACTCTATCACCTACACCACTAAATGGTATATACAGGTGCTTACAACTATCAAGTATTCACCCTGAATTTATATATATATATATATATATATATATATATATATATATATATATATATATATATATATTTATAAATAAGGATAATATCGATATTTAAATATTGATATTATCAAGTGGCCAGCATGGGAAAAAATACCGTACAAAGGTAATAATTTTTTACAACTAAAAATAAGGGTGTCTAAGAGACACCACCATACCGAAATAGCAGTCAAAACCCTGACTTTAAAAACCACGTTAAATGTTCATATCGTACCATGAGATAAGACAGAGGGACAAAATAGGCTAGCTAAAAATATTATTGAATAATTCAAGATCCAGGATTTCTGGTTTTGCTTTAAATAAGCTTTACCATCATCGGTTGAATATATCATAGTTGAGTGCCCGAATAACATCCTTTAGCTTCATTGGAGCCTCAAATATGAAGTGCAATTTATTTGGGAGGAATATACAGGGAAGGCAGAACCAGTGAGAAAGTCATTGCTGATGCATATGAAAAGGTATATGTAATCATGACAATGAATATATATATATATATATATATATATATATTCTTTATTTTCTCTCCTTGTTTCTTTCTATATTCCTTTCTGTGGAAGAGCGTAGGCTCAAAATGTTAAAGACTTTTTCACTTCCCTAGCATTATACTAATACATCTGTTTGTTGTCTACACCACACATACATACATACATACATACATACATACATACATGCATGCATGCATGCATGCATGCATGCATGCATGCATGCATGCATGCATGTATGTATGTATGTATGTATGTATGTATGTATGTATATGTGTATGTATGTATGTATGTATATGCACACATCAATATGATATTGTTGTTTTTCCATTTACACAACATTTTCCTTTTGCTCTACATTGTTGCAGACTTGCACATCCATGTACATACACACACCTACATATACATTCAAGAATGAACACAGGTAGACGTCAAACTTTATATTCTGAATCAAATATACTACTACAATATTTTACAGTGGAGTCATTATTCCCACCTACACTAAAATATCTAATAATTTTGACTAGTTTAGTCAAATATTGGTCAAATAAATATTTAAATATGAAGCAAGTCATCTCAAACTTATAGAGGAAATTTCATTTAAGTATTTATAATACTAGTTTATATGCTCAAAATCTTTGTGAAAGAAAACTAATTAATTTAGTGTCATAAAATTTACAATTTCACCTGCTGTAACAGAATAATATTTTGTACCAATCCAAAAACAGCAAACAAAAAACCAGTGTAAGCCAGAATAAATTCATATTTTACTTCCATTTGGAACATATATTCCTGTGACCATACACACATAAATGCACAGGCATCTTGTTGCAGTATGGCTCTATGGTTAAGAAGTTTGATTTGGAGCCACATCACTTGGAGTTCAGTTTGTGTATGTATGACTTATTGCATATTTGCCTTCTCTCGACATGCACACACAGATTGTAATCAAAGCATCACCATTCATTTATCCATATATAAACATATTTAAACAGGCCCATCCGTCCATCTATCTACATATACACAAGCATACAAAATTGAGATGACAAAGGAACAAACAATTATTTTATGAACTTTGTTAGCTTTGTTAGCTTACAGCTGTTTCTGTCATAGAATGCAGTTGGCTCATAGCTTCCTCACACTTCATGTCTGAAGCACCAATGAAACTATAAGGTGTTACTCAGGCACTCGGCTATGAGTCCACTGCACCTTATGGCAGAAACAGGTGTAAGCTGATGAAGTTCATAAAATAATTGTTTATTCCACTGCCATCTCATTTTCTCATTACTGCTCTGTACTCTACAAATGCTTCATTCTGAAGCATTATATATTGAATTCTACACCAGGTTATGAGTATCACAATGCCTAAGAAAATATCAAAACACATACATACACACACACACACACACACATATTTAATTCTTTCATACCATCTCTGATGAGGGGATATCTTTTATTTCCTGGAAGCAACTGGAAGACTACCCTCCTCTTTATAAAATGTCCTAGAAATTTCACACTTCCTTGGCTTTGTTGTCTCATTTTATTTAATCAATACATGCTCACACACAACCCACGTTAGACTCTTCACTCATACTATTATCGAAGCAGGCATTTCCCTTAAGGACACGCCTATTCCTTCACAAAACCTTTCCTCTTACTCACCAAAACTAAGGACCTCATCCAAAGAATGCAGTGGAAAGCCTTCCTCCATGACAACCATAACAACCAGAGTGATAATAACATCAACACATACAATCTCTGATCCTACAAAAATTGTCCACACATTTGAACTCTACTATTTCCTTCTATTAATCTCTCTCGTATCGTGTCTGATGAGGGGAAATCTTTTATATCCCTGAAGCAGCTGTAAGATTACCCGTCTCTTTATAAAATGCCCTAAAAATTTCACACTGCCTTGCCTTTGCTGTTTCATTTTATTTAACCAATACACACTCACACACGACCTACATTAGACTCCTCACTCATACTAGTACTTATTCTATTGGTTTCTTTTGTCAAATTGCTATGTTACAGGAACATAAACACACCAACTCTGGTTGTCAAGCAGTGGTGGGGGACAACCCCCCCCACACACACATCATCATCATCATCATCATTGTTTAACTTCTACTTTCCATGCTGGCATGGGTTGGATGGTTTGATTGAGGACTTGAAAGCCAGGAGATTCCACCAGGCTCCGATCTGATTTGGCAAGGTTTCCACAGCTGGATGCTTATCTTAATGCCAACCACTCCAAGATTGTAGTGGGTGATCTTTATGTGCCATCATATATATATCACTTTAAATACACAACAAAAAGAGCTATTAATGGTTTCATGCTTTCATGATACTTGAACAAGCATATTAATAAAATATGCCATGTATCTTAAAGCAATCTTTCAGGGTCTGTTTAAGCATTATATATATTTTAAAAACAAGGATGCTGTACAGTAGGAAAATAAGAAAAAAACATGAAAATTTTGGTACAAAAAATGGAATGAGAAAAAGAAATGACATCAAGAAAACTAAGATCGTCATCCTCCTTGATTGCAGAAAGCTCATTAAATACAAATGGTTCAGAACAAAATAACAGGATATATGTCAAAGTCTGCAAGAGACCAACTCGATCTGGTGTGGGTGAAGCTTTTCAAATTGAAAAAAGAAAACCTGTCCATGAATCTATACTTGCTAAAAATTTGCAAATAGCTGGACCTAAGAGATCCTTCTGCTACACATAAGTTGCACTTCTTCAATTCATTAACATATGGCTTGGATTTCTCCTCTATTCTCTACTTAATTGCATGTGGTGTAGAGCTGTTCTTCTAATTCCATATGTGGCTTGCCAACTTAGTTGCATTGCTTTTATTGATGTGCCAGTCAGAAAGAAGACAGGTGGTTTGCATAATGTCTCTTGAATTCACCCTCACATAACCCAATGGAACTCTTCTTTTCAACTGATTTGTCTTGGAGCATAGCTGTAACTTCAGCCTTGTATATGACAGAGTTTATCATACATGCCTGGTCAAGTGGGCAAGCTTCAGGGTCCTAACAGTTACAACTGTGAGTCATCTCTTAGTGATTTTCACGAGTTATAGTGTACTTCATATTGGGGCAGCAGTTGTATATTTTTACTGAGTGTCTGTTAGAAATTTTCCTGTATTTACAATTTATTGCAAATAGACCAAAAAATAGACCTAAAAGAATAATTTAGTTCACCCCCCCCTTTCTCCCTTAATTTTAAGACTTAATGTAGGCAAGGAATTCTTGTCTCTTTTAGATAACATTTTCTAGTCCAATCCTCCACATCACTTTACTACATATATATTCTTCCTCCATTGTATGCCCTCACACATCTCCACCACCATCTCTCTCCTTTCTTCTATCTTTCTCTCTAAATCTATTTTTCTCCATTTTTTCCTAACTGGAATATCCTTGTATCACTTCAACTGCAAGATACCCATCTCTATCCCTGTATTATTCTTTTTAACCTCTCATCAATTGGCACAAAGCCACCTCCCTCAATACTGCTCACCCGCCCACTCAAGGAGTCTTTGACTTGCAAATCACTTGGTGACCCCACTGGTGCTGGTGCCACGCAAAAAGCACTCACTATACTCAGTAAAGTGTTTGCTGTTAGGAAGGGCATCAGCTGCAGAAACCATGCCAAATCAGGCAATACAGCTTGAAACAATACTCTGACTTGCCAGTTCTTGTAAATTCATTCAACACATGCTAGCATGGAAAATGAACATTAAATGATGATGATGATGATGATGATATATATATATATATGTATGTATGTTTGTAGCCACACACACATATACATATAGGCACAAAAGAGAGTAATGAAAATCTTTTAGTTCTGAGACAAAAATTTACAGAGGCTAAAAGGAGTAATGAATCAACCATGATAGACCTACTCATCTGTCCCAATTGTTTAATTAACAGGATTTCTCTTCCACCTCATCCTAATTAAATGGAAGCATAAATGATTGTGCACAATTTTTTAAGATTTAACTAACTTTTTCTAAATATTCCTTTAGTGTATCTTATCTATCTGTATTATGGCTGTTCTTTGCTATCATTTCAAAGCATTTTCACTTAAATGGTTATTCAGGGACATTATATATATATCCATCTCATTGCTGCCACCACTTACACTTATTTATTCAATCCCACAAGTTTAGTTTGATTAACCATCAAATCCTATTGAACTTGCTTCTATTATGCTTTCTATTATATTCCTGGATTTCACTGTTTGTCTATTGCTTAACATTTCCAAATTATCAGAGATACTTGAAACAGTCTAGTTTTCCCTATACAGTATGAAATAATTTGCTCTTACTGGATAAGACCAATCACTTCTGATTGACAGGTTGAATAAAACAGATGTTTTATAATTTCCTTCATATAACCACATTATCTAAAATTTTAAAACCTGAAATTTAGAACATGTAGTATTCATTTGAAGTATGAAAAATTTTGGAAATGGTATTTAATTGTAACTTTGACTATGTAAAGTGAGTCTCTAATATTACTTCAAATTTTTTAAACCAATTATCAATATAAATGAAATAGAAAACTATAAATGTTTACACTTTTTTCTTTAAATTAAAAAACAAAAGAAAAATGAGAAATAACATACATGTACATGGAAGCAGCATTAGTTGTTTTTAGCCAATAATGATGTTACTGAATGCTACAGATAAATATAGTACATTTTCTATATAAAAACATGGTTGTGAACTGAAAGCTAAAATTGGTTAATTTTTGAAATTTCACTTTATGATTTATTTCATGATTAGATCAATAGCAAAAATGTTTTTAAAAAAATAAAACCTCAGGTAAATTTTACTTTTATTTTCCAATTTATTACTTACACATACATAAAAATATTCTTTTGTTACATTATTGTTACAATGAAATGAAATTATTCCTACATCAATCATGTGATAAATTTGAAAGTTACCATTAAAAAAGAAATTTTAAAAGTTGATAAAATACAATAGGTACATCTAAGACAACTTTGAAAAAATGCTTTGACATGTTTCTAACAAAACAAAAAAAGAATAAATAAATAAATATAACTTTTACATGTTGAATCAAATCAATAGCAATTACCATCAAAGACTTATATAGTTTATATAATTTGATGTTTGTCTGTTACCAATATAGGTATATTCTTTGTGTCAATGGGTAACATCTTCAAGTATTCATCACAATTTTAAATACATCAATTTAGAGACACAGTGACTGAGTACATGATATACAGAATTACTTCTCCTTAGGACACCTTATGCTTATAGTATACAACTTTGCTCAGTGAAATGAACAAATACTAGGTTGTCCCTCCCCCATTTATATCACTGAAATTGTGTATATTACACACTAAATTAAGCTAGCAAAGAAACAACAATGACTTTATTTGTTCCATTTGCATTTTGTAATTTGTACCAATATTCATTTACTTCTTCTTTAAATCATTGTATAAATAATATTCAAACCAGATATGTTCCTAACTCTAACAGTGAATGAATTATCTTAATTTTCAAAACTATGTCAACTATAAGAGGACTATGCCATCATCACAGAGATAAAAATAAAAGAAAAAAGTCTAACAGAGAGCATTTGGTTTAATGCTCAACCTACTGTGAAAAGCATCACATGAAACTATCTTGTGCAGATTAGCATATACTATCTGGGAGGTGTTATTGTTCAGCTATGTGTGTCATTGGAAACAATCCCACATGCAAAGAAACGTTTTCTATAAATCATTCAACTGGGACAGAGAACTCCAGTGCAATAATGTGCGCATGTGTGTGCGTGCACACATATGTATAACTGCACAGGAATAATATACATATAAATACATTTATCCCTCTCTCTATATATAAATCTCTATATATTACTATATATCATCATTTAGCATCCATTATCCAGGCATGGGTTTGATGGTTTGACCAAGGCTGGCAAGCAGGAAGGCTGCTGCACCAGACTCCCATCTGATTTGGCATGGTTTCTACAGCTGGATGCCCATTTACTTGGCTTGATGGGTCTTCTTCTCAAGCACAACATAATGCCAAAGGTCTCAGGCATTGCCTCCATGAGGCCCAACACTCAAAAGGAGCTTTTCATGTGCCACCGGCATTGACCACTTTGCCTCTGTGAGGCCCATTGCTTGAAAGGAGCTTTTTATGTACCACCACACAGGTGCCAGTTACGTGACACCAGGATCAGCCACGACTACGATTTCACTTGGCTTGACAGGTCTTCTCAAGCAGAGTATATTGCCAAAGGTCTCAGTCACTAATCATTGCCTTTGTAAGTCCTAAAGTTCAAAGATCATGCTTTACTCCTTGTCTCATGTCTTCTAAGGTCTACCTCTACCACAGGTTCCCATTACAGTTAGAGATTGGTACTTCTTTACACAGCTGTCCTCATCTATATGCATTACATGCACATACCATCGCAGTCGTTTCTCTTGCACACCACATCTGATGTTTCTTATGTCCAACTTTTCTCTCATGATGTTTATACTCTGTTGAACATGCATCACTGCACATCCAGTGAAACAAACT
Source organism: Octopus sinensis (assembly GCF_006345805.1). NCBI lineage: Eukaryota > Metazoa > Mollusca > Cephalopoda > Octopoda > Octopodidae > Octopus > Octopus sinensis. The sequence continues at coordinate 90,795,560 of NC_043006.1, read as the reverse complement.
AGCTTCATTTCTTTCAAGCCTACGCATGTACCCAGCTGTCACAGCCCATGTTTCACTGCCATGTAGCTTAGCTGTTTGCACACAGGCATCATCCAATCTGCCTTTCACTCTGAGAGAGAGGTCTTTGTTGGCAGCAGAAGTAGGAGCTCTCTGAACTTTGCCCAGCCTATTCTTATTCTCATAGCTACACTCTCGGAGCATCCACCTCCACTACTAACTTGGTCACCTAGATAACGGAAGCTATCTACCACCTCTAGCTTACCCCTTGACAGTTGATGGAGTCTATTTTCTGTACATTTTTAACGTTTATTGTACCTGTGCATTGTGTGTGTGTGTGTATATATATATATATATATATATATATATATATATATATATATATATATATATATATATATAAAGCTGCACATAGTTAATGTATGTATATATGCATACAACTGTCTGTCTGTCTCCTGGGATATTTAGCAGGAGTGTTTCTCTGACCCAGCATACATTGATGATATGTTCTGAGTATGGGGATGATATGTTCTGAGTATGGGTATAATGTGGATCTTGATATTTCTAAACCAACAGCTTTATTAAAGGGTTACAACTAATGATGAAATACAGCATACAAAGTAGTTTGTCATATTTCTGCCTGTGAATAGCTTGTAGAACACAATAAAACAAAATCAGACAAGTGCATTACTTATACTTGAACTTATACAAATTTCTTCACTGGTTAGAGGTTGATATGTTTAAGTAACTATTAAAAAAGATCAAAGAAATGTAAATAAGTGTTTACTTTGACAAGATCAACTGTCTGGCATGAATGATGATAAAACCATTTGAGCAGAGTAGAGTCCTGCAAACAAAACTAATATAGGGGAAAAAAAACATTAATGGTAAAATGTTTGAATCTGTTCTGTATAGCCTAGACAGAAATTTCACTTTTTCAAAATTCATTAATATGTTGCCATACAGAGAAAATAAAATAAATTTCATGAACAGAACTAATATGTACAAGATTATGTATTTAAATAAATGCACCATATTTCAGTAGAAGATACTATAAATAAAGTATTAGAAAAATCATGGTTCTGCCATGTATACTATTAACTACAATACCAAATTCTTTTTTCTTTTGCACCAATAATTTTGATCAAATAATAAAATAGTAATCAGAACAAGGTATATTTTGATTTAAAATCAAAGTAACCATCAGAAATAGATAAGATCATTTTTGGAAACTTTATACCTAAAGGTAAATTCCAAAACCATATGCACTAAAAAATATAAAAATGAAAATAATGGTAGTCATCTCAATGATATAATTAACTTCAATTTCGTTCTTTGATAAAAATTCAATTTGTAAGATTTACATGTATTCTTTAAGACTATCTACTTTTATTATTATCCCTATAACTTAATTATTTATCCATCTTTGTATTCATTATTGCTGCCTAAATGATAAAATCTTACAGTTTCTACTTTCAGAATCTAGATTTCTTTACCTATTCTTTCTCAGAAAATAAGTTTTTATCTGTTGATTGCTATATACTTTCTAAATATATTACTCATTCAATTCTACTTGATATATGTTGAATACAGTCTATGCAAAAAAAATTAAAGACTTGGAGTTAATGTTTTCAAAATAGCATATTTGCATGCATATGGCATTAGGAAGAGCATCCAGCTAGAGAAACCAAGCTTGGACTGCTGAATTTTGTCAAACTGTCCAACCCATACCAGCATGGAAAATGGACAATAAATGTTACTGATGATGACAATGATGACAACAACTACAATGATGATGATAAATAAAAGACTGTAGAATAAAAAATATCAACCCTCCATGAAGCACAAAGATTATTCTACCTAATTATATAAAAAAAACACATACACATACATCTACATATTTCATTGATTAAATCAGAGAAAATTAGCCCCAGATCTATTCTTTGCAATACTTGTGGTAGAAAATATTTTAGCGTAATCATAAATACCTAAAATAAATTAACAATCTTTTTATCCATTCATTTTACAACCCTTCAGCAAATATATCTTAGTTGGATGGGTCAGTTATTGACATACCATACATCAAAACTTTTTCAAAAACTTATTTGTGCACATTTTATTAAAATCAATGCATAATTTTCTTGTATTTTAATTAATATTACCTGAAAAAAGATTTTCTTTGGGAACTTTCATCAATCACCATATACTGAAAGTATCCCTTTATATTTTATTGATTTTATAGGAATAATACAAAATGAATTTAATGAGCTATTGAAGTTTTATTTTTCATTAGTAACCCATGAAAAACAAAAGATAACTTGCAACAATCAAGCACAATTTGATTAATGCCTTTCAGAATAGTTCCAATGGAAAGCAATTAATGAACCTAACTAATAATCAAATAACATTACTTGTGTCCTAAAGAGTATAAAGAAATATAGACATCTACATTGAAGATATCAATCATATAAATACCTTTACTCCATGATACTCACAGATGATATTAAGGGTGGAGATGTTTAAATAATTATTTTATCACTGTTAAATATTTTCTCTAATAGATGAAAAATTTTATTTTATATTTGCTTTAAATTTTTAAGAATAATTTATATATTTATTGCTGTATAAATCTTCAGCTCAAATTAAGTTTACTAAGAACACTCATTAAAAAATTGTCAAGGAGGTGAAAAATGTTTGTTACTTTGGCTATGTTAATGTTATGGTACTCTATAACAACAGTAACTTTGTGTTGTATGGATCAAAAATAATAAGCACTGCAAAATTATATTGCAAATTAGAAAAAAAGAAAAAATATCCTACTTTAATTTTGATCTTCATGTTTAGAATTAATGATTTTCTTGAAGCATCAGTTTTTTTTAAAATGAAATATATTTAAAAACAAATTTATTGTCACTTATAATTCATTTCATTAACTTTTTATTACTGGTGCAGAGCATCATTAGCTTCATTGAACTCTAGTTTATTCATTTATTTTTTCATTTAAATTGTTTTGATTTTGGTATAATTAAACACCAAACTACTTATTTTTCAATTAGCTCAATATTATAAAAAATAGCTGAACTTATGTTTGGAACCAATTATGCTATGACAATAAATGATCAAAGCCTAAAGTCTATTTAAAACCTTCATTTTCTACTCAAAAATATTTTCAAACTGTAATATCACTAAAGTAACTTGATATTCATGAATAACTGTCTATTATAAATAGAATATTTTGATAATTGTCCTACATCATATTGGAGATGTCTATGACCTAAAACCCATTTAAAATACTTTTTGTGATTTGTTAAATACTAAATATCATAAAACCATTCTCATTATTCAAATTAGATTTACAAAAAGAATTGTCCCTCCTTACTTTATTCATTGCATTTCTAGATTTCTGAAACAAATGATAGATATTTATGTTAATAATATGAGAAACATGATATATTAAAGGTTTTCCTGATGAGTGATATTTGTGGAAAAGAAACTGAATTAGTTCATTACAAATAAAAATTTCTTCACAGCTTCATAGGCCCCTTTTACATATATCCACCCACTCAATCAAAATATTTTCTCCCTAATCAATAGTTGGAACAACAAACAATTCTCAAAAGAGAAACCTCTTTTAAGAGATAACATTTTGACCAATTATCTCAAAGGAAACATAGAAATGAGCTATAAAATTGTAAACTTTCCCCAAAGAATGATGGAAAGCTATTCAACAACGAACAGTAAAAGGTTGATAGAGGAAATTATAGAATTAATGGTTGATGTTTTATAATTTATTCCAATAATTATTTTTCTTGATTTAAAAAGGAAATGCAGGTTGAGTGATCAAACAAATAAATATATCTTTCAGCATTAATACTTTTTTCCTATTGATTATGGAAATGTGTGTGTGTTTTTTGTATAATCAACAAACCAAAGACAGAAATGTAAACTAAAATGCAGAAAGTTGCCAATATTTCTGAAGTGCAACATTAAACATAATAATTCAAAAATTAAATGTGCACTCATAAAGAAGTAAGTCTTAATAAAATACAAGATGTAAAAAAATATTTTCCTCGTTTACGTACAATATTTTTTTAATGTTAAAGCTGCTCACTAAAAAATACTTTTAGTTGTAAAGTATTATGGTTTTTTTTTAATGCTGATATGGATTAGAGTAGTCATCTGATTTGGATACTGTAAATGAGATATTATATTGGAACAACTGCTTTTATAGTTGAATGTTCACCTTAATGTTAATCTTGTTAGTTTAACTTTACATGAAGAGCTTGAAAATATACTCTACTGTAGATAAATTTTTTCGCATCATAAACTGATAGACAAAATGGTGCTGAAGAACTGCATGAAAAGACATATTAATCTGGGTATGGCATAGATCGATTATAAGAAAGTGTATGACATGGTCCCCTTGGCTCCATTCCTGGATATTAGGAAGTCTTCAGTTGCTACAAGTGTCTGATGACATCTTAAATTTTATCAGGAGATCAATGAAGAACTGGAATAGAGTTAATATGAGACATATTTCAAGGAGATAGTCAATCATCATAGCTGCTTGTGATTTGTAAGAAACTCCTCACACAGATACTGTGGAATGTGACATTGAGGTACACCTTGAAAAATGGAGGAAAATTAAATCACATGTTATATATGGATGATTTAAAGATCTTTGGGAAGAATGAACATGAAATAAATGGTCTGGTTTCAACAGTGCAGATTTTCAATAAGGATACTGAGATGGAATTTGCGATCAAAAAGTGTGGTATGCTTATTGTAAAAAAAGGCATAGAACTACCCAATGGCAACGGAATCAAGGATGTTGGGATTGATGGATATAAGTATCTGGGTATTTTGGAGTATGACAAAATCAAGGAAAGTGAGATGAAGGAAAGATTTAGGTGACAATATCTCGGAAGAACTAAATTAATTGTGGAAAGTAGACTTAATGGAAAGAACAAGATCAGAGCAATGAATACATAGGTTGATTCTTTAATGTGATATGGCACAGGTGTTGTTAGGAGGGAAAAGAATGGGCTTGAGGAAACGTATAGTAAAACCAGGAAAGTTATGACTATGAACAAGGAAGTGCATCTCAAAAGCAATATTGATAGACTGTATGTGCCTAGGAAGAAGAAAAGAAGAGATGTAAGATCCAAGTTGTCAATGAGAAGAACAGTCCAGGATGGTACATCAAATAACAGAATGAACCTCCACTTGCCACTGCTAGATATAACACAATATCTACCAAAAATGTGATGCATCCAAAAACATTTAAGAAACAAAATGGAGAACAAAGAATAAACAACTAGAAAAAGAAAACAATGCATGACACTACCTCATAGAAATCAAGGGGAACAACAAGATGAACATCTAGAAGTGGCTAAGGAAAGGGGATTTGAAAGATGTTCTGAGATATTGATATGCAGCATCCAGGAACAAGTTGTGAGAACTATCGTTCGTCGTTCGCTTAACGTCCACTTTCCATGCTAGCATGGGTTGGACGATTTTGACTGAGGGCTGGCGAACCAGATGGCTGCACCAGGCTCCAATCTTCAATATGACAAAATAACACAAATTACAAGACAATTGTCTCTTAAGTGTTAAAAACACAATGAATACTACTGCCATTCTTGTAATAAAAACATTATTTCACCCACAGTCAAACAATATGCTTATTAGCCAACTCTTTCTTTCTTTCAAACCACTTGCTTTTCTACATTTTTTCTTTTAGTAGCTGATTTTCTGTTTCAAAGCTTATCGGTTTCAGTGAAAATTAGCAATATACTATATCTCTGTTCTGTTTTTTTTTCCCCCTAACCACTTCAACTCACAAAACAAGTCTTGATATTAACTAATATGTTGTCAATTACTTCACTTCCAATATTTTAAATGTAAAATTGAGAAAGAGTCCATTTCTCATAAGCTATTAACAGGCTTAAATCAAAATATTTCTCACATTTGTGCTTCAGGATATTATCACTCAAGACATCTACTGAAATATTTTCAACTTTTCTTATCCCTCTCATTGTGGCACATTTGATAAAGAAAAAGACAAGTAAAGGTTAAGTATTCCTACAGGTCAGCTGTGACATATGTCACAACTTACACAAGAGTGCATACTGTTGAACATTTTCTGATTTTCTTCAAGCTAAGTCTCATTCACCATTTTTCTCTGTTTTTAATAAATATTTTAACAAGTATTTTACAAATGACATGCCTTAGTTTTTTGTTGATTCAAAGCTAAAACATTATCATTGCCATACGAAATTTGTGCAATGTGAATATGTGTGCATGTACATGAATGCATGTGCATGCAAGAGTGTGCATATATGTGAATGATGCATGAATATGTGTGAGTGTGTGCCAAGTATAGTATGCTTGCTGCTCATTGATGACTCTACAATGAAAGCTTTCCCAATTAAGCACTAGTTCTTTACCTTGCTACACTTGTCCAACCAGCTCTTGATATTATCCAGCTATTACATTCTCTGCCTGCCTCTTGATCTGCTGCTCATAAAGACCATAAATGTGTGTGCATGTGTAAAAATTCGAATGTAGATGATTTATCAAGAACTGTGCACTTTCATTAAACCAATTTCCTCTTAGCCTCTAAATTTCAGAAATTAAATATATTGTCTTCATCCTCATTATCACCATCATTCTTACTATAATCTGAGCATAAAATTCAAAGCTTAAAAAAATATTGTGAAATTCTAAGGTATCTAATATACAAGCAAAAATTAAAATGTTGAATTCATGTCATATGTCTTCCATAGCAGATAACTATAAAAGCATTAATTAGTATTCTGTATATACATTTTGCATTTGATAATTATTGTTTAGGAATTAACTAATTAAGAAGGAAAAAAATTATTGTGAAGAGAATTCAATTCTTTTATGTGAGAAGTCCTTCACTACAGGTATCACAAGACATTTCTGATACAGCAGCTCTGTTTCACTCATTTGCTATTCATATATATATACATATAAGTGTGTGTGTGTGTGTGTGTGTCTGTGTCTGTGCACACACATGTATTTGCACAAACATTAATACATTTTTTAAATGAAATATTACATTGATGATAACTGAGAGCATTTTTATGGTTACTTCATCAACGCCTCAATGAAATTCTAAAAATCTGTTGACTTTACAATATTCTGGGTTTTTTGTTTAAAAAAAAAAAGGTGCAATAGAAAAATATTACAGATAAGACTTTTCTTTTTAAAAGAAATACATAGAGAGAAATAGTTGGAGATTTTGGTTTGCACAAACTGATAATCAACAAAACATTTATAACAAAAACTATTATCAATGAATATCATTTAAAAGTAGCATAGACATATTTATGACAGGCTCACTGAATTATATAATAAGCTGACTCTTTAAAAGCTGCAAAATATGAGCAGAATAGAAATAATGTTTAAACGGAAGTTTCATTTAATACTATATTTTTAAAAAGAAATAACATAGATTTTGTATTTATAACAATAAAAATATAAAGTTTAGTAGATCCAGTAGTATTCTTTAAGTATTTTCTTTTTTCGCATTTACAAATAAAAGTATTCTGATAAAATATAAAGGAGCTAAAGGATATAAATAGGCCAATAGCATGAATTTAGACTACTAAGTTAAGGACCGATGTACTGAATAATGTATGTGAAAAATTTTCGATTTCTATATTTTTCTTAGATTACTTGAAATTTCTGTCTTAGTTGCAGAAAGAAAACAAAAAACCCAATGATAATATTGATGCTCAAAGAGAAAAATGGAAGGTAAAATAATTTCAAGTGACTAAGAATTACTTTTATAAATTTCATATATATGTTTTGAGAGGTGATATCTTCAGGCATGTTTCAGTCTTATTGGATCTTATAAGCACAAAGCATACTCTTCTACTGATTTCCGATATGTGTGCTACTTTCAAAAGTTTCTAGTCTATTTCATTGTGTCCTGTATTTTGTAGGATGCTAATCTTATCAATCTTTACTTAACCTTTAATGTGCTGCGGTTGCAATAAGTTGTTCTATGAGTTTTCTCCCTTGTAGCTGCAGGCACACTGTGTTGCCTTGAGGGGTGCTTAAAATAAACACTTTACAAAGTTTTATTTCCAGTATTTTAAGCTGGAAACAGTCTACTTTAGATTCAGAATGAGGTTAAACTTATATTTTCTGATGCTATTTGCATCGTTAATCACTTGACACAAGGTACACAATCTTTTTAATTGATTGGAGTTTTCTGGATGTTTTGCCAGATGAAAAATAGCTTCTCCTGTATTTCACCAAGCTTTACTTGAAAAACTTTTCTTTGACTTGGACTGAGATGATAAGTTTGAAGGATTCAATCAGGCAGGTATTGATGTTGAAGTAGTCAGAGGTGATGGCGAGGATGGTGCCAGTGTGATAGTGAGATCGGTGTATAGAATGGATACTATAATCCATGGCTGGCTGATTTCAAGGAAAATACTGACCCCAAGGAGGTACCTGATGGTATATCAAAGAGGCAACTTTTTCGTCTCTTCTTGAACGACAAAATTATAACTATGTTTGTCAATGAGACAAATATATATATATATATATATATATATATATATATATATATATATATGCTAGTCAGGTGAAGGAAAAAAAAGAGGGAGAAATGCTGGTGCTCAATCATATATCAACATGTTGAAGGACACCACTTTTGAAGATTTGAAGGCATTCATAACAATTTTGCTTCTGATTGGGCTTATTAAATGCTCATTTGATTTATACTGGTTTACTGATGATCAAGAATTATGTTTGAGTTTTATAAAAACAAATAACCAGACAAAACTTGGACACATAGAAATCTTATTAAAATTTCATGAAATAATAATTTAATAGTTCTAGTATTAAGTATTATAAGTAGAATTTGCTATGATCTACTTCTTGTATGTTTTCAGTTCTTCACTGTAGTATTCACACCCCAGTGTAAATAAACCTATGCAAAGTCTATAATTATGACAGAATGGAAACATTGTAAACTGCACAACAGCTGCACTTTTTCTCAATTCTAAAAATGATTAACATCTACTTTATAGTTGTATAAGATGTTAATTGTATAATAGCTCAGATCTAGAAACATTACATTCAAAATTCCAAAACTGAGAGATTTCTGAGTGAACAGTATGCTCGGTAATTTAATCTGTCAACCAACAGATTTGTTAAAACTGTATGCTCAATGATCATATTATTCACACACTAATTTGGTTGCTGGAGTGAACATAGTCACTTCTCTGATGCTATTATATGGATGTTAAATGAACATGATTACACACACACACACACACACACATGTACAATAATATACTTCTCTACTGATGATTTTCTTGAGATGCCAGACTTCAAGCACATCATGGTAAGGGACAGTTTTCTTAAGAATCCTGTATTTTTACCATCATTTCGACAAATCAAAAAGAAAAATCAAGAAATCAACCTGTGCATGATAGAGCACGTAAGATCCAGTCATACTCTGAAATACTTGTGTCACTTTAGCAGAAATACTTTTATAACAGAAAGGAACTTTCAGTGGATGAAAGCATGATTCCTTTCAAAGGAAGTACAAGTCTACTGATCTAATCTAGAAGCCAGTAAAACCAGCCAAGTGGGGCCTGAAAGCCTGAAGGCTGGCTAGTGTGAAAACTGGTTACATCTACAATTGCTGGCTGTACGAGGGCACTTGGTGTTGCACATAAAGTGATTTCTTCCTTCTTAGAGACTGTGCAAAATAAGGGACATGTTCTTTACATGGACATTTTTTCTCATTACCGGCATTATTTTATGATCTAACCCCACACAGAACAAGAGCATGCAGCACCAGAGTGTGCCTAATGAAATCAAAGCAGGAGGTCCCTGAGCCGAGAACCACTCCTTTAATCACACATAGGAATGGGTTCCTTTTGTACATTTTTTGGTATGACAAAAGGTCAGTGAGTCTTCTGATGACTGCCCACTCTGCCAAGACCTTTAGAAAAGAAGTGCGATCAAAGTGTCATGAAGATCATACCTGGATTGTGTGCAAACCTTGTACTATGCAGTCCTACTCTCAACACATGGTGGGGAAATAAACAGAGTGGACAAGCAGATGACATACTGCATGGTGCTACAGAAATGTACCAATTGATGGAAGAAAGTTTTCTTTTAACTTTTCAAAATATGTTTCTGCAATGTTTGGAAAGCCAAGTCAGCTCACTAGTAAATGCTGAAAAGTTCATACTGAAAAGTATCCATTCTCTACTGGAGGGATACCAGTTGCAGGAGAGGTAGTAGGACAGATGCCCTCCCACCAAAAGGCTGGTATTTACAGAACACTACCTTATCTTTAACCCCAAGCCTGACGATAACAATGAAACTTTAAAAAAAAATTTTTTTTTTAAAGTCTATACCTAAAAATACTGAAACAATCATTACTGCAATACTAAAGCCCTTGCAATGTAGAATGCAGACCTTTTTATTCATGTTCATGTTGAAATAATTGAAGAAACTTCTAGTACTGGTTACTTTTCATTGCAGTTACCAGTGACTCAAGATTACTCAGTTCATTTTCATGGATAATTTAAGTAGACACCTGGACCACGTCAATTAGTTTCATTTTTTCATGTGAACATATGAAAAGACTACAAAACAAAAGTCTGACAAAAGTCTGAAACACTGAGATACATAAAGAAAAATATTTTGGAAGGCATCAAGAAATCTCCAGTAATTAGCTTCGGATTATAAACAGGTACAGGTGTGACTGTGTGGTAAGAAGTCTGCTTGTCAACCATGTGGTTTTGAGTTCAGTTCCACTGTGTGGCGTCTTGGGCAAACGTCTTCTACTATAGCTCCAGGCCAACCAAAGCCTTGTTAGTGGATTTGGTAGACAGAAACTGAAAGAAGCTAGCAGCATATATATGTTGTGTGTGTGTGTGTATGTGTGTGTTTGATCCACCACCACCACCACCACCACCACAGCTTGGAAACTGGCGGGTCTGTTAACATCCCTGTAATTTATCTGTTTAGCAAAAGAGACCAATAGAAAAAGTACCAGGTTTTCCAAAAATAAGAACTTGATTTGTTTAAATAATCCTTGAAAGCAGTGCCTCAGCATGGCTGCAGTCCAATGACTGAATCAAGTAAAAGATAAATGTAGAAAGATTCTGCAAGTCAGTTATAACATGAGTATGGGTTTTAATGTTACATAAATCATACATAATACCTAACAGCATCATTACCAACAGGTATATGGGGAAGTCCTAGTATGTGTCATCTGTTTGAAAAAACTGCAAAAAATCTTCAATCAAAAAATGTTTTAATCTAAGATACAAAAGGATGTGTTTAGATGTAATACTTTTAATATTTTGTGGAGTTACTTGATTATGTTGCTAAACACATATTTGTTACAAAGAGTTCAGATAGTGGAATAAATTTTATGCAGCTAGAAAAATGAAAAATGAAAAAAAAGTGTTTATGAAATTTCGTGTAGAGAAACATCAGTAACAGCATAATGTATGAACACATATATAGTTACAATAGAATTAGACTATTTCCAAATTTTTATAAGCAAAATTCATGATTTGGTTTCAAAATCAATTTGAAGGAGTTGCTGGTGACCTTACAGACATGCTCTCCATAGTTTATCATTTTACTGTGGTAAGTAAAGATATATGTACAAAGACACAACAAATCTGTTGAAGCATGGAAATAGAAATCCCTTTCATGTTTGCAGTAATATTTATTATAGAAATAACATTTAAACTGGTATCTCTTCTACTCACCCACAGTGTATACCTAAAATATTATTTGAAATGAATATAACCAGAATACACTTCAAAGATTTGCCAGACAACTCTACTCAATACAACCTGATCCATTCCAACATTACAAGTGTAATGTTCCACATATCACAAAAATTAGAAATCCAGATTTTAGAGTAATTCATTGCAGATTTATGTAAAAAGACATTCACAACACGGGTGAAAAACAACTCAGGTAGTTAGGATTTAAGCTTCACCCTCCTTCAAAAATGTTTACAAAAATGTCTCATATCCATTTGATCACATATATGATATAACAAGTAAAATATAATTTCTCTTTGTCATTAATTGTTGATAGTATCTTTATAACATAGGCATAGAAAATATAACAAAATGCTCTTAGAAGCATAATCTACAGAAATATCTTATTATGTGCATAATAGACTAAGAACTAAATGAAATGAGTGCAGATTCAAACATGTATAACACAAATAAAGTTTATCAAAATAAAATTGCATAAATTAACATAAATGTATTTATCAGATAGGGATCAGTAAGTATACTATTATTGCTCTCTTCTTATTCCAATAAAAGGAAACAATGTTTTTACTTTATGGGCCTAATTACTATGAAAAAGCCCTAGAAGCAGTACATATATATATAATTGCTAGTAATTAAAAAATGTTATTGCCAGTAAAATCAAGAGTTAATTTGCTATTAAGCTTACAGTGTTAATAACAAAAATGCTTTTTAATAATTGCAACTAAATACAAAAATTTCAAAAAACAATATGGCATCCTGAAAGACAAGAGAGAAAAAGACCAAAGTAACTATAGCAAGCTACTCATCACTTAAGTCCATAAATAATAACACAGCATGTCAAGCTAGTATACTCTGTAGGACTAAATAATATCTAACTGTAACAGTCAAAGTGTGATCAGAAGAGCAGGAATATCTAAAATGAAGAGTGAAGCAAATGAAAAATAGCCATTTCATGACTAAATGTCACTTGAAACAGCAAAGAGAAAATAAAGCAAACAGCTATTTTATTTGGTTTGGATATAATAGATAGCCAACTGGAGCCAAACTGGCTTTTAGAAAAGTAGATCAAGCTCTGAAGCAACACTTAGTCAAAATTTCAAGAGAATATATTTAAAAGAGCTGTTCTAGTAGCATATACAATACTACGTAAATGTCTGAGAATGAGTGAGACATTTTCTTTCCCATATAAATGATGTACGTACTATAATAAAGTTATTTGTTGTATATAAAGCAGTGGCAATAAAAACCTGTTTTACAAAGCTCAAAGTAATTACAGTGGCTGTTTAATATCTCAGGTGACAAAATTATCTTCACACAGGAACTATATAGGAGAAACATGAATTGGTAAACAACCAACTTACAACAGTCATAAAGCTATTCTATGTTTACACAGTTGAACAAAGATAGAATTCAAAGTCCAAAAATTTTATTGTGACTAAATTTATTCACACATATTGATCATTGGTATAAAACATTATCAAATACCAATAATATATAAACATGGTTGTATCATTCCAGAATCCCATTCTTTACGCAGAGAGAGAGAGAGAGAGAAGAGAGAGAGAGAGAGAGAGAGAGAGAGAGAGAGAGAGAGAGAGAGAGAGAGAGAGAGAGAGAGAGAGAGAGAGAAGGAGGTCAGGGATATTTGGAATAAACAATAAAATTTTTTCAATGACAGTTTAGAAAACAATTACTTTTAATTTAATTGAAGTGTATATGGTGGCATTCTCCTGCTGCTCTTAAAACACTTTGCTTTCTGCATTCGTATTTTATCCTAAACTCAAATTTATCGAGTTTCATGAAATGTTTACTGTATGATTCGATAATGAGTTTTAACATAGGTTCAAAGCTACAAATTCAAGAGGGGCAATGTAATTGATTATATCAACCTCAATACTTGATTTATGCATATATAATCGACCCCCAGAAAGATGAAAGTCAAAATTGATGCCAACAGGATTTGAAATAGGAACATGAAAAGACATAGCTAAATACTGCAATACTTTTATTTATTTCTCTCTCAAGTTTACCATCTCTCACTTTTATGATTTAATAATACGAATATTTTAATGTTGATAATAAGTATACCCATTACTCTAAAGCAATAAAAGTTTGGTTTGAATTTTCCAAATTAGAAACATCTGCAGCCAGAACATCAGTCTCACTTAACAAAATAGAACCTAGGTGCATATTGCCATAGCATTCTTATAAGTTCTATATGTTCACACATGTTCTTTGTAGTTAAATATGCAAATGAGCAAGTAGACACAAATTCACTGCAGTCAAAACTGCAGATATACTAATAGGAATTGGTATCACTAATGAAGAGATTCTATGCAGAGCCAGTTCCACAAGCATTGAATCAAAGACTCTGGAAAGCATAGTTTTCACTATGCTTTCTGAACATGGCAACTGCATGGATAAATAAAGAATTCTTCAACAAAAAAAAAAAATAATAATTCTTGGGCAACAAAAAAGAAGCTACAGTAAAGCTATTTGAGCAAAAATAATATTTTCATATAAATCTAAATTTCTTTAGTTTCTAAATGTCTGTCTGATATTGTAAAGTCTATGATCTGCTCTGCTTAAACTTAGGCATTATAATATTGGCAATTCCTACCTGCCAACACTTAAGAAATATTTAAAAACACATCTCTGCACCCAATTCTATATATTTTATTACAGTGTTTCAGTAAGGTTCTAAATAAACAATCTGCAATTTTTTCTCTTAATGAAAAGATAATATGTATTTAATATTGAGTCAAGCAATTCTATAGGGTTGTAAGCAGGACTCAAAATTACAAGAAGGACGGAAGACCAACTTTTTTTTTTTTAACATTTTAGTAACATCAGCAACATTTGTAAACAAGCATCTTCTTGTTATGAGTACAAAAGCTAACCAAATGGAACCAGTAAAAAAGACTGAACCTTTAAATCATCTTGCAACTTTAAGTGATTCGTTTAAGGAGGACTAAAAATAAAATCCAAAATAGCTAATAACTATACACTCAAATTTAGCCTGGTTTCAGCAACATTTGACAGTGCCATGACACTAAAATGTCAAATGGCATTTAGTTTTATTTGTTATTTACTAATTCTTATAATCTTAAAGTTTAATATTATTTTGCCTTCAAATATTATTGTGATATAGTAAAAAATTAAATCTTGTTAAATGGTTAAATATCTGCTATAGTGACCTGTAAAGAACCACTACAAGAAATGTTCCCAAAACAATTGTTTTGCCTTAGGAAACCTTAATACACTATGATGTCTGCCTAAAACACTGGCACTTACTTTTCTGTAGAATTCATGTTCAAAATTTCATGCCCATGCATTTCATGAAAATACTTAAATATGAAATAGCAACTAACCCAGAAAATGGAAACCAACATAGAAAACAGTCATTATTGAGTTTTCCTTTTCAGTATTTTCTTCTCAGAAATGTCTTTCACAGACCATAAGAGCCATGTGCATAGTTGTAGTAAGTTTCAACTTCGGCAGATAAAAGACCTCACAAAACGTAACATGGAATGTTAATTTGCATTCCAATGTCCAAGAGTAAAATAACATAATTAGGTAATTTCTCTTCTAAAAAATATTATACTTTTGCCCATCAGGACAAATTAAGATAAAATAAATCTCTTGTAATCTACCACTGCATATCAAAATTATAATTAACAGAGAAGCATTTAAAACTGATTTAAGGAGAATTGTGACTGCTCCTTAGAAATGAAATAATTTCTTAAATAATATTTAAAGACTTACAACTATCTTTGACAGTTTTCTAATTAGTGCTTAGAGTTCTCTAATTAAGAAACTAAACAAAGAATAAATAAATGAACTGTCTTTCAACAAATATTGATAAAGTGCCTTGTCAAAAATGTTGAAAATCACAGAAATTTAATTGCTTTATGTCACTATCAATTGCATTTGTATGAAACAATATTAAACAAAGAAATATCCTTAAAATTGACAATCTCGTGTTAATTTTAAAAATCAGTTTCAGTTGTACATAAGTGATACTCTAAAATATTTCTATTATTATCCCTGAAAACAATGTAAAAATTGCCAAGAACAAAAAAAAATGCTAAATCTGGTAAACTATTTTATTTCTCCTCTATCATGAATATAACCTCTAATTTAAATCCCACTCAATACTTGCTATCCAGTATGCAAGGTTCACTGATTTCTCTTAGGCAAATACTATACCTAAAACCCATAATGCTTTCTGAGGGATACACAAATAGAAAAAGGAAAAAAAAAATAGAGTTTCTACTTATTTAGCTTACTCCCAACCAAAACCCTTCTATGGTTTCTCAACTTTGTAATTCAGAGGTTTTGCTTTGCAAATTTCACCAAATAAGGTATGTAAGAAGAGAAAATAGAAGTTGTAACAGCATAGATGGAATGACACATGTATTTAACTCATTAGAATTGAAATCTACTTTATCCTGTCCCAAAATTCCTCAGGCTGTATGGTCAAACAGGCCAGATCCAGGCATCATACCTCACCTACAATGTCATTCCCAAAACAAACAAAAGCTACAAATTAATGTATGATTAACTCAAAAGAATGTGAATTACTAAGCATTACATTTGACAGAGTAATCTAAATGCATCCAGAGAGATGAAATCCTATTCATAGGAAAGACACCTTACTGTTCATCCAGCTAAAACAGGTTAATTTCTTCTCCATGCTTGACTATTTTGTAGGAGGATGACAAAAGCATCAGAATCACTTCTAACAAAATGCAGCTTCAGGAACCATTTCATTTGTACAAGCACGGAAAACAAAGAGCAGAATAGTAACAAACTGTTCATCAGAAACTGTGTCATCTGAATGTTACTGAAGATGGAAAGATTTTTTCTGTTTCTTTTCTCTTAATGGCTTAGTTCGAGCAGGAAAGGTAGAGACTGATAGAAAGATAGATGTAAGTGATCCTCAGATCAGAGACCAGGTCTAAATGCTTGCAACAGAATGCATTCTGTTAAAGATACCAGCAATGAGGTGGTGTGTTGTTTAAATGGGAAGATAGAACCAAAAAACAG
>NC_043006.1:90621204-90773704 GCF_006345805.1 Octopus sinensis | reverse complement strand
TCTACTGCTTGCTGTTTGCTCCTGAATATAAGAATGCTCAGGTAATAGATATAGTAAAGATTAACTGGAGGCACTTGTACAGAATTTGGACATAGTAGGCTAATAACATCAATGTGTAAATGTATTTTATCTCTAGAATAACATTTTTTCTCAAAATGTGGAGTATGACTCTGAATGGTAGTAAGTCTGGATAAGCAACTATATACCATGTTTAGATAGGTAAACAAAGAGAAACTTATATCTCTTATGTATTTAGACTGCATATGATTGATGTCACTTTAATATGTAGTTGTTGAAAAAAAAAACCTTCTGTGTATGCTATCTGGATGTATAAAAGCATAAAATATACATCACTTTTAAAGGAAAATAAATTGGGAATGAAATGTCATAAAATAATATATTACATATTCCTCATACATTTTCATACTCATAACACAAATTATTTCTAACTTTTCTAGCAAAATATTTAAATCTATTTCAATTCCATAAAAAAATTTAGACTCATAGAGACTTCAATGAATTTATATGCGACAAAGGAAACTACAAATCTTGAGAGAGATTTCAAGCAATTTAAATTAATATACTTTTTCTTTCAATGTTTCAACCACTTAATGTCAAGAGTTTCATCATAGCTTTTACTATCAAAGATTATTGCAAGTGAAAATTATAATATATGAAATGGATTGGAAATTTCCTTAAAATATTTCTTTTATTTCTCTAAGATTTTTGACTATTCAGTTGAGTTAGTATTGATCAATAAAAAGCAAGCAGAAAGATGATCAAATAAAGGATTTATGGAGGCAACATATTTCATTTAATATGAAATAAAGTTTTTAGTATACTAATTTTTAAAGAGCTGCTATCAAATTAAAATCTGAAAATATTAATAAAGGGATGTTAAGTAAAGAAATTAAGTAATGAGAAAAACACCAGGACATTCTAATAACCAGCATATCTGAATAAAAGAAATTCATTCTAAGGCAGCATTTAATCAATTTAGTTTACCCAAATTTGTTTGTATAAAAGATAGTTTTTCAACTGATATAAATAAAATCATATAGGAGTAAACATTGAATGTGACTTAATGGATAAATCTAAGATTTATGAAATGTAATGAACAACCTTCATAAAGTTATGAAAGATATAAATGCTTTCTCACCAAGACCACATACCTTTCTACAGAGTCATTGAATGTATAAAACTCGTTTGCAAATATACAAGCAGAATAAAATTTATAAGAGTATTTTATTTCATTATATAATTCTTCATATACTTTCATTTTTGTATTTTACTTCTAGATTCGTCAAATAAATTTTCACATTCTCAAGAAGTAATACCTAATGAAGGATATCTATCAATCTATCTATCTATCTATCTATGTGTGTATGTGTGTGTGTGTAAGTATACATATATTCTAATGTATACCTAAACAGTATTTTATATTTACAGTTTATACCCCACTCCATCCCCAAAACTTCAAATTATTATGTAACAATAATTTGCATTTTATGGAAGTTATTGATTTATATTTATACAAGATAGGATTTTATCTATCTATCTATCTATCTACTCATGTGTGCATATGTGCATACACACACATATGCAAAAACATTCCTACAAGTAGATCTTAAAAATCACTTCAAAAGGCTTGTGATAAGTTTATAGATTTAACAGCTGCAAAGCAGTTAATTATATATATACATATATATATCCAATAATAAAATATTGCAAGAGAGTTTCAAAGATTATATGCATACATATACATGTAGAATGTGTTGTGTAAGGCATTATTTAGCACTGAATTAATTTTGAATGCTTCTTTACTAATGAAACATCTGGCACATGTGTGTATGTGTATCTGTGTGCACATAATAAACACACACAGATACACACACACATATATATACGCATTTTATATTTTATATTACACACACACATTGTAAATGGAATTACAAGCTTTCGTTGTATATTGACTATAGAGAATACTCTAATATTAGGGTATATTAGCTCGTGTAATGAAAGGAAATGGGCATTAGTATGTGTGACATATATATGTGTGTGTATCATCATCATCATCATCGTTTAGCGTCCGCATTCCATGCTATATATATATGATTGTATGTATATATATGTATGTATATATGTGTGTGTGTGTATATATATATATATATGTATGCATGTATATGTATATATGTGTGTGTGTATATATATATATATATATATTATATATATATATATATATATATTTAGTTAATCCAAACATGAAAACACAAAGAGAAAACACAACAACGTGAGGACGTGGATCAAGTAGTGTTATTGGACGCTCGGGACAGGAAAGAAAGAAGGAGGATTTAACCTTTTGAGCGGAGCTCTTTGTCAGAAACATAGAAAAAGGAAAGGTCCAAGGAAGGGAAGACGGAGAAAGAAAATCACCAACGATTCACACACGGTCACATATTGAATACACACACACATATCAGTTAATGAATATTAGTGTTTATGCAGATTTATTACTTCCCTAAGTAAGTTGTTTTCACTGCAGCTTGCACAGTCTATGCTTCTTTCATTTCTTCTTCACCATTTTAGCATGCTTTTTAGACCAACTATTTTATCATTTCATCATGCTTTATAATGACAAAATTATTTTATTGAATTATTCATTATTTTCAAAATTAACTGTAAAAAAGGCAGTGTAGTTCAACAGAAACATTGTAACAAATGGGTTAAACGTTTCAATATAAATAAGTTTCTAAAAAAGAATAAACTCACATTATACTACATTTTTTTTATATTCCAATGAAACTTATACTGGGAAGAATGTTAATACTTTGGAATGTAGGCTGCAATTATGACAAGATAAATGGAATATATATACAATATCCAGTATATCATTCATCATCTCTAAAAGATGGTGTATGAAAATTAAGAAACTCTTTAAAAAAAAAAAAACTATGATAATGACAGAAATTTAGTTATTTTCACGAAAATTAAATTTGTTTTGATGATACCTATTTTCCTAAAAAATAAAAAGTTTAAAAAAATTAGAAATGCTAGTTTTATTCAGACAAATGATAATTTTTACAAAGTCAAATGATATTTTATCAATAATTTACAATGACAAATTGCATTATGTATAGTTTAAAAACCTTATATATATTATGTTCAATAATATTTTACCAATATATGCTGCAACAATATACATACTACTGACTGTATAAAAAAACAATTGTTGGTACCTATCACCAATAACTTAATGTATTCCTTGTGAAGATGAATTCTAAAACATCAAAGTACCATGGTGAAGTAAAGATTTTACAATGTAATCTGTGGAAAGATTACATATTAATAAACATTTTTTAGCTAGATGTGTCAGGTTCAACCCTACTACGCATCCCCACCTGGTTGACTGGCAGTGGATACACTTCATTAAGTGAATGCCCAGATAATAGTCAACCTCACCCATCTTTTTTATAGTCACAATATCCAGCTATTATCAGTACTGTAAAATATACTTTAAAATGAAAGATCATGCAAACTGACATGTTTGGAGATAGTTCACTTAGCTTTAACAAGTTGACAGTGCATGCAGATGTAGCAGTAAAGTGAACTTCTCCCAAATAAAATTAAATTTTTTAAAAAATCATCAAGCCATAGTATTTACAAGTGTCTTTTTCTTATCTTTTTTTTTGTTGTGTTTTTTTTAATGGCTTAGCCAGAAGGAAAGGGCAGTTCAATAGCATAGCTAGTCCTTAACTTTTCCCATAGATATTCCCTGAATTAGCCCACACACCTCCTCACCTTAGCATAAAATGAATGTAAATCATAATACATATATAAAATGCTGCCCTCTTAAACATCACCCAGTGTAGACTACCTTCTCTTTAACAATGCAAATGAGGCAGAACCAATGACCTTTGCAGGTCATCCAAGATTTATTCAGTTAAATAGTTTGGACATTTGCAAGTTGTTGTCAGTGAGGAGGAAGGTTTGTGCAAGCCTAGAAGTGAGACACAATACAAATGAAAATAGGAGGGGAAATGGATATGTTTGTGTGAGCCTGAATGGAGGTGGTATGCAACAGACCAATTTTGAAAAGCAGAGGTCATTATACAGGCAATAGATCACACAAAGTGAGGAGACAAGACATTTGTGAGTCAGAAGTTGGAGCATGTTGGTGTGTGAGTCTTCTTTTCAATACCGTCAAGGTTGTTCATGTGTGTTGCAGAAGCCACCAGAGATATGAGAGTAATATGACGAAATTCACTAGAATAAAATATAACTGAAAGTTATTCGATAAATGTATTCAGTGTTTGAAGTCAAATTAACACAAAATGAAAATAATAAAACAGAAGTAAATATTTCAAAATATTTTGTTTATATTTCTTTTAATGGCTTTCTACCCCCAACATCAGCATCACCACTATACGTATATGTGTGTGCACGAAGATAAATTTTTTTTAAACAGCTTTATAAAAGGGAAATATTCAATAATATTTGATCAAGTGTACAACTAATGTCAATGATATGTGAGAAAGTATGTAAAGCCTAAAAAATACAGATAATTTCTGAAAATTAATACATAGAAAAAAAAATTATCTTATGTACATATTTGTAGCTGTAATGCAAGGTAAATGGCTTCATATGTGATTTATTATTTTCAATAGAATTGATAACAAAAATTATTCTTTTTTTACATTTTTAAAATTGGTCTTTTTCTAGTTTTCTCTGAGTTTAGTAAACTTTCAATGCAAATTGAAGTTTATTTTAAAGTGAATCATAAATGCCCTTTACAAAGATAACTACGTTAACAACTTATTGTAATACTTATCGTACATGAATGGATTCATGGATGATACAATGGTAATTCAGAATTAAGACAGGAAGCAGCCATAAATCAT
This sequence comes from Octopus sinensis, assembly GCF_006345805.1. NCBI lineage: Eukaryota > Metazoa > Mollusca > Cephalopoda > Octopoda > Octopodidae > Octopus > Octopus sinensis. Next base: position 90,768,806 of record NC_043006.1, on the reverse strand, counting down.
TCATTTAATGAAAAGATATTCCTGTAAGTATTTTTATCAAATAAATGAAAGTTTGAGGTTCAAATATATATATATCAGTTTCATGGAATCCTTGTAAAAGTTGATATCTTTGTTCCAAATAACATTATGTATTGAAGGCAATCCTACTTAGCAAAAAGCACACACACATAAAATTATAAATGATATGAGCTACATGTATATTTTGAGCAATGCATATAAAAATTAAAAATAAACTTAAATTAATTTTTAAAATTGAATAATTAGATATTTTTGAAAAAAATTGATTTTTGTGAATACTGAGCCTAAAATTATCCTTTTCAGACAAAATAATTACTTGTAATTCAATTTTTCAGATTATTAATGCCAATTGAACAGATGCTTGATCTCTTAAAATCATGATATTGATTCAGAAAATATACAGAGAAAAAAAGTGGTTAATCACATATACTGTACATACATGCATGCACACACACACACACACACACACACACACACACACACACACATATATATAGTATGAGGGGTTTAGTTCACTGGTGATCTAAACGAATAGGTACGCTGAGTAAGTGCTATAATTGGTCATCCATTAGGTTCCAAGTTCACAACTGAGGCTGGAGCTAGAGATTAGCAGGTGTTATCCTTTTTCCTCTAATATATATGTATATCATTGGTAAAACATGAATCCAAAAAAGAACCACACTCTAAGTTACAGAGCAGTATATTATATAAGTAAAGTTAGATAAGGCTGGTTTATGGAATCCTCTGGGTTTCACACCCATAAAGCACTTAGCTTTACAGCATATCATCAGATCCCAAACCTGTTGGCTTATGGCCTCTCTAGAAAATGGAGGAGGAATGACAACAACAAGGGATTGTCTCCATTTGGCTATCAATTGTAAGTGGCCCCGTTATTTTGTGGGTTCTTATAGGGCAGAAGGAATTTCTTGAAATGCAGTCATGGTCAGAAGACCTCTATTCTGGAGTTAAGGATGTTCCCCGGGTCGAGGGAGTCCTTTACTATCCTTACCTGTTCCACTATGCACAGTTTACAACGCTTGGTCCTGTTTATGTATGTATTTTCTAGGATTCCCCATGATATTGTGTATGGAATCCCATTGTCCTTCAGTTGGCATAACATGGCTGGCTAATGATGTAATATATCTCCTTTCTGGTATTCCAAAGGAGGATCTGTGGTTGGAGAGGCATTGCTTGAATGTGTTACCAGAGCAAGTGATGTGTGTTAATATTTATTTCTAAAGATATTTATTTCTAAAGATTTGAGGAGAAAAATTGTTTAATTTCAGCTACAATTCACACACACACACACACACATTTGTCCCTGGCATGACTTTTCTTCTACATGGCTTTTTTTTTTCATACTTTACATTTGTGTTTCTGTTAAGGCTTCACATTCTCCTCTCCATTTTTACTTTCATTTAACTTCCTTCATAGAGTGTCAGATCACACAATAAACTAATGTCTAAGTTACAAATTTGCTTAATGTTTTAGAAAAAGTTTTTGAATTGAAAAATAAAGTTTCAATTCTCATTAAAGTCAGTTTCTCTAGAAGTAATAACATATTAAAATCATCTTCAAGATGGAAAGGAGATGGCAACAGAAACTTTAAAACAGTTTAATGTAAACAAAGCAACTGTTAGAATAGTTTAAAAGTTACAAAGAAAAATTAGAGTTAGTATAATCACTGAATCCTCAATAAATTTTAAAATACAAATCATAGAAACGTAACATGGAAACAATGGAAGAAACTGTTATTTTATATACTAGATAGGACAAAATATTATAAAGTACTAATAAATATATTACAAACATACCTCTCTCTCTCTATATGTTTTTTTTCACATGCACATACCCCCCACACACACACACAATGAAAAATCATATTTATTATCCAAATTTCAATAACAGTTAAAATTTTCATTTCTAATTAATATCTTTAAAAATATATCATATTATAGAATTTTGATTTGTGATATGACTCATGGAACTGACTCAATGAGGAAAAATTCAGTGTGTGTGCATGCATGCATGTGTACATGTGTGTGTATATCTGTCTTATGCGCACACATATATATATATAGTTATATTCTTATTCATTATATAGACAACACTGTAAAATGCTCAGTTAGACAACTTGAGGCATGTGTATATGGGTGTGTGTGCATGTGTATGGATGTATGTTTATGTGTATGAGTGCATATGAGAAAGCCAACTTACATCATCCTCTTCATTAAGTAATGTATGTTTTCCATGGTTTGGGTTGGACAGTTTGATCGGAGCTGGCTAACTGGAGAGCTGCATCTGGCTCTAATAGTCTGTTTTTGTATGGCTTTCATGGTTGGTTGCCCTCCATAATGCCAGCCATTTTACAGAGTGTATTGGGTGCTTTTATATGGCACCAGTACAGGTGCTTTTCAGTGCTTTTTGTAAAATATTTTGGCTAACAAAATGATTGTTATATTGAAGTTATTGTATAAGGTATTACTGAATCTATATTTTAAGATGCAATCATTAATTTAAAAAGTAAGGAGATTTTGCTAAGAATATTGTGGCACATTTAGTTTCAATTACAACAAACAGCAAACAGGTGTCTAAATGTTTTAGATTAGTTGTTAAAAGGATTAACTTTCCAACTAATTAACCTCATCTTTACAGGTGAAAAATGGTTTAGTATTTGTATCAATAGTACATTTAGATCAGCTTTGTCTTTAAATATTAAGTGCAAATATGAAAATATTGTTTTATCTCAATAAAATGAGGTTATAGTCTAAAAAAAAAAACAAGTGTTTTCTACTATAGCCCCAGGCTGACCAAAGCCTTGTGAGTGGATCTGGTAGACCGAAACTGAAAGAAGCCTGTCATATGTATATATATATATATATATTATATATATATATATATATATATATATATATATATATATGTGCATGTATGTATGTGTGTGTATGTGCGTGTGTGTATGTTTGTCCCCCCAGCATGGCTTGACAACCGATGCTGGTGTGTTTACGTCCCAGTAACTCAGCGGTTCGGCAAAAGAGACCAACAGAATAAGTACTAGGCTTACAAAGATTAAGTCCTGGGTCGATTTGCTCGACTAAAGGTGGTGCTTCAGCATGGCCACAGTCAAATGACTGAAACAAGTAAAAGAGTAAAGAGTATATGAAATAGGTTTTCATTTGAAGCTAAATACAGAAACTAATCTGATAAATTTCTGATTTTCTCTATTCTTGTCTTAGAGAATACGCAAACATTAAATATGACAATATGGTTGAACTGTTACATGTGGTATTGGTTGTGGTTCAAGATAGGCTGTAAATGTAATTTACTACACATTCTCTGAATACATCAACTCCACTGGGGTAATGGCAGTCAACATTTACAGGTTGATACCGTTGTTTTATTGCATCTTCAAGTAAATTCAGTGTAATTGTACTAAGATGCATAACAACAAAGACCAAACACAGATGGCATATGTAGGCTGATGCACTTTAGTTTCAAGCAAAAACAATTCAAATCTTTTTTTATTGTTTCATAAAGAGAGAAGAAAATCTTTATATGTCAGCAATATAACCATCATTCAATTTTTGTTCATTTTTCTTTTATGCTTCATGTTTATATACAATATTTCTATTAGAACGAAGAAAAAGAAGTAAACTATATCATAAAATGACTGCATAACTATCAAGTGAAAGTATATAAAAGTGTCCTTGAAGTTAAACAATAAGAAAAAAGTTTCTATAGTACGGGAAAATATGACTAATATAGTAAAACCAGATAAATCATTAGGCATATTGTTTAGCTGGTATTTAAAAAAAAAATCAACAAATAATACACAGAAATGGTCTTGTTATGAGAAGGGAAACTAATACTGCTTATTGTCGTAAAATAGGATTTTATTTTGACATGTTTCACTAATGCACTACATTTCATATTTTCTAAATCTTTTTCTTGTTGAAGAGATACACAAACATTCCAAAGAAGCCTTTTACTTATGAGAAGAAAAATTTATTGATAAAATATATTTGTTTATATATTCACACACACATATATATTTTCCATTTCTATAAGAAAGACAGATATTTATAACTCACTGTTGGAAGTAACTAGTTATGTGCATGTAACAAAATTGAATATACTGTTCTTATCAAAATTAGATATGACTATAATCCCAAAATCAGATCAAATTCATAATTATGAATAATAAATTTCTCACTCTTCCTCACCTAAAAAAAAAAAAACAAAGAAAAAAAAATTTCCAATTCTCCTTCTTGTCTAGTTTGGCAAATCAAATGCAAATTCAAAATTTTGTTAAAATTACAGCCCAAAATTGACCAAAATACAGGATGATATCATAAAAGGCATAGTTGATTTTCCACTCACCATATAAAGTAATCCAATTAACAATACACCACACTTAATAAATCATATTGAGCATGTTTAATCCTTTAAATTACTCTGCCAGATGCAAAGCTTATTTATTCGTATTGTTCTGAATTAATCCTGTATTGTTTCATAAGCTTTGAGATTTTGATGATGCTATTGTTAATTTTTAGAACTATTTTTAGAATGGCATTGTAGGGTAGGTGTGAGATGTTAGATCAGGCTAGTTTGAACATAAAACAGGCAGAATATTTGGGCTGTACAAGTCTGGTTTAAATGCCAAATGGTTAAATAACCAAATCAATGTTTATGGTCTAATGTTTACTTGTATGCTGAAGAAAATCATTGTAGAAGTTTGCTTTAAGGGATTGCAAACATGATGGCTGATTAGCAACTCAGCATTTTTAATCATTGTTAATGCAAAGACTTTTCATAACTATGTATTTGCTATCTCTGACTATACATCATCAGTATCATACGCACACACACATTATGAATTAATGTGTGTGTCTACATACACACACACACACATACATTTGTATATATGTAATGAATTCCTTGGATAGTGAAGGGAATCATGATTTGATCTTCATTAATTTCAATGGCTAAAGTTATTATGTGAAATATCCTAGCAACTTAACTTCATTATTGATGTTTCATAATAACTCTAGGGGTAAAAGATACTAAACTGCACAGCAGGAATGGTACAAAGTAAATCATTAAAATTAAATTGATTATATTGTTTGGCAGGTATTAAAAAAATTGCAAAATGCATATAATTTAGCTAATTGTACAAGGAAATTAATTGTACTCATTGCCTTAAAATAGAAATTTATTTTGACTTGTTGAACTTAGAAGATAAATGCTGGCATTTGTTCTGACTCTTTATATCCTGAGTTCAAATTCCATGGAGATCAACTTGGCCTTTTGCTACCCCAACTCCAAAGAGTTAAAAAAATTAAGAATTAGTTAAGAAGTATGGTCAATTTAATTAACCCTTCCCCTCTCAATTTTATACAGTACACTTTTATTTAAAACATTATCAATGTAATAAGATTCATCATTACTTTTTTGATTGACGACTTTTTGTTTACTCATATTCCCGGAGATTTGCACATGTAAACAATTACGCACACGCACACACACACATACACACGCGCGCGCACACAATATGGGCATTGTCCAGTTTCCATCAACTAAATTCACAAAACATTGGCTCATCCAGAACTAACATAGGAGGAGTGAATCTGAAAGCATGTGGATGCGAAGCAAATTTCTTAACCACACAGCCTGTGCCTATTTAATTATATAATTTCATACAATCCAGTAATGTATTTTTTAACAATTATTGAAAATATGACTTAGTAATAAAACTTATGAAACAATTCCATCTCTAAATTCAATCTTAAAATATATAAGATGATTGTTTAAGTTGTTGAACTCCATAACAAAATATACCAAGTACAATATTTAGATATAAAATAAAAGATATTTGGCAAAATATTTGAACAAGCAGGTTCTAAAACTTACAAAGTACAGAAACTCAAATTAAAAAGTTATATAAATTGATTATTATATTTATATGCCTTAATAAAACAAAAACAAATGCTTTTATTTTTGATACAAAGCAGACCGGGATGGATATGCAACATTGTTCTTGTTTACTCATTTATATATAACTACAATGCTAGGCAAAGAAAAAGATAGAAAAAAACTGGAATTAAACTATATATACAAAATAGAAGAGAAGTTTTTTCATCTTTATTTATTTTTTCACTGAAGAAAAGAAATAACTAAATTAATCGATAAAAACAAAGTTTTTTTTATATAATTTTCTTTTTATTAAAATACCTTTCAGACAGACAGTCAATAGCTGGAGAAATATTGCATAAGATAAAATTTTAAAAGAATACATAAAAAAGATAAAAGGGAGATATAATAAGCAATTAAAAGTTTTTTATTTATATATTTTATAAAAAAAGATAAGCCTTCAAAATTAGTTAATTCTTTCTCAATAATAATAATAATTGAACAAAATGGACTTTAAAAAATAAAACATATTTAGTAAAAAAACATCTTTCATCATGAGGATTGGCACTGCTATTTGTCACAAAAGATAGGATTATTGATTGTTGGAAGTTTGAAGAAGTCAGGTTCAATAAAGTATGGAGAAAAAACAGTATGTGAAGTTTTCATTTATTTATCTTTGTATACAAATATCTGAAGGACACAAAGAAAATCACTTTACAGGGTTACATAAAAATAAAGTGGCTATGTATAATTGATCATGGCTTTTATATCATAAAAGATCAATACAGACTTTCTTTTTACTTGCCCAAAGTACAGATTTAAATTCAAGAGCATTTGGAAAGCAAAAGTTTAGAGCTCTTAAACCAGGCACAGACCCAAACATTTTTATTATTTCATTGTTTTTTGGGTTTTTTTACCTTTTTTCATGTGCTCATCTGTCAGAAAACAGCCCCCATCTAAATCATGCACTTGTACCACTAGCCAACTAAAGAGCCATTGCATGGTCATTTGACCTATTAGAAACAGCAGTCAAATCTTCCTAAAATCACATATCCTACTATCTTAAAAGAACTTATTCAATAAAATAGTCTAAAGCAAATGTCTTATTTAGATGGGATTATCATGGAGAAAATATTTTTAGCATAGGTTTATCAATGAGATTAGGTCAGACCTGGTGTTAAACAAGCAAAAATATGAAAACGAAGAGCAAGATATGAAATTCCAATATCTAGAAAAGTCAAAATTTACAAAAACTAAAAGCAAAAAGAAAAAAATAATTATGAACACAAGTCAGAAAGATTTTGTAAATCTACTAAAAGGATGTAAAGAGGGACTTAAAGAGTAAAGCAAAACACTGGAAACTAATATGATATAAACAAATGTTACACAATATGTATGATATGAGCACACTTTAGCAGAGATTAACTTCAGAGTTTTCAATAGATAGAGAGATGACTGGATCAAGAGAAGTATGTAAAGAATCAGTTGTTCAATAGTGTATCAGAATTATAGGAATATAAAATTAACAGTTGTTATAAAAACCTGTAAATTTTTTCAGATAAAATATTTTCAAGTTTACTTATTTCATTTCACTCAAGTAGCCTCATACAAAATACTAGCAAATGTCCTTTGGATGGTGTAATCTATTATAATGGTGCACTCCTGTGGACGGTTTAAGTTGAAATAGCCCACAATTAGAAGTCGTTTCAAGTTGATAAACGTAAAATGTATAATTACCATTTTTGTTACCAGTTTAAGATATGGTACTAAGCAACTTAGGTAATGAATAAAATTTTTTGAATACAAATTTGGCAGTTAGTAATAAATGAAGTCCATGAAATGAGATCGCAATTGCCGTAGGCATTAGAGATGCTATATCTTACCTGAAATGTTTTGTATCATGTACTTATTTTTCTCGTAATGCCTGACACAACCACATTGAAGTTTTTTTTCAATGAAAGTCATGCATGATAAAGAAAAGCAAACATTTATAGCAAACACACAAATAGAATAATGGCATGTACAAAAATAAATGTCAGAGCATGCTTATGAGTGAAGGGTGTGCATAAAGTAAGAAGGGTCATTGAAGGTAATGTACTGTTAACAGCAATCACGGAAATGAAGCAAAATATCAATGAAATGCTTGCAGGAAGTCTGATTGCTAACGGCTACAGTTTGATGTAGATGTGAAGATTGCAGTAGAGGAATAACTACTGTAGGGCTGTTTTGTAGACGACATTTTTGGTTTTTCTTTCAGAAGTATAGATGATTAATTTGTCAGGATGACCAACTCTGGAACAACTGATGTAGAACTGTCCATGTGAAAAGCACAACATTCAAAGGTCCAATCCACCAACTTTCAGTGTGCTTTGTTAATTGTCATGGCAAAGCTGAGTTTGAGAGGGAACTGAAGTCTCTGCATAGGGTAGGGGTAGTCTGTTGGAGTTAGCAGAATTTGGGGAATGAAAATATCGTTTTTGCTTGTCCCATGATAATTTGGGGTCCAATGATATGGTCCATCATTTTTTTGACCACAAAGCAAGTTCCATTGCCTAGTGTGGGTGCATTTAAATTGCGTAGGAGGATGACAGGGCAACCGATTTTAAGTGAAGTTTGTAGGGAGGGAGTCCTGGAGGATCTTGGGAGTTGAGAAATTCTGTTGGAAAGTGTGTAACCTGATTAAGGTCGATAACGGTGTCAACTGATCTGTAACAACATTCTTGAGAAGATAGCTGAGTAAGTCATAGTTGAGAGTGTTGAAAAGCGGTGAGCTGGCGGAAACATTAGCACGCCCAGCAAAATGCTTATCGGTATTTCGTCTGCCATTACGCTCTGGGTTCAAATTCCACCGAGGTCGACTTTGCCTTTCATCCTTTTGGGGTCGATAAATTAAGTACCAGTTACGAACTGGGGGTCGATGTAATTGACTTAATCCCTTTGTTTATCTTTGTTTGTCCCTTCTGTGTTTAGCCCCTTATGGGCAATAAAGAAATAAGAGTGTTGACAGCTTTATTTGTAGGTGCAAGAACAGCCCTGTCACAAAGCCGATCTGGTTTTACATATTCCATTGTAAGATTTGGGTAAACAGCAGAACATAAGTCATCGAGGCTGGAGACAGTGTGGCCAATGGTGGTAGTATCAATGTATCCATTGCCAATCTTTAGGAGCATTTTCAAAAACTAAGTTGTAGGCTGGCCAATTTCTAGGAGTGATTCTATGTTGATGGTGAGTTGTTTCAATTGTACATGCAACCAAAGGAGGGATTTTTTCAAGGCCGTCATTAAGTTCATGAGTTGGTGTTCCTTTGGGTATAACAGGCAGAGTTTGTTGCACCTCCACCAGTTATATTGCCATAACCAAGTCTTCCAAGGGAAGAAGACCTCCGTTGTAAACAGCAGAGGTAGTGGGAGTGCCAATGCTTTATACCTACAAAGAAAAGATGCTTTTGTCCAGTCTGGTAGTGGTGGCGTTACTCATTATGTTCCTTTAAAGCAACGATTATCCATATTGTTTATTTACATACTATGAAAAGTTGTTTAAGGGATACAAATGTAAAGGAGACAATCAATGTTGGAATGTTACTTCACCTACCTAGTCCAAAATAGATATGAACCCCAGGAATGGAACTTTTTCTTAACCTAGAAGCCCCATTACTCCATATTACTCTATAAATGACAACTCTGAAGAGTGTAGTACCATCTCTAGAACATAAGTGATGTATGTGCCAAGTGTGAACGAAATCAGACAAAAAATATTGATTTTTATGGGGTTCAATTAAATGGCCTGTCACACACACACACATCTTCTGTCTTATATATTATAGATGAACATCACAAATTATGTTTTCTAATTCCTTGTAATCAACAGGGTTAATTTCTACTTGATATGAGAAGATAAACATGATAAACTAATGACAAATGTGACTGTTATGCAAATATTTATGAATCATGATCGTGATCATCATCATCATTTTAATACTTTCTTTTCCATACGTGCATGGATCAGATAGAGTTTCATTAAGAAAGAATTACTATGGCCAGAAGCCCTTCCTGTTGCTAACCCTCACTTGTTTCCAAGCAGGATAATATTTCCCCATGGCCAGATGATTCTGGCAGAATATTGGAAATAAATTATACTGCTTGTATGATAATGGTACTCAATCACAACAAGACAAAGCGATATGTACACACATACTCACACACATACATTACATAAATGCATGTAAAAAAGAAGCTTTTTTCAGTTTCTATCTACCAAATCCACTCACAGAGCTTTGGCTGGCATGGGGCTATAGTAGAAGACACTTACTCAAGGTGCCATTTAGTGGATCTGAACTCAAAACCAAGTGGTTGGGAAGCAAACTTCTGAACCACAAAGCCAAATAAATTACTTATTACCAACCCATTTTAAAAGTATATTGGACAATGCATTTACAACAATTTTATACAAATGATCATATAACTTTAATTTTTCTACGTATACTTAAGAAAAACTTTCAAAAATATATTTAAACAGGTTATATAAACTAGTGTTAATTCACTTTTTTCACATGATAAAAATTATGATATCATATCAAATAGATATGTAAAAAGAATTCCAAACATGCAAATCTATTAGAAAATAATTAAATAAACGTTAATTAAATTTGGAACACAGAATTAGCTTCATAAAAATTTTCTAAAATTACTTCCATCAATCAACTTCTTATGTGTGAACGAGCTATAAAGAAGATGAAATTTGAAAAAGTGAGATCTACAATATAAAACATATTCTTTATAGAAATCTTTTGTTTGAGTTATTTAAAGAACACAAGCAACTATTGTAGAAATTCAAATATAACTTAATGAAAGAAGAGAGCCACCAATTGAGCAGAATTGTTTGTTAAGCTAGATGAAAGAGCATTACCTTTTAAATATAATGATCTGGAGGGAAAAGAAAGAGATTTTAGGATTAGAGTAAAGGAGGATTAGAAAATTGAATTTTTGGGGTTTTTCCCCCCTTTCCTGAAGGAAAGCAATTTAAGTAAAGCAATATGACATGAGTGGGAATCAATTTGTTCCGAGAACAGCAACAGTAACAGGAAGGATGTTATTTAACAGTTGATATACAAAAGCAACCTAAGCCAACAAGGGAACATCTCAGTGGTCACTTGACCCACTGGACATAGTAGGTAAATCTCTCTCAAAAATACACCATATTATCTTGAAAAAGAATGTATAATGTCACATGATGGGGCAGTCATGGTCAGAAAGTCTTTGATGATAGGTCTAATCAGTTGAAGCTAACCTGGGGGTTAAACATCAACAAAAAACTGCAATCTGGAGCAGCATCAATTACATTGCTGTGTGATTAAAAAAACTGACAAGTATCTAGATACACACAGCACTCTCTAAAATTGCAATTTAGAGCAATGATAAGTTAAATTCCTCATTTGTGCCTGGAATATGCAGTAACATCATTCTAATGGTATCATTGATATATAATTTTAGATAAAAAGATTACTCCATTTTTGGTAAGATATCTCTTCCCAAATTGACCTTCATCAATATTAGTGGCATATCTAGCTGAAGTAAACTAGTATAATGACTTTCGCTTCATAATTTTCACATAATTTTCCAATTAAAACTGATCAAAAATCATAAAAAAACTGGATCAGTTATTGTATTAAACTAAATGTCATATTTAAAACATTAAACTTTACTTTTAAATGCTTACTTCATAAGAATTCAGAAATTTTGAGAGTCATGAAGTAAATAATTTTCCATGGTGGAGCTTGAAATAGATAAAGCTATAAATAATAGCATGAAAAATATTGGGTTATAAAGCCTCTTGGATGGAAAAGAATTGAAGGCTGCCCATTGGAATGAATCTACATCTTCTGTGAACATAACAGATGTACTACCATTATACCAAAGCAACCCTGCAGATATTTTCCATCCATTTTAGAAGCTGTATTTTTACTAGTGAGAATTGCATGTTCTTTATATCATAAGAATTTAGAAACTTCAAGAGATATTAAATAAGTAAACAACAGATAATTCACCAAGTTCCACTGTTAAAAACAATTCATTACAATTAAAAATATTTATAACATTTATTGTAGAAAATGTTTCTTGATGCTACATCTTTATATTTGAGAAGTGTTTTAGTCCGCAGGTTAAATATTAACTGATACTAAAATATAATGATTTTACATTTCAAGCAGGGATCACATCACATTTTCACTTCCTCTAAACAATTCCTAAATTTGAGTATCCACTCCTACTACTCACAGAAAGACTTAATCTGAAGCTGTGGTCTTTTTGGGGTTTTTTCTAAGATTCCTAAGCTACAATTTTGCCCTAATTTTCTAATTTTCAAGAGCATCCACATATTTTGACAACATCTTAGGTGGTTAGAAATAATTAACCTTTAAAAAGTATTACAAAATGGCATAAATGGATAATTGTCATCATTGGCAGTGGTGACATGATTTTACATTCATTTTCCATACTGGCTTCAGTTGGATAAATTTCATAGTCTCCTAATCAGCTACTATTTGGTGTTTCTGCCCTTCCATACAGATCAAGTGATTACATCTTGCTTGTACTTTTTATTTGCTATCATTTCTACAGCTGAATACCCTCCCTAGCACCACCCACTCTACTGAATGTAATGTAGTAATTATATTTATCGAAATAGAAAATAAAGCTTTAAAATTACATTTGTGCAAAGTTTTCTTTAATTTCTTACAAAGCAATCATGATATTTATCAGATATTGTCAGCCTTATATATATATATATATATATATATATATATATATATATATATATATATATTTAACTATTTTTAAATGATGGCTTTCTCCAGAGAGCAACTTTGTTTTTATGTTGCCTTAATTCAATCAAAGCAATACATTTTTAGAACTTGCTTGAATAATTAATATAATTTTCAAGAAATCCATTACATTTTGGCTTAAGTATCAAAACTAGTCCCTGAAGTAATTGTCTGAAGATCTTGAGCTCAGGGTTGAAAAAAAGGTTAGGGAAACAAGCTGACCCAAAATTTTTAGTAACCAGGTACAGGAAATCATGACCAAGATGATCTGACAAATAAATTCGAGAGTTTGCTACAGACTATGTAATTGATCTTCTAACATTTTATAGTATATAAAAAAATTTAGAAATGTCAAAATTTAGACAGGTCTCCCACAAATTGAGTGGTACTAATAAAGGGTATTGTAGGGATATTTCAAGTGTGCTGTTTTTATATAATAATAATGAGCCATTTCTGAATCAGAGTGAAAACCTGTGTTAAAATGTAGATCCATTTACACACACACACACACACACACCTAAATATACGCAGTACTATTGTTGGCCAAGTCTGAGACTGAGGAACTTCTCTTGGTCAAACAAAGGATGTAGTCACAAGATGGTACACAACAGAAGTAATATACTTTATCTGTTTCCTTGGTTCCAGAATACTCTATCAATGCAAAAAAGTATTGAAAAATAACACATTGCACCAATAACTGGCTGAAAGCCACTGTCTTTGATCAACAGAAATGAGTTGATTTTCTGTATAACAACGGTTGGTTAAATACATAGCATGAATGACTTATCAAAGACATTGAGGAGATAAAGTTTTGAGACACTTCCACCTGTTCAAGCATTACAGTATCTTCCTACAGCATAAAAAGTTCTAAAAATGGGTAACCACTAAGGAGTATTTCAATAAATTAAAGTAGCTTAAAAACTAATTCTTTCTGAAACTTGACAAATAGAACAAAAGTAATGCAATGAAACTTCACCTATCAAAAAAAAAAAAAAAAAGATGGACATCTTTTTAAATGAAACACTGTCCTAAATGAAGCACTTTTGCCATAGGTATTAGTGTGCAATAGTCTACTTGAAACACCAAAAATAAATTGAACTTTTTTCACTTCACTACCTCAGTTATTTTATTAGCTAAAATATCATTGTCATAAACACAATTCTTGGTGTGGACATATTTTACGACATTATTCTTTGGTTGTAGTATTATTACAAAAAGCAACTCCATGAAACAAGCTACTCAAAAAAGAAAGTATATTTTATATATTTTAACAAGACAGCAAAATATATATTTCAGTAATCTTTTTTGGGAATAAACAATTTTCCAAAGAATTCTAAAACATAACACACTGACAATATATATCAAATGCACAGCTGCTCATCATGCTGTTTTTGTGAAACAAAAACATTATACAAACAACTGGATTCTTACCTATGACATTATATATATATATATATATATATATATATATATATATATATACATACACAGGTATACATACAAGCATAAATATACATACACACACACATATATATATATATAAATAACAGCTATGCCACATGGAAGTGCGACTAGTGAGGACATGTGAATGCTTGAAAGAAATGAAGCCATCACATTCACTGGATGGGTAATGTTAATGTGCATGTACGACAGAGTATAAGTGATTTGAGAGAAAAATTGGGTATACAAGGCAGATGTAGTGTGCAAAAGAGAAGCTGCACTGGTGTGGTCATGTGATGCATATAGATGAAGACAGCTGCATCAAAATGTGTCAATCTCTAATTGTGGAGGGAACATGTGGAAGGGGTAAACCAAGGAAAATGTAGGACAATGTGGTGAGAAAAGAATATTCAGTTATTGGATTTCACAGAGGAGATGGCAAGAGACCAAGACTTTTGCCGTGCTCGAGAGGACACATCAAGATAAGTAAAATTGTAGCTGTCCATGCCGGCATGTCCTTTACATCCCTCTCTCAGCCAAGAGATCCTAGTCTTGTGCACTCTTGGGTGCTGGTGCCATCTAAAAACACCTATGTTGGTGTCACATAAAAGTATCCATGCTGGTGCCACATAAAAGTGCCTGTACCAGTGCTTTCAAAAAGCACCTGCGCTGGTGCCATATTGTACAATCTGTAAAGTGGCTGACATTAGGAAGGGCATCATGCCATAGAAACCATGCCAAAACAGACAAATGGAGTGCAGGCAACTCCCTGGCTGGCCAGTTCCTGTTAAACTCTCCAACCCATACCAACATAATATAGTGATGATGATGAAGATGATGTTATATGTATGTTAGGAAGTGTCTCCCCAGATGCTGCAGTGGATTCAGCAAATAAACAAAATACATACATTGTGTACAAGTGATTCATCACCACCATCATTGTCATCATTTAATGTTCACTTTGCCATGAGTTAGACGGTTTGACTGGAATTGGTAAGCCGGAGAGCTGAGCCAGGTTCCCATCTGATTTGGCATGATTTGGCTTGATGCCCTTCAAATGTCTACCACTCTGAGAATGTAATGGGTGCTTCTGCTTCTTACATTCCATTGGCATGGGTGCCATAACGATTGATAATATATATATTTTATTTTTTTATTTTTATTTTATCTAGTTTCAGCTCACGAGCTGTGGCCATGCTGGGGCCATATATATATTGCAGCGTGGAAGGTGTTTATAAGCCATTTAAGAAACACAAAAAAACCGTTAGATTCACTTCAACATTAAAATTTAATTTGTCAAAATATTTTCATCGCTTTGAGACCGTGACCTGTTCACTGACAAAATTCTGTGCTGCATCTCAGAGATGCAGCACAGAATTTTGTGAAAGCGATGAAAATATTTTGACAAATTAAATTTAAGTGTTGAAGTGAATCTAATGGTTTTTGTGTGTTTCTTAAATGGCTTATAAACACCTTCCATGCTGCAATTGTTTTTGTTCCAGCACACGATCTCAGAACAGGTCACTTGCTATGCAAGTACATCTCCCTAGTATATATATATATATATATATATATATATATATATATATATATATATATATATATATATATATATATATACACACATATATATATATATACACATATATATATACATACATATGTATGTATGTGTGTGTGTGTGTGTGTGTGTGTGTGTGTGTGTGTATGTATGTATGTATGTATGTATGTATGTATGTATGTATGTATGTATGTTCTACAGAAAATAAAGGAATTCTTAAACACAGGATGGCTATGAAGACAGCTTAGAAAATCAGGTAAATACCTTTAAAATGTGTGTGCATGTGTTTGTGTATAAGTGAATGTGCATGGCTAGTGGTTAGAACATTGGGCTCATGCTCATGAGGTAGTGAGTACAATTTCTGGACTGAGTAGTGTGTTGTGTTCTTGAGTAAACACTTTATTTTCATGTGACGTCACTGGTGCCAAGCTATATCAGTCTTTGCTCTTGGATGACATCAGTGGCATGGAGAGTGGAGGCTGATATGCATGGGTGACTGCTGGTCCTCCATAAACAACCTTGCATGGACTTGTGCCTTGGAGGGAAATTTTCTAGGTGCAATCACATGGTCATTCATGACCAAAGGGGGCCTTTATAAATATACAAACATATTACACAGAAACATATGTATATAGAGTGAGAGATACTTCATACCAACACAATGAGTGTATGATGTGTGTGTGTGTGTGTGTGTGAGAGAGAGAGAGAGAGAGAGAGAGAGAGTGAGTGTCTCAAAGATGGCAGCTTGTATAAAATATTAGATTAAAACAAAATTTTGAAAATTTTTAATTGATATCTTCTTATGAGCATAATTTTGCTTAGATTTTTTCATGAATGAAAATGGCGAGCATGAAAGACAAAGCAACAATATATAGTAGAAGGCTGAGTATCTCAAGATTTAGAGTTGGTCCTTATACTACTTGTGTTACTCTAGCTATTTTATATTTAAGTCATGCATGCAAAGGTCTTAATCTTATCTCTCGTCAGCTTTTTTTTCCCCCGAATTTTCTCACAGATAAACTTTGTTCATTCTGCTATCTTTTCTACAATCATTAACTTTATATAATTTTTTGTACTGACAGATTTATTTTCTTCAAAAAATTTTTCTCAATTGAGATTTGTTTTATTATACATTTCATATTACTTTACGTATTATCAACACACACAAAAAGACAAGAAAAACTGTGTGTAAGTAAGTTCAGTGTTTTTACAGCCTAATTGCTTTGAATTGTGGATATGTTTTAACATTAGTTAACATTTTATAAAAACTGGGAAGTAAAGTATTGAAATGATGTGAACCACATTTAAGTTTTGTGTAGGTTTCTTGATAATCAATTATTTAAATTGAGATGCTTAACAAAATGCTTTTCCACCAAATGGAAATATACTAGACAGAATTAGTGATTTTTTACTATGCTTTATACGATGAAAGGTAGTGCAGAATTATATAGTAAATGGTAAACTAAAAGTAGACTTTAGTTTGAAACAATTTATAAAAGACCTGGGATTATCAAAGAAAAGTAGCCGTAGACAGCTAAAAGAAAGCTATTTGCAATACCTAAGCCAATATAGAAAGAAGCAAAATAAATGTACTATTCTTTTTCAGCTTACGGTTATTGGACTGCAACCAAGATGGAGCATCACTTTAGAAGGGTTTTAATCAATTATATAGATTTCAGGACTTAATCTGGTAGTCATTTTATCAATTTTACTTTGTTGAATGATTAAGTTTACTCACTAAGTTGCTTTCCTTTAGTGACATAAATACCACAAGGTATTTATACACACACACACACACTTAAGAAGATGGCTTTGCAGTTATGAACTGGTTTTTATCCCACTTTGTAGCATTTTAGACAAGGGTCAACCCAACTCTTGTGAGTGAAAATGGGTAGATGGAAATTGTGAGGAAGCCCAACAGAGGGATTGTACATATAATCGAAAAGTTTTATTTTCTGATAATTCTCAGGGAGAATTATGTCAAATGTGTATGTACCTAATGAGTTGGTAGTTCGTTTAGTTGATGAATCGAGAGAAAAAGAGAGAGAGAGAGAGAAGAGAAAGAGAGAGAGAGAGAGAGAGTGTGTGTGTGTATGCATATGTTAAGTTTCTACAGAGTGACTATTTACCAATTGTCAACTGGTCAACTGTAGGCTATAGAAAAAGGCATTCACTTATCCCTAACTTGGAACTGCATGGTTGTGAGGTAGACTTCTAAACCACACAAGCAAGCCTGCACCAGCTATATATTTATTATAGCATTAATTACAACAATCAAATATACATTTCTATTACATAGCTAAAAATAAAAAAAAAAACAACCTTAAAATGATCAACTGTAGTTCAAACTAATGTTTGTTTTTTAATGTGATTTATACACACACACACACACACACATATATACATATAGTATTTTTTAATCTTTGATGGCTTTGTCTTTCCCACTTGGCTATTGATTTATCTAAAAAAAAATTTTTTCCATCAGCTAGTCTCAACAAAAGTAATAAGAATGAAAGGAAAAGAGATAGAAAGCAAACACTAGAATGGTGCAGTGAACAATTTTCAAGAAAGAAGGAACACTTGTCATAAATACTCTTTCTACAGATTTTTATTTATTTTTTATTAATGTATTATTATTATTATTATTATTATTATTATTATTATATTATTATTATTATTATTTATGTAACCTCTTAGAGCTTAAGTTTGTACTGAAACATTCCAGATTGTTTCACACAATATTCAGTAACTATTTGCTAAGTATGAAGTATTTAAACTATCCGGCTTGAATTTCTGTACTACAAAAATTGTAACCATTAACTTTGTGTAAGTATTAAAATACTGTATAAAGCATACATATTACTTGCATAATCCTACCTAAGTCTTATTTTCAACCATGTGATTGTGTGTGAATGTAAAGGGATGAGAGAGAAAGAATATTTTCTTTGTTGCAGTGTCTTGCATGCTTAATGTATTGTCTTTCGTAAGGTAGAAATTTGAGCAATATTCAAAGTTATTTGGTATGTTGTTTGAGTATATTACAAGGGTGCTTGCGTAAATTCCAAAAGCTTCTTTTACACAGTAAGACTATTCATGATTTAAGCTTCTTTCAATTCTTCTGGTGCCTTTGTGTACTGGTGACTTCTTAAATGTTATTGATCTAATGCCAATATGCAAATTACCACACACGATATGCATAACTTTTCTACAGCAAAGTAATTTTGTAAACTTTTGTAGTTATTGTAATCATTATTGGCAATGTAGTAACAAAAGTTAAATGGACTTGGAAGACCTGAGCTTTTTACCAAATATCTGAGATATATAGTCCCAAATTTTCACAGTCATACTATATAACTTAACATAGCTACAGCTTCATCAGGAGGAATGAGGAATCAGGAAAAAGGATGTACCCAAATGATATATTATGGTTCTTTGTTATGTCCCTTTATATTCTGACTTCAGATCTTAGTCAATTTTGCTTTTCAGCTTTATGAGATAGATAAATAAAAACTACCTGCTATAAAATGTTAATGTATTCAAATATACCCAAAAAGACTTCAGCATGACCAATGACTGAAATCAGTAAAATAGTGAGAATATAGGACAATTTGGGATTTTCATGCTATGCATATAAATGCATATGAATGTAAGAGTATGTGCAAGTAAACATGAGTGTGTCTTTGCAAGTTTGTAGGTTATGAGAAAGATAATAGTTTTTAAATAGTCAGCATCAAACATAAATAGCTGTAGACAATTACATTAATTTTTGCAGATACAATCAGTAGCATTTTATAAGTTAGTAAGTAGATATCGATTATGATCCTGTTGAGAGTGGGTTGTACGACATATGGAATTTCTCTGCTAAGCATAAATTGGAAATCTTACTAATTTTCTGAATTGTATTACAATGAGCTGTTTATTTTAGAACAGTGACTAAAGCAGGTGATATGTTTGCGAAAACTATTCTCGATTATTACACTGATCTCTCTTTCTCTCTCTCTCTCTCTGCATGCACATGTGTGTGTGTGGTACAGAGGTTAATTGCCTCAGTTTTTAAGGACAAACATATCCAGTCTTTATAGATATCTGTAGGACTTTAATGGAAGCCTCAAAAGTTGGTTGAATTAAAATTTGAACTTAGTGTTGATGTCTTTTATCACAGCCATTGCTTAGAGGGAATGATTTTGAAATTGTACTATATCGGATATATACATGGGTTAAACAGGAACAATAATTGTTATTTCTATTAGACATACAGATGTGTTAAAATGAACTTTGCAAAGTTTAGCGAGTTATCTCAAATCTTCAACAACAACAACAGTTCTTAACAATAATTTAAATTTAGCTCAGAGTTTTAGTAAGAGATCAATTTTATAATCTTTAATAATTATTAGGCAACAATAAAAAAAAAGTAGAGATCAAAAAAACTAAATTATGAAAGTTATAATAGATATGAAAAGAAATTCAAACAGGTCTTTTGTATGATTATAATCATATGAGTCCTGTTTATTGCAAAATAAATAAAAATTAAAAAATTCTTTTTTGAAATTTTAAAACTCAGTAATTAAAGAATATCATAGATAAAATCAGAATAGTAGTTCTACTACATATTTAAATATATCTAGAAAAAGTTTTAAAATTAATTTCACATACAACTGATATTGTTTGATAAAATATAACCATAAAGATGAGAATAAGTAAAGAATTCTGATAATAACCTCTTTAAGAAAGCCTACAATAAGGAACTACCAGTCTATTATCTGACAATTTATTTCAGTTAAAATGGTTAGTTATTCTGAATCATTAACAATCTAAATTGATAATTTGAAAATCTGTTTAAAACTTGTGAGAGAACAATATCACATGCTACTCACCAATATTTGACAAGAGCACTTACCTGCAATAAAAGAAAGGAAATCAGTAATTCAATAAAATAAGCTCTCAATATATAAATATAATTCAATAATATAAACTATAGCATGAAATAAATTTTTTTTAAATTCATAATTAACTGCAGAATAATATGCAAGAATAATTTTTTAAAAAACTCGCTTGTGGTTATTAAGAGTTATAATAGTTTTGTAGAAGGAAATAGAATACAATTGGTTTTGCACTGAACGAACAAGAAAAATTGTTTTGAAATACAATTAAATATCAATTATACAACATTCAGGTGTCACAGACGTTTTTCTTATTTTTTCTTTTATTTTTTTGTGATGTGGTGATGGTGGTGGGACATCAGTGCATTTTTAGTCCTATATCCCAAGCTAGAGATTAAATATTGTTCTTCAAATATGAGTCGATGTTACATTATGATGATACAAACCAATGTAAGAACTAATAAACTAAATGAAAATGCCATTAACACATTCTAATTAATAATCATAACCTTCCTTTTTTTCCCCAGACAGGAACAATAATTGTACACAACTAGCTGAAGAGTGATATAAAAGAAGTTTTTAAAATTAACAAATAATTAGCATTTCTACAAAATGAATTGCAAATTAATTTCTGATTTGAAAGAATGCAAAACACTACACATCAAAAAAATTTCCTCGTGGCCTTTCAATAATATTTCCTTTCCAACTTTGTCAGATTGTTATCAATTATTATTATTACTGCTTCATCCAAAATAGAAGAAAGTAAAACAATAATAAAGTGTATACAATTTTTTCTTTTTAGATTCTTGATTTGTAACCTCCTGGGTTTCAAACTCATACAAATATGATACTTAACTCTATATATATCTGTTACATCTGATACTTAACTCTAAATATATATATATATATATACACACATATATTTTTAGAATTTTACTGCTAAAGACAAAGTATCCAGGTTTAATACTGCGTGTTGTCTCTTAATTTCCGAGAAAGATTGCTATATTTCTTTCATCAGTACTATTGGTATCAAATAATCATCATCATTGTTTAACGTCAACTTTCCATGCTAGCATGGGTTGGACGGTTTGACTGAGGGCTGGCGAAATAGGTGGCTGCACCAGGCTCCAGTCTTGATCTGGCAGAGTTTCTACAGCTGGATGCCCTTCCTAACACCAACCACTCCGAGAGTGTAGTGGGTGCTTTTACGTGCCACTGGCACGGGGGCCAGTCAGGCGGTACTGGCAATGATCTCGCTCGAATCTTTTTACACATGCCAACGGCACAGGTGCCAGTAAGGCGATGTCGGTAACGATCCTACTCGAATAGTGCCTCTTACATGCCACCAGCACGGAAGCCAGTTAGCCGCTCTGGCAACGATCACACTTTGATGGTGCTCTTAGCACCCTACTAGCATGAGGCACAAGTGCCAGTAAGGCGAAGCTGGTAACAATCACACTCGAATGGTGCCTTTTATGTGCCACTGGCTCGGAAGCCGGTTAGCTGCTCTGTCAACGATCAGGCTCATATAGTGCTCGTTCCCGTCATCGAATTTCACTTCGATTTTGATTTCAATTTCACTTGCCTCAACAGATCTTCGCAAGCAGAGTTTAGTGTCCAAAGAAGGAAAAGGTACACACAAATGGGCTGGTTACGCCCCAAATAATGATGTAAAAGAAATATGGCAACTATTTCCATTATTATATGACATGAATTTCTTTGATGGACAACATCATATTTCATTTTTGATATCTTTAAATTTGTAAAACAAGTGTTTTTTACAATCAGATGCCCTTTAAAATGCTGACAAATTAACTATGAAGTAGTTCTTCACATAGGCAAATTATACAAAAATGGAAACTATTCTAAACTTGTTCATAATCATTGAAATCTGATTGCTTTCATTAAGTACATTGTGATTAGATATAAACACATGATTAAATAATATCTTAAACAACATCTCTGGTAAATTCAAAGATATAAAATGCTTATTTTGCTTATATCTTTTGCTTACCTTTTCATCAGATGATTTTAAAATTACACATATCAACTTTCTAAATTTGTAAAAATGAACAAACACAGAGATAAAATTTAAGAAATTTATAATGGTCAAATTTAATAGTCTTATAGTTACACATTCAACAAAACAATTGATAAGGCATCAACATTTATCTATATCAATATTTGATAATGGTGATAATTTCAAACAAAGAAAACAAATCACTAGCAGATATTCATTACAGTATTATTGTCTTTGTAATATTCCATGTGAAGTTTACATAATTCATGTAATATTATTATTAATGATTGACAGTAAAATAAATTTATGGTGCATCTCATCAATTGTATATTTTGAAATATGCAAGATAAAAAAACTACAGATAACATATATATATATCAGATGATGCATAATTAATAGCAATTAATCAGAATAATATTTTAATGATAGAAATCTACCTACAATGCCTAATTTGCAATGGCTTAAAAGTATCAGTAATGGAAGCATAAAAGTAATTTTGTTAATAATATTAAGTACATAATCAAATAAATATTAAAAAATATAGTTGCTGTTTAGTTTCATGTCAGTTCTGACAGAGCAGATGTATGAACATCTCATGTTATTTTTGAACAATGTATCCAAGACTATAACTACCTGATGTATCCTTTTACCTTTTTTAAAGATAATAGGGTGTGACTTGAAGTGAACTGGGCTGCTATTTCTAACAAGTGACTGCATAGAAGTTTTCTCTCATTGACTAATTGTTAAGCCTCAATTTAGAAATTGTGTGATTTGTGATGGAGAAAGTTTTAGATATTCATATATCTATAACATATTTTCATAAGATATACAGGGACTTGTAAATTGTAGTGATTTCAATTATACTGCACTGTCCAACTTGTAAGCAGAATTTCAGTTATAATTTTTCAAGTTTAGCAAGATTTCTGTATAATAGCTTAATATTCTTACTTAGAGTTTCATCCCTATTTTCAATGAATTTTTTAACAATAAATTATCAATAAACATTCTCAAAATTGGATGCCATTCAATAATGAAAATCCAAACCAACACATAAGCAAATACATGTTTAAAATTGTAAAAACAATAAATAAAACTACATTGCTGCAAAATACTCTGAACTTCCAAAATGTGTAAGTACAAATACGAAAAGACACTTGAAATAATTTCAATTTTACTAACAATCATTTTTGGTTGAGGAGAGAAAGATACAAATTATTTCTGAAGAAATGTAGCATACATAAAGAAAAGTAGTGCCAAAAGTAAAAAATATCTAAGTTCTAAAAAAACATTACTATAAAAACCATTTCTACAATTAATTTTATGAAATGATTTTTATGAATAAGTCAATTTAAATACATAACCAATTAAAACCTGTTCAAATAAGTTATGTGAAATTAAAGGACAATATAACTTAATTAAAGTAAACATTTAAGATCATAGTTAATTCTAATGAAGTGAATTACCATATTCAACATATATCTTACCTAATATCTTAATACATATTATTATTATTATTATCATTATCATCATTATTATTGTCTACCTCTACCACTACCTCTACCACAGGTAGAGGTAGACCCAGGAAGAAGTGGTGAAGCATGATCTTTGAACTTTGGGCCTCACAGAGGCAATGACTAGTGACTGAGACCTTTGGTAATATGATGTGCTAGAGAAGACTCGTCAAACCAAATGAAATCGCAGTTGTGGCTGATGCTGGTAACTGGCACCCATGCTGGTGGCACGTAAGTAGCACTTTTCATGCATCGGACTACACAGAGGCAAAGTGGCTGATGCTGGTGGCATGTGAACAGCTCCTTTTGAATGTTGGGCCGCATGGAGGCAATGACTGAGACCTTAGGCATTATGCTGTGCTTGAGAAGACCCATCAAGCCATGTAAACCTGCAGTCATGACAGATACCGGTGTGAATCAAATGGCACCCATGCTGGTGACATGTAAAAGCACCCATTACACTCTCGGAGTGGTTGACATTAGGAAGGGCGTCCAGCCATAGAAACCATGCCAAGTTAGACTGGAGTCTGGTGCAGCCTTCCAGCTTGCCAGCCCTGGTGAAACCGTCCAACCCATGCCAGTATGGACAACAGACACTAAATGATGATGATGATTGAGAGAGCAGTGAATGCCATCAAAGTGACACTAAAGTAAAATATATGAGGCCCAGTAAACCCATCATGATTACCCATTTGATAAGGGTATACCAGGCACATTCATCACAACCATATGTGCTCGACATGGTGATCTCATATCAAGCGCATTACTTCGCAGGTATGGCCCAGTTAGGATTTTTGTCAGGTCAAGTAGCCCATCCCACTCAAATGGTCCTTAAATAAGGGTTGTTTAAGGATGTTGAATGAGACACTCATGTTTCCAGAGGTGAATTCTTCAAACCACAAAGAATTCCTCTCAACACATGACTATGATGCTCCCCACTACTTCTGCTCGTGATCAGAAATGCACATATTGTCAGCCACCAAGGGACATGCTCAACTGGTTATAGTCAAACATCTGACAAGCAAATCTTTGATATTGAGCAGAATATTTGCTGTAGCGCATCTTTTATACCAAGACAAAACAATGTACATGATAACACTTCCAATCAGTTAAGATCAGAAGCCATGATAGCCAATACCTGGTACTGCATCAGGGCATTTATTGTAATCATTATTATTATTATTATTATTATTATTATTATTATCATCATTATTATTATTAGTGCGTAACTGGTATTTATCATCAAAAGGATGAAAGACTAAGTTGAACCCAACAGAATTTGAAATTAGAATGACAATGATGATGATGATGATGATGAATGTGAAGATGGATGAAATGTTGCTAAGTATTTTGCCTGGCTTGCTAACAATTCTGCCAGCTGGCTGCCTTCTTTACGTGATCCCTATTCCTCTGAATTTGTTAACTGTATATTGCAAAATGTGAATCCACTTGATATATGTTTCTCATGCACCTGTCATATTGTTTTATCCCTTCTTGAGCCTGTTCTAAAAACTCTGGGTCAATTCTTTCCCACATATGTCACCACTATGTTTTCACTTCAATGACCTATTTTCCACGGTTTGAAGCAGAAAATTAAGCAAAAGTGTTCTACCCAATCTTCTGTGTTTAGACAAATCTAGAAATGCTATGGGCATTGCAATCCTGTTGCTCACTGTCAAAGTAAATAGCAAAAAAAAAAAAGAGAAGACTGGAGCAAAGCAAATGTTCTATAAAGTCTAGTTTAGAACTTTACAGTTCTAATCAATTTGAAATTTTTAAAAAAGGTACCTTTAATCTGGATTGACAACACTTTTTAGGGTTCTCTAGACAAAATGTGCTGACAACCAATGTTAGCACAACTGGATCTCAATGGGTGTCAGTACAGTTAGAACCGAATGAGTTCTCTCAAACATTTCTGTAAATTACACTAACATCATCATAATCATTAAATATCTGTTTCCCCATGCTAGCATGGGTTGGACAGTTTGACAGGAACTGGCAAGCCAGAGGACTGCATCAAGCCCTACTGCCTGCTTTGGCATGGTTTCTACAGTTGAATGCCTTTCCTTACGCCAACCACTTTGCAGAGTGGGCTGGGTGCTTTTTACATGGCATCAGCACTGGTGAGTTTACCAAGTAAATTACAAAACAAAAACCCTTAACTGAGAGGAATAATGGTACTGAGGGAGGTCGCTTTGTGGCAGGTAATAAGAGGTTAAACTATGATAGAAGGATAGAAGCAAGTGTCTTGTTGTAGAAGAGATATATGAATACTCCAGTGGAATGTTACAGAGATCTGGACATAATAGAGGGGAAGAGAAGGGTAAAGCAGTGAATGATAGGCAGCAGGATGACAATGATACAATATGCAGAAAGAGGACAGGTGAGAGAGATGATAAAGTGGCAGTGGGCTGCAAGGACACAGGGAGGGAGAGAAGCAGAGTGCATGAAGAGATGTAGTTTGGTTGATTGGAGTGGGGTGTGCAAATTAATGTTATGTGTGGGTGAAATACACAGCACTTCCAGAACTCAGTTTTATGAGGTGGGAGGATCTTCTCAAAAACCTTTTATCACCAAACATCTTGGTCCGTTATCGCCTCCATTTGGCTCAGCATATTGCAAGCAGTCCTCATTACTTCATCCCATATCTTCCTGGATTTCCTCTTCTACAGGTCCCATCCACTTTAAGCAATCATCTCTCTTTTATATATCTGCCTTCATTCATAAGCCTTACTTGTCCAAAATATCATTGCATGCTACAACTGATTCCTTTTGTATCTAACTTTACTTTCACACATTTGCACTTTGTTCTACATTGTACACTTATGTTGCATGTCCAATGGATCATGTTAGCTTCATTCCTCTAGTCTTTGCACATCCTTTGCATTCAGGCCCATATCTCACTATCACAGAGCATAGCCATTCATAAACTAGCATCATACAATCTAGTCTGTCTTTCATTCTGAAGGACAGGCCTTTTGTTGTCAATAGACGTAATAACTTTCTGAACTTTCTCATCTCTCTATCAGTATCCAGAAAAATATTCTGGTGATGTAGACTTGAATGTTCTCTCTAGATATACCAAACAATTCTTTCAGATATGGCTAAAAATATTTGGCTGTATGGTTAAGAAGTTTGTTTCCTCACAACATGGTTTTCAGTTTGGTTCTACTACATGAACCTTTGGACAAGTGTCTTCTACTATAACTTTCAGTTGATCAACGTTTTCTAGGTGTATTTGATAGATGGAAACTGAAAAAGGGTGTTGTCAACTTCTGTGCATTTGAGTGTGTGCATATGTGTGTGTGTGTGTGTGTCCTCATCTTGACATCATGTGATAGTAATAAATGAGTATCACACTAATACAAGCAGTGTTCTTCATTTCTAATATTCTGTGAAGGCGTGTCCAGGCATGAGGAAACATTACCATGTTTAAAAATAGGTGATGGGATGGGCATGAGGCCAGAGAACTCTGCCTTGAAACATTCTGTATGATCCATGCAAGCATGACAAAGAAGATGTTAAAAGAAGAGGATGATGATAATGATGATGATGAATTTCTCTTTGATGTGTTGTATAATTTTCCTAAAATATCAACTTCCAAAAGGTTGTTTTTCTAGACATGGCTGATGCACAAATAATCAGATTGAGAAAATGTGTTTAGTTTTATCCATACTGAAGCTATTAAGACCCACTAACATTAAAGTAATGATCCCTTAAGTATTAGATTCATTCTCTTTAGAGATCATATGCCCAAAATTGATTTAGAAAAAGAATGTTATAGCATGTTTAAATTTTAAAAGTAAAACAAATTAAATTCTTGCTTATCATGTCCAACTAGATATCATTTGGGGTATATATTAAAAAAAAAATAGCTCATTAAAAAAATGTATTTGGAAGAATTTTAAATTCAAATAGCATCATTAAATATTTTAAGCCATATACCACAAATATTGATGTCATTTATGACAGAAGACATTTAGGACATGAAATGACATAAGCATTTAAATGACATATGCTTTCTGAAAATAATTTTTCAATCAAAGGTTACAAAATATGATATATTGCCACAATTATATCAATTTCTTATTGAAACCATCTTTATAAAACAAAATATGCAGGAGGTGGATGTCTTATTTTCATAAAAATTGGAAAATTCACTTTAAAAGGTTGCATTGGAAGATAAAACAAAAAAAGAATGTCCTAATTCGATAATTAAATTCAAATTCTGGAGACTATAACAAGAATTTCTTTGAAGATTATTACTGTACACCTCATTTGCCAAGTGAAGAAATTTTGAAGAGGAGAGTAATTTGACAGTACATTAAATATATATATATAAATATAGACACATGTATACACATGCTTTATATATATATATATATATATATATATATGTATATGTAGAGAGAGAGAGAGAGAGGGGGGGATAGATAGATAGATAGATAGATAGATAGATAAATAGACAGATAGATAGATAGATAGATATACACATATACATACATACGCACGTGTCTGTATTAAGGAGGTAGTAATGTAGATAAACACAATTAGGCTTGACATATACATACATACACACACACACATACATACATACACATTTACATAGAGCACAAAATACTTAAAAACTGAAGAAAATACATAATCGTGTAGTTATTATATGTATACATATGTAAGAGTGGGTATGTATGTGTGTGTGTGTGTGTGTGTGTGTATATATATATATATATATATATATATCATCATCATCATCATTTAGCGTCCGTTTTCCATGCTAGCATGGGTTGGACGGTTCTACTGGGGTCTGTGAAGCCAGAGGCTTCATCAGGCCCAGTCAAATCTGGCAGTGTTTCTATGGCTGGATGCCCTTCCTAACGCCAACCACTCCGTGAGTGTAGTGGGTGCTTTTTACGTGCCACCCGCACTGGTGCCAGACAGAGCTGGCAAACGGCCACGAACGGATGGTGCTTTTTATGTGCCACCGGCACGAGGGCCAGGCGAGGCTGGCAACGGACACGAAATGGGGCGGTGCTGGCAACAGTCGTGAAACGGAAAGTTCTCTTACATGCCACCGGCACTGGTAACACATCTGCAATTTCCATTGATCGATTTCCATTGATCGATTTCGATTCTGATCCTCACTTGCCTCAATGGGTCTTCACAAGCAGAGTTTCGACATGCCACCGGCACTGGTAGCACATCCGCAATTTCCATTGATCGATTTCGATTCTGATCCTCACTTGCCTCAACACGTCTTCACAAGTAGAGTTTTGTGTCCCAAGAAGGGAAGGTATGCATACGTAGGCTGGCTCCATATATATATATATATATAAACATGTCTTCATATGATTTTTAAACTGTCAAATGTTTGTTTATATTCTTATAGATTGTATCATTCTGAGTAAATATTTTCAAAAACGCTTATGGTTTGTACATCTTCACTAACTTTCCATCAATTCATTAGACAACCAGTCAAAAACTATAAGTTAATGTTTCAAAATACAAATTTTTTTGATTTTTATAAACAAAAGTAAAATGATATCAAAAGAAAACTTATTGTTATGCTAACAGTACAGAACTAAAACAAAAATTACTGGCTTAAGAAAATTTTAGTTACATAAGTTTCAATGGTAATATGAGACAGTGCATCAGCCATTCATTTTCCGACTTATAAAAATCTTCTAACACAACATTTTACTAATAATATTTTCAGTGAATTTAGAACAGTACCTGTTTAAGGAAATTATACTTTAAGTTTCCATATCTCATTTAGCTCAGCAGGTAGCTCAATTTGACTTATTGATAGGTATAGTGTACAAGTTGTAGATGTCTCATTTACTTTCATTTTAATATGAATATAGTAAAGATAAAAGAAGGAAACAGATTTCATTCAATAAATTACAACTTACATACATACACTATGCATTTTTTAATAAAAGAAGTTTCCAATGCATAAATACATACACACACACAAACACATATAGTGGATACAGTATGGCTGACTGACTTAGAAGTTCCCTTTACAATCATAAGATACAGATTTCAATAGCAGTGAATGACATCTTGGGTGAGAGAAAAACTTACGTAGTTGTTATCAATGTCATTTTAGCATAGATTCCATAACGAGGGGCCCTTTCCATCCCCAATCAGTTTAAAGTGCAAATAGGTTGTCCCCGACGCAAGTGAGAAGTCCCTTTACCTTATGTTGTCTCAATTCAGTTTTTCTTCTATGCCATGCATTTTATAGCAGGATACCATTCTGAACACAGAGTGTTATCACTTCAGAGTGGGCACATTTCATAATACCAACAACACAAGAGAGTCTGTTCTCAATGATAGTGAAAAACCCCTCTCCACAATATGCTTCTTCTCTCTCCTGGTTCCTTCCATTCTGGCATGGTTTTATAATGAGATGCCCTTTCCAACACAAATTCCTTTATATGTTATACATGTACACATATATGTACATGTAATAAGTTAAATTGCTGGATCAGGTGATGAAAGTTACAGAGAGAGTCATAACCCAATTAATTAGAAACAGAATAAGAGCAGATGAGAAAGTATGCTCCACTGGATGTGCAATGTGTGTGTATGACAGAGTAGAAATGTATTGAGAGAAAAGTTAGGCATTAGAGGAATCAGAGAAAACTGCATTGATTTGGTCACTTGATGTGTATGGATGAGGAAAATTATATAAAAAATAAGTGTATGGATTGAACTCATTTGAGATGTAGACTCAGGAAGACAGGGGAGGAAGTACTGAAGGCTGATCTCCAGATGCTGAGCCTTACAAAGGAGATATCAAAGGACCTAATGATTGACATTTTGCTGTGCTCAAGAAAACCTGCCCTTTACAGCAAAAACAATATCCTAAATTCACTCAGTTGTGCTTGTGCATGTGAGGCACTGTCCCTCTGCCACTCTTCTTTCTTCTTGTCACAGCAAGTATTCTGACCCCTATTTTCATCCCACTCCATACATAGTACTAAGCAGCTGCATCACCTAGCTGAAAGCAGTATCTCCCCACCCCAATCAGTCTCCAGCACCTGGAACTATTTCCATTCCTCATCATCTTCCCTCTGCTATACTCCATTCTAAATATCTCTGTTATCTACTATCATTCTTAACACCTAGCCATATCCTACCTATTATATTCCATTATGTATCCCAATATCTCCCTCTCCACTGCTCCTGTACCTTGCACGTCATTCTACTATTTTGGCTTCTACTCTTTTTCCTGTGCCATTTCTATATCACCTGCCTTACTCTTCTACAGACTGGTATTTCCCACCATCTGAACCACCAGCCTTGTTCATCGCTTATACACTAACCTCTGTCTCTGTCCTCACACTTTTATGAAAGCATCCACTCTCTCTATCCCCTCCTATGATCAACCTTCCATCTCCTCTCTCATTCTTTGAGAGTTTGTTCTAGCATCCCATCACTGCTTTCCTCTTATTTCCTTCAGCCATATATCACATCAAGAGCAAGACCCTCACCCCTCTATCATACTTTAGCCTTTCAATGCCTATCAAACTGCCACCTACTTCCACCCTTTCCCTTCCAAATACTTCTTCTTAGTAGTAGAAGCTTTTTCCTTTATTCTTTTTTCTCTATTCTTTCCTGTCTTGCAAGTTAAATGGCAGCTTCACTCAAGCTTGAGAGACACTAGTCTTCCCAAAGCCAAAATTGTAACTGTTGGGTATGTGTATTTACTCTTTTACTTGTTTCAGTCATTTGATTGCAGCCATGCTGGAGCACCGCCTTTAGTCCAGCAAATCGATCCCAGGACTCATTCTTTGTAAGCCTAGTAGTACTTATTCTATCGGCCTCTTTTTGCCGAACTGCTAAATTACGGGGACTTAAACACACAAGCATCAGTTGTCAAGCAATGTTGGGGGGGGGGGCAAACACAGACGCACAAACATATACACGCACAAACATATACACACACATACATACACACACACATATATATATACATATATATATACACACACACACATACACATATATACGATGGGCTTCTTTCCGTTTCCATCTACCAAATCCACTCAAAAGGCTTTGGCTGGCCCGAGGCTATAGTAGAAGACACTTGCCCAAGGTGCCACACAGTGGAACTGAACCTGGAACCATGTGGTTGGTAAGTAAGCTACTTACCACACAGCCACTCCTACGCCTATTTTACTTTATAAGTTCATAACCACTCCCATCAAAACATGTGAGTAACAAAAACAAGTCCAGGGAACAATATAATTTACATGGAAATGAATTATAAACTAATGAAAATAAATTAGTCATCAAATTAGACAATCAACTAAGTGAGGGTTTATGAGTTCCTAACCACGACAGTCATTTAGGTGTGTCTATCTTTAAACAGAACATTCAGTCAATTAATTGAAAAGTTTAGGCACAAGATCCAATGCTTCCTAGTGTCATCCCACTGTGCATCTCCTTGGCTCAGTCCCTTCTACATTGGTCTTGCAAATGAAATTTTAGACTAAAGCTGTTCAGAAAACTTCTATTTATTCTTTTATTCTTATTTGTTCCCATTATTAGAACGCAGTCATACTGGGATACTGCAGTGAAGGATTTAGTCAATCAAATCAATCCAGTACTTATTCTTATTGGAGTCTTTTTGCCAAACTGCTAAGTTGCTGGGATGTAAAAAACAGAGCAACACTGGTTGTCAAGTGATGCGAGATGAAAACAATCACAAAAAAGATGTACATGTACCTAAACAATAGACTTCTGCAACGTTTCCATCAACTAAATTCACTCACCTTTGGTTCAGTCCAGGGCTGTAGTAGAAGAGATTTGCCCAAAATGCATAAAAAGTGGCTGAACCCAAGATCCCATAGTTGTAAAACGAACTTAATCCTGCAGCCATGTCAAATATGACAGTCCATGTCAGTTTCCCTGCCAAGAAACTTGATGCGGAAGGCCATCATACATATATATTGTAGGATTATATCAGTGTTGGAATGAACAAGACTGGTGCATTGAACAGAGATGCCTTGCAATAATTCATATTGAGTTATCTTTCATGACACCACGAAGGAAAACTTGCTTTTCATTTACCATGAATCAATATAATTAATATCAGGCAAAGTATTGAAGAAGATATAATTGGCTAAAAACTATTCAAAGCAGTATAGCAGCATGGTTGCAGTCCAATGATTGAGACCACTAAAATAATGATATATGTATAAATAAAATGATTTATTCAATTACATTTCTATTAAGTATTTTAGTAAAATTCTATTTATAGCAATTTCAGTCAAATCTGTGATTTGAGTTATTGTTCAAACATTTGGAATTAGATAATGCTGAGTTAAGCATAATTAAATCTCACATTTATTTTCTAAAATTTATGTATTTACAGAGAAGTTAAGATGCAAGTACAATAAACAAGACTTTATGGGCGTGTATGTGTTTACACAGACACACACACCTCAGTTCAATTCCTCTGCTAAATCAATCAGGGAAGACCTGTCAAAACATATATACAATATGAAGTACTCTCTCTCTCTCTCTCTCTCTCTCTCTCTCTCTCTCTCAATCTCTCTCTCTCTCTCTCTCTCTCTCTCTCTCTCTCATACACACACACACACACAGAGATATGTGTATATACATAATATGAAAGAGAGTTCAAGAAATCATTAATCTTCACAAAAATAAAAAACTTGCAGATTAGATACACCTTCTCAATTGCAAATGTTTAATATTAGAAAAATCCTATTAATTCAACTTGTTAGATAAATAAACCTGACAGTTAGATGCACATTTTTATATTTATCAAAATGCAATGAAGTCACCAAATACAGATATACCTAGACACATTTCACAAACACATACACACACACATAAATTAAACATTTTTAACAGTTATTTTGCTAGGAAAATAGAAAATATAGAAATGCAGCATAATACATAATTAGTAAGCATTAAAAACTAATGACATGTTTCCTTATTCTTATATTTGTTTTAAACTTTACTTAATCTGGCAACCCAATGTTTCTAAGTAAAATTTCTTAAGTGTTGCACTTGTTTATATACTTAACAATATGCATCTACAGACACTTTAAAATTCACATAATACATGCAACTTTTCAATTTAACTTCAGTGAGCCATGTTATTTTGCATAAATGATGAGGCATAAGAACTTAATCCTATACCAGAATTGTGTTTTTCTTAACTTCTAAAATGTAGAATTTACAAAA
Organism: Octopus sinensis; assembly: GCF_006345805.1. NCBI lineage: Eukaryota > Metazoa > Mollusca > Cephalopoda > Octopoda > Octopodidae > Octopus > Octopus sinensis. Next base: position 90,734,425 of record NC_043006.1, on the reverse strand, counting down.
CTGAATGGCATGAAGGTAAATTTCAATACATAATATATCTAATTATACTGTTAGTTATCATTTTGAAATTAAACATTTAAATAATTACAAATTCATATATTCTTTAGATGAATTTCTATGTAAGTGTTTATACCAGCTTAACCACAATGTCACCGGTAACAGTTCCAATTATTTCAAAATTAATTGCATTTAATTGACTTATAATTATTTGTAAGGTAGTGAACATTTGTGAATATATTAGTCAGAAATGCAGTAAATATTACTCATTGTGCTCCACCTACACTAACTGGAAACTGGAAAGCAAACTTTCAGAATAGCTGTCCCTTATAAGCTTAAATTTCCCTGCTTTGTTGGGATTTTGTAGGTTTTGCTTTTTGCCTTTGTAATCCCAAAACAATAGATGACTTGTAAAATACTTACTAGACAAAAGATAACCAAAGCTCAAAACTTACAAAATCTGACTAAAAATATCATACAACTGTGATTGACATTATACAAGTCATCAGCAGCATCCTCCAAAACATCATCAATGTAGTAACTTTATCACATTTCTGCTACAACAATATACATGGTCATCTGTATGAAAAACTGCCAGGGAATAAATATGACTGATACTTCTGATGCTGAGTATATTGATAGCACACTCAATCAAGCTAATCTTTTTATTACTGAAGTCCTGAAGAAGGGTAGATACTACTCATATTTCTCACTTTAACAAATGAAAAATTCAATATGTTAGTGTTTGTAAGCAATATAAATTTTAATTTGTCAGCAAAATTACAAAGTCCCTTAGATTGACTATAAATAATAACTTAATTCTTAGTTCTTAAACATCTCAAGTAATCATTCTTGACAAATATGCAATCTAGAAGATAATTACTACTTAATTAAACTGTTGCATGTTTCTGGTCAAGTGATTTGATTTAAGAACCTCAAACTAACTATATAAAAATCACTTTCAATGCTTTCTTAATTATGCTGAAAGTAAAAGAGATTTAACAATCAATTTTGCAAGTATTCTTCTTAAAACTAAGGTTGATGAATATGTGTTTTTTATAATACATATCTTTTGTATTTACTACCTGGATCATCATTAACAATAACCTGTTTGCCATGAACAAAATTTCAAAGAGGTAAAATATTGGCACCCTATCTCCTTAAACCCTTGCACAAAGCACTTGCACATTTTTTAGATGAAAACAGTTTGATGGGTTTTTTTTTTTTAAATAATCTAATTAAATTTATTTAATACAGAATATCAAAAAGTTAATTATATAGAGAGCATCTTTTATGAAAGAACAGTGAAAATAAAACTAACAAACAAAAATACTTTATTTGTAAAGAAAACTATTTGCATAAAAGAACCCATAAAAGAAAAAAACGAGAAAAGATTTTGTTTTAAGTAGGAAGCAATAAAGTTATAAAAAAGTTAAAGGAAAGCTTCAATATAAGTAAAATAATCTATTAGATATTTTTTATATTCTAATACAAAACGAATCTCTTTAGTATAATTTAGCCCAAAGATCATTTAAAATATACTTATATAATTAATAATAGTCAAGGAAAGAAAAAAATTGTTTCCTACAAAACAGTGTCAACTTAGATCGCTATAAGAACTGAGAAATTTCTTAAACTAAAATAAGACAACCCCTTCTAAACAAATATGTCAGAATCAGTTAACAAAAATAAGGTTATATGTGTGCGAGTGTATGACTGTGAATATCTATACACACATACAAACACACACACGTATATATACACAAACATATATATATATGCACACACACACACACACATATATATATATATATATATATATATATATACACACATACAAACACACACACGTATATATACACAAACATATATATATATGCACACACACACACACACATATATATATATATATATATATATATACACACACACACACGCACACACATACATATGTATACACAAACTTACATACATAACATGCACACACACCCACACACACACAAGGATCACAAAATTAAATGACACTGATATGATAAAGTACCAAACTATTTCAAGTTACAAATGTTCTTAGAAAATAGTATCAGAATCTTTCTCCTATCATGGAATTTTAAGACAAAAGCATTTAATGAAGAAACCTTGCTATAAGACTCACTCGGATAGTTTCTTTTAAACGCTTAAGTCAATTTTCAGAAAGTTAAATTAATACTTCAAGAGCAATTATTAACTTCTGGTAGCAATATTAATTATTAAGTAAAATCTTTTACAGATATTTGTTTGTTTGTTTTTTAAACAAATAAATCCTAAAAACAAGCTAATAGGATTGGATACAAAAAATTGCTATTTGTAAGCTTGAAGAAAATGTAATTGGGAAAAAATGAAACTAAAGATAAAATAAATACATTCCCCTTAAAAATATTGATATTACATTAAATTCTTTCAAGCACATTCTTGAATTAATTTCATGTACTATCATTTCACAACCATCCATAACAGAAAATTTTAAAATACAAAAAGATCACCTTATTTTTTTGCCACTTGAAACAGACCTGCAATTTAGTAGGAATATTTTAACCATTTTCCATCAGCTAAGAAGGGGAAAAATGGCTCTTTCTTGTACATAACAGGATAAGAAATAGAATGAGTAGGATATGAAACGTTTAAGATGAATTTTTCTATGTAGCGAAGTGTGTAAAAGCTATCATAGTTTATAGCAGCACAAAACAAAAGAAAAAAAAAGATGAAAAAATAAAATAAAAAGGTTTATCAAAATATGCAAATATCACCTAAAAGTTGATATCCCATGAGATCAATTAAGAGGGATTATACATTCTATACTGCAAATTTGACCCCAAAAGTAAAACAGGGCAAATCAAGATTTTCAAGATAGATTATAGTTGTAACAGCAACAATTCATCTCAGAAATTCAGACATTCAAGCATAAATCAATTAAATTGTCAAATGATGTAGCAACTCTTTGAACTTTTTAAACCTCTTTAAACTACAGCTACTTTACTATCACTTACTTAAGTCCCAGCTGTAGTCATTATGTCACCTTTGACACTCAACTAACCTACTATCTAGCAAGCAATCCAATCAGTCGATAATCTTCAATTTAAGCCATCTCATGCTATTAGCTACTTCATCATATCTGGTACATTTAAAGTTCCAGCTAGTTAGTTTGCCAGAGTACCTACTTGTCTTTCTGAATACTGATTTGCTGCTCACCAAGCTAGCCCGTTCTCCTTACATTAATGATCTGATGACAATTTACATTATAATGTATTATTATAGCAACTAAAACACATTATTTCTCACCTCAACTTTATGATTGCAATAGAATTGGTCTATATAAAGTAGTTTAAAAGAACTCTTTCAAAGATATGTTTTTGTTTCCAGGAGAATCATATTCAGATAACTGGAATATATTTTTAATACCATCCCAATAAATCCCTTTTTCAAATTCTTATACATGACTATTTACAGGGTCAAACATAAAAAAATTCTTTAGTAAGTTGATAATAACAAGTACTCCTGTTCTTCATAGGAGTACAGTATTCATGATTCGCACATTTTCTCTAGTTTCTGCAACTCATTTTAACATAGTAGCTTTGAATATTGATCTTTAAAAAAAATATCAAAAGAAGAAAATAAAATCTGTTCCTCTATCAATCTTGTTGATTCAATTATCATATCTTTAATTTATTTAAAGATTTTGAAGCTTATTTACAAGAAAAATGTTGCATTAAAATCTATAGAAATTATTTGCAAGACTCTGACTATTAATCAGATGAATCCTAGTATTGATTTTCTTCATACAACCATGATAGATGCTTCTTAATAATTTGCACTTTTCTCTGCGGCCATCAATTTTATATGATTGAACTGATTAGGTTAATCTGCAATTTAGCATATATAAATACATATATATATATATATATATATAAATGGCGGTGCCCCAGCATGGCCACAGCTAGTGAGCTGAAACTAGATAAATAAGATAAAAATATATATATATATATATATAAATATAAATACGTATATATATATATATATATATATATATATATATATATATATGTATGTATTTATATATATAAATAAATACATATATATATACATATATAAATACATATATATACACATATATATATACATATACATACATACATACATGCATATATATATATATATATATATATGTATGTATTTATATATATAAATAAATACATATATAAATACATATATATTCACATATATATATACATATACATACATACATACATGCATATATATATATATATATATATATATATATATATATATATACACACATATATATATACATACATATATATATACATACATATACATATATATATACAGATATATACATATACATATATACATATATATATATACACATATGTATATATACATACATATATATACATATATACATATACATATATATATATACACACACACACACACATATATTACACATACATACAAATACACATATACATATAAACATATATATACATACACACATATATATATATAAATATAAATACATATATATATATATATATATATATATACACACACACACACACATATATATATACATATATACATACATATATACATGTATACATAAGATCTGAATAACTATTCCATACAAGTCTCCCAACATCAAATCATAGTATTTTTCACCTAATTATATCATCTATTCCAATAACATTTTCATTCCAGCATAGTTGTCTTATATACATCAACTTTATTGCTCAATTGCTTCTTTAACTTGTAAGCACTCAAACGCTTTGCTAAGTTAATATTTCAAACTTTTTGTGTTATATAATTCTTTTATGCATTGCAACTGTTTCTACTTTACATCTTAGAATAAAAATATGAACTACTGAAGTTGGTAATCTAAAATATTGCAATGAGGTATCAAGAAGCATGTCAGAATATGCAATGTCTAGGTACGAAAATGTACAGTTTTCTAGGAAGTGATGTTATTTTAAAAGAATAGTTTATTAGAACTTAAGACATTTCTATTCAAATCAACAGAATAATCAGTTGACTTGAGATGAAATAAGCACCACAGTTCTCTATTTCCAGGTTTTATCAAAGTGAAGCAGAATACAAAATATTATAATTCATTGTTATTAGGTCTTAAAAATCATACACTAGAAATGCATCAACCCACAGAAATCCATATTCTTAGGTTCATTTTCAGTAACTATTGATATAGTTAAGAAAAACATTTGGAAAACTATAATCATAATATGACAAAATGTTACAAATGCCACTTCGAATATTTAAATACTATATTGAATAAAACTACACAGCAAGAATGCATTTCAAAGCTATATCTAATTTGGCTTATACCATAAATGGTAATTTTTTATGAAATCTAAAAGCTCAATGAACAATACTTTGAAAAACAAAGTGCTTCAACTTAGTAATTTCCCTTTCACAAAGTAATTTTAATCACAAAAGTAATGAATTTTTACAGAAATTGCATATCTAACTGCCAAATGTTGAAGAAATGTTAACAGTAGTCAAGATATCTTAATTTAAACTGTAACAATGGGAAGCACTCCGCAAATATAATACATGTATTAATTGGAATGTTCATTCAATAAAAAAACTATTTTGTAGTCAATTTATTACAGAGGTGTAGTATTCAATAGTCTATACTCTTAGTATTTAAACAGGCCATATATGGCCACAATGTTCTACCTGCTTTATTTTCAAACAGGGCAGATCCTGCCTCTTACACCTACTTGACAATGTCATTCTGAAAATAAACAATCACATCATTAAAATCTTGAAACTACAAGATAATCCTTTCTGCTACAAGCACAAGGCCTAAAATTTGGTGGGAAGGGTTAAGTCGATTACATCAACCCCCAGTACTCAACTGGTACTTAATTTATTGACCCAGAAAGGATGAAAGGCAAAGTCAACCTCAGCAGAATTTGAACTCAGAACGTAGCGAAGGGCAAAATACTGCTAACTATTCCATCCAGGGAGCTAACAATTCTGCCAGTTCGTCACCTTTGGAACCGCGAGATAATGACAGATTGGTACAAAACAATGAGAATAAATAAGGTTAAACTCAAAATGATCAATGTAATTAAATATTGATATTTTAAATTTTGCTGAGTGATTGCAACTCAACAGATTTAATATTTAAACAATATGATGTAGGTCAGCTTTCATAAAGTTTATTTTATTTTGAGGAAAAAATTAGAATGAGGCATTGAGGTATTCTACCAAGCATATTTGTGATGGAAGCAAATTGAAATGTGTCCCAGAAATAAATCAGCTTATACCAAAACATTTTACCATATGAAATATATAAATTCTAAATTGGTTTCTATTTTTCACAGAAAATTTTAGAATGTAGATTCTAATATTTATGAAAAGAATGTAAAAAATAGAGACAAGATGAAAGAAATTAGGAAATTCCACTATAAAATGGCAATAATAAAAATTAAATACCTTTGTTTAAAGCATTAACTTAAATTTGACATTGGATAACAAGAAATAATATAAATATCATGAATTTAATATTATTTTAAGCTTCAGTTTTAAGTTGGCTATTGTATTGAAAATATGATGTTATTAAATATTCATATAATGATTTGAAATTATACATAAATATTTTAATGATATTGGTAAAATAAATTCAATTTACATCAAAAGGTATTTTTAGTAAATCAGCTACGATTCTATATTTAATATCACTTAATTCTACAATTTTTAGATTAATTGTATTTAGGGACTTCCTAAGTTGATTTTCTTTTTCACCTCCATATCTTTAATTGAAAGTCTTTCACTCAAGACACTTGTATTTATATAGCCCTATATGCATTTTTTAGTAAACTACCTTCAAAATAGAAAATAATGCAGGTTCACTTACAAAGGACAATATATACAAATTTAACTATCATAAATTGATCCTTATTGATAAGTTTTATATGCAGTGCGTTTCTTTAATAATGTTTTGTATAAAGTATTGTTTGTTTCTTTGTCTTAAATTTCAATAAATTATATAAATAATCTTTTGTGTGTAGCATGTAAAAACCAATATTGATGTACAATTAAGTGTTTATAATAAATTGCTAATAGCTAATTTACAGCTAAAATTAGTGTAGATAACACAACAATAAAAGCTCTAATTCATAAGTATGCACTTTAATTTTATATTAAAAAATGTTCATTTTATGAGGGAGTACCCAAAAGAAACTGGAATTTTGCAATATTATTTTATTCACTTAGTTTTATATGTTTACACTTTTATCACCTTCAAAGTGTTCTCCATTTTTCTTCGCCTCTTCCACATCTGCAAAAAGTTTTCCTTTAAGGACGTTTTTCATTTGGGGGTGCAAAAAAAGTTGTAAGGAGCAAGATCGGGTGTATAGGGTGAGTAAGCGAGGTCATGCCATTTTTGGCAAAAACTGTCTAACAGTTAAGACAGTGTACACAGGCGCATTGTCATGATGAAACCACCACTCCACACTTTGCCACAAGTCAGGGCGTTTTCATCTCACTGTGTCTAGCAAACGCTTCAGAACTGTCAAATAAAATGTCTGGTTAGCAGTCTGACCATGTGGAACAAATTCTGTGTGGACAATTTCAGTTGTCAATGAAACAAATCAGTATTGCCTTGACATTGGACTTTACATGATGTGCATTTTTGGGGCATGGTGACACTGAATGCTTCCATTGACTTGGTTGCTACTTCGTTTCATGATCGTAACCATAACACCAGCTTTTGTTATCAGTGATGACCTTCCAAAAAAAGGTTTGAATCAACTTCCAACTGTTCTTTCAGATCACAATGCACATACAGTCGTGACTGTTTTTGATCTTCCATGAGCAAACGAGGCTCAAATTTTGCTGCAACTCATTTCATTCACAATTCCTCACTCAAAATTCATTGGCAGGAGTTCCAGGCTACACCAGTCATATGAACAAGTTAATCAATTGTTCAGCGACAATCCTTGAAAATCAGTTCATGAATTTTTGTGATGTTTTCATTCATTCGGGTGGTCGACAATCACCTGATCAAGGTTGGTCTTCAAGTAACAAGTGACCATTCCTAAAGCTTGAAAACCACTTATAAACTTGTGTTTTACTTGTGGCAGCATCCTTGTAAGCTGTTTGAAGCATGACAACTGTTTTGGCTACCGTTTTCCCCAGCAGAAAACAATTTCATAGAAGTATGCTGTTCCTTCATTTTAGCCATTGCAAAAATTGATGACAAAAGGGAGAAATAATGCAAAATAATGATGTACTATGTGGCAGAATGACTTGACTTGACACTGCTGGTTAGCGGACTGATGCATGAGGGTCACATCAAGTGGTTACTAGCAGTGGAAGCCTGAACTACAACAAGCTTGTCGGATAGAGCTTCCAGTTACTTTTGGGTACCCTCTCATATTTATTTGCATTTAAAATTACCAGTATTTGAAATTTTTGTCAGTGTATGGCAATAAATAAAAACTGAAGCAAAATTCCTATTTTAAAAAAGAGGTATCTAATCCTACCTACATCAACTGGAAGTATGCTAAGGATACTGCCATGATCAACTACATTTTATTTTATAGACTTGCAGAATTTCAAATATGGGTTTTTCATTGATTTTTGGCTTTAATATTATGAATGATGTGTGACTAACACTCTTGGATTAACCTCCTTAAAAAAAATTAAAAAAATTGTAAGCCACATATAGTGAAAATAAAATGCATCACATCAATAAAGTAAAATGTGGAAAGAAAACATTTTCAGAAAAAGAATGATGGCTTAAACCTATGATTTCATACACACAGCGTAGACAAAATTCTTGAACGTATGTTAGTGGCTTTGGAGGTAAAGTGGTGAACAAATAATATATTACAGAAGACAAGAAAAACACAGAATCCATAAAAACATTGCAAGCTTCTGAAATTAAATCAGTCAGTGAATTTAGTTACAACTGACTTTGAAAGGTGGACCTTATGTTTGTAAATCTTAGGATTTATAAATATAAACCTGTAACCTGTTCCTGTGCAGAGTAGTGCTGTGGCAGTACAACTGTAAATGCAGGAAATGGAAAATGCTTATATTTTAGCTTGTCAATGAAGTGTGCCAAGTATTTATTTTTATGTTACTTAATAACTTTGTTCAAGCTCAAATTAAGCAGAGAAGTTCAAAATTAGTCAATTAAACTGACCACAACTCTTGCCTGATATTTCACTGTTTTTACAAGGATGAAAAGATGAGATTGGAGGAATTTTTCAAAATCAGAATTTGAAAGCAAGTTGAAAGCAATTATTCCTTATGTTTTGAAATGACAAAAAGGATGAATGGTAACTTAAAAATAGGCAACGTTATTGAGAAAGTGATAGTGAAAAACATTGATTGGTAATGATAGTTCTTTTAGAAATATCTAAATTAAGGATCTTAATGTTCTACTCAGCTGTGAAGCCAGAACCTTATTTATTTATTTGTACAACATGCCCAACTCTATTCCACTATTCAAAGTCATTAAAATTATTTCTCTAATGACTCTATTGTCTGTAAAATATACTTAAATTATAATTTATAAACAGTCAACACTGATGAAAGACTAGAAAGATGACCGTTGAAATGGACATATAATGTGTCAGGAGAACAAGCTAAAGGAAACTGGAAGAGGAAGACAAAGGGAGATGGCAAAACAATACAAAATTAGTGCATCACTCTGTTGGAAAGTGTTTATCCAATGCATGCAAGGTTAGATAAACAACTGTAAAAATGATGATAGTGGTGAAATGAAAATGATAACCACAACAGTAGCAATGTTGACAACAACAACAATGATGATGAAGACAACGACGATGGTGAAATGCATAAAAGTGCAGTGGCTGAAAGTTTTAACTAGCTTGAAACAACATTGTCTTCATTTGCTTTAAGTAGCTATATCTCTCTGATCATTTGTCCCAAAAACAAGTAGTCTGCAAGATTCCTAAGTTTATTCTCTCAAATTCAAATAAATTATATTTTGTAGGTGCATACCCTTTTAAAACCAGATTTTTAACATAAATAAAAATTGTTTCTATGTATCTCAATTGGTGTTATTGATTCAAGTCACAATAAGATTTCCTTAGATGTTGATTTAAATATAAATAGAGACATTGGTACTGGAATGGCTAAAACACTCATATCGTCAACTATTTTTCTACAGATATTCTATGTTCTAACACAATTTTCAAGGAAAGGTGTAGTTGATTGAATTAACTCAGTTACTTGACTAGTACTTAATTTTATCAAAACCAAAGATTCTAAAGCAAAGCTGACTTTACGAGGATTAAAAGTGAGAAGCATAACTAAATGCTGTAACATATTTTGATTGGTATTAAAACTGATGGCACTATTGCAATGCTATCTGATGAATGAATTTATTTTTAATAGGAACCATTAACCTAATGAAGGAGTAATTGAGATCTATATAAATACTTTAATTGCACAATAAACAATCTGCACAATTTAACAATCTGGTGGCTATCCATGTTATATGTAATGATCCACTTCCATATTCAGTATTATTATCATCATGGAGGAGGATTAAAGGTGTAAGAAGATAATTCCATGAATAAGATTAGGATATCAGCTAAATTAAATAAGATCAGCTAAATTTTGAATCATTACCAAAATATAAAAAGTAAAGATAAGTCAGAAAATCAATCCATAAATAAAAGTGTCTTAAATGCAAAGCTGAAACCTAAAGATTTATCAAAAATCTTGACAGAGGAAAAGCACAAAGAAACATCAATACACTTCAAAATTACAGTAATGTAGTATGCAGATTTGAGTATCATAAAAAAATTCAAGCTACTCATGACACTTTCAATTATATAAAGAGAGGAAACCATTAATATATAAAGAAGGTAGAAATGATAAATTCCAAATATAATTTCTGTAATAAACATGAAGTGTAATTACTGTATTTTCTATATGTAAATAAAAATATAGACACTGAGAGCATTTAGAAAAGTTTCTAGCTAGTATTAACACACACATAATTCTGTAAAATTAAATTAGACAATATTAAGTAGAATAATGTTAATTTTAGATAATTAGAGAAACACATTATTGAAAATTGAAGTGATAAACCAATAATAATAGTCACAATTTTTGTCACAGATTTTAAAATTAATTAAGACTACAACAATATTTTTTTCTCATTATGTGTGAAATTTATTGATAAGAATTATCTGATTAAAACCTTGTCAGGTAAAAATCATGAAAAAAAAAACCCATTTTTCAAAATGAATTATTTTTTGGCTGAAAACTGATATTTCAGAGAAAAAAGAAAATGTGAAAATACTCAAATGTTCTAGTTCTTCTGGATTTAAATAAAACAAAAAAGTTATTATCTTGAAGTAATTCTTATTCATAAATCTTTGCTACAAAATTAATTTTGTAGATTTTATTAAATTCATATGATATTATAAGATTTACAACTTTAAACAATATATTTATAAAATGAATCCTCTCTGACATTCATCATCAGCTTCACCACCATCACCACCACCACTGCTGCTGCTTCCACAACCAGCATTATGGCATTTACCTTTTATAGGTCAGATGAAATTTCTTGAGACAGATTTTCTATGGCTAGGTGCTCTTCCTGTCACCAACCCTCATCTGTTTTACAGCAAGGAAATATTTTCACATGCCCAGACATATTTTACAAAGACTGGAAACAAAGAACAACACTTGTGTAACTGACATTCACTTACAACCATCACATGATGTTAAGGTAAGGGTACACACAAACACACAAATGTATAAGTAACAAAGATGTACAGATGTCAATTCATTATGACTGTATCAAACGGTTCTTTTTAATTGATTAATGAAAATGTTACATCAATTTGAAAGAAACTGTTGTCAGATGAACACATAGACTTCAAACATAGAGGATAAACCATTTTTTGACAAATAGTTAAAAAATGGTTTATCCTTTTTGTTTGAAGTCTATGCGTTCATCTGACGAGAAGGGTTTCTTACATATTGATGTAATGTTTTCATTAATCAGTTAAATGGAGCCACTTAAAATGACTGTAATGAACAGACACTTGTACACCTTTGTTACTTATTTATATTCTGTTGACCTAACTTGGAATCTGCACTTTGGAAATACTATAGAAAGTACCTTTATAAAAAGTACAGGTCTGAATTACCAAGAGCAGATATCTTCACTTAGCTGGGTCATGTTGTCTACACACACAACAAGAATATTGGGTGCACAGAGCCTTGATATCCAATATTCAAATAATATAGCTGGGGGGGTGCAGATTATACCTAACTAGCAAGGTGCCTCAATTTAAGTACCTAATTCAACTGAATCTTAATTATACATACATACATATAATGTATGTATGCATATATATGAAAGAAGAGTGGCATATTCTAGTCACAGATATATTTGTGGATAATTTTTAAATATCTAGAATATATCCTGCATAATGTATTTTTACATTCATTCCTCTTCTCTCTCTCTCTCTCTGTATATATGTATATATGTATATATATCTAGAGAGAGAGAGAGAGAGAGAGAGAGAGAGAGAGAGCTCTTCTAGGTGCATGGCTCAGTGGTTAGAGCGTCGAGCTTATGATCATGAGGTTGTGAGCTCAAATCCCAGACCAGGTTGTGCATTGTGTTCTTGAGCAAGACACTTTATTTCACGTTGCTCCAGTTCACTCAGCTGTAGAAATGAGTTGCAACGTCACAGGTGCCAAGCTGTATTGGCCTTTGCCTTTTCCTTGGATAACACTGGTGGCATGGCGAGGGGAGGCTGGTATGCATGGGTGACTGCTGGTCTTCCATAAACAACCTTGCCCAGACTTGTGCCTGGGAAGGTAACTTTCTAGGTGCAATCCCATGGTCTCTGTCGTGACCGAAGGGGGTCTCAGATACACACACACACACACACACACACACACATATATATATGACAGGTTTCTTTCAGTTTTCATCTACTAAATCTACTCATAACATTTTGGTAAGACTGAGCTGTAGTAGAAGACACTTCCCCAAGTTTCCACACAAAGTGACCGAACGGGAGACCACATGGTTTGGATCAGCGTGAGTTGATATAAAGCAAAACAACAGGAGTTTAGGATAAAGCCTAAATAATGATGAAAATAGTTGCATAAGTACTTGATGCTTTCATATATGAGACATGTTTAATGTTAAAGCATTTTCTAAACTAGAAAGGGTCAAGAAAATTTATGCTACAGTTTAATAACTAATTTGGCCAACATACATTTAGCTCTTAATTCTTCTTTGGTTGCAAGTCAGAATTGATGAAACAGACCTATGATTAATGATGTGCCACCCATAAACTTCCCTTCTCATCCCCCAAATTTAAGGCCTATATTATGCAAAATCCACTACTGCTTCTTTAAGATAGTAGGGTGTGATTGGAAGGTGAGTCAATTGTTATTTGTAGTAGATCAGGAAACCATGAAGAGACTTTCTTCTGGGCTCTCACTGGATTGGGTAGTGGGGACACTCACAATTAAACAACTTTAAACAATTGCAAGAGAAACTTCAGTCCCCTTTGGAATCTTTTTTACTTAAATTTTGTACAATATACAATAGATTTTAGTTCATATTGTTGCAATAGTTTTTATTTGAGAATAAAAATAAATTAGTAAGGACTTTCATGATACCAATTTTCTAAGTTCTTCAAATCTATTTGACTTGTTTAATGATACTCTACTGACTCCAGCTAATGGACTGTAGTCATGTGCGGGCATATTAAAATACATGTTTTTCTTACAAGCATTTAAATACAACATACTTTTAAGGTTTCAAAAATCTTAACATTATTAAACCAAATTTAGGAATACTTTTAAGCTGTTTAGAACTGAATCAGAACTTTCTAGATAGAGTTCCATTTGAAGTCATGCAAAAAGTCAAAATAAATAATTAATATTTCTTTAATCATATTTAATATTTCTGCCATTGATTCAGCAAAGTGCCTATATCTGTTTGCCTAACTATAATAACAACATCCAATGTCAATGGATTTTGATGCTTTCAAAGATAAGCAAAGACTGTGTTCAAAAGACAAATCTAGATGCAATTTTTCATCAGGTTCTTGTTTAGTGATGGTGAAAGTTTTCAAAGGAAACTATCTCTTGCATATGTATGCAATGTTTATCATTTCTGTCTTTTCAGTGATAAGGATAAATTTTTCAGTTTGTTAGCAGTAAATATGAATTGAATGGGTTAATACAAAATAAAATCGCAGTATAAAGCATTAGCTAGTCTCTGTGGACAATGATCTGATTCTTTAGAACAAAGAAGGACACAATCAATAACATAGATCTACAAGCAGATAGAGCTTTTGGAATGATAATTGACAGTTGCTGGGAACAGTTTGCAAAGCTTTATTATTGTTTGACTGATTTAGAGCATAAATTCAATCTGAGTTATATAAGGGATTAGAATTTTCATCAATTCAGCAACCTCATGTTCAAATAAAATGTTTTATCTACTGGATAAGTGATTTAAGAGAATTACCTAAACTTATTTTTGTTCATGGTGTTGTCTTCAAAGGTGAAAGATTCATTTAAATGAGAGTGAGAGAGGGAGAGAGAGAGACTGACTTTTTAAATAAGTGTCAATTTTATGGCAATTAGATGTGAAAGCAATAAATCTATTTAATCCTGCATTTAATGTTTGTTTTCCACACAAAGAGTAAATTATTTCTCTTTCTAATAATACCTTAAACAGTGAGTGTGTTAGCTTTCCTTTTATTTTATATTTTCATATAGTTTAGTGACAGAGAAGTAGTCTTTGGTGTCCATGGCTTTTGCAGATCCCTCAACAGTGATGAAATTGATGAAATTGATACAGTTAAATACTCAGTTTGAACACCTGTAAATCAGAATCTGAAGAAATAATGTGAAAGGAAGGTAATTCTACAGGAATACCATGTTGGAGAGAATGGCATGGGCAGCACATAGAGAGGATACAGTATAACATGAGAGGAGTGAAAAGTGTGTGTTGCATGGACCTAGATGGAGTAAATATGTAACTAGCTTCTTCCCTTGAATAGAGGTCAATGAGAGTTATAGAACAGGAAAATGAAGAGATAGAGTATCTGTGAGTAGTGTTTTGGTGTTTCAGAGAAAGAGAGAATGAGAGAGAGAGATAAAAATGTGAATGTGTGCACATAGGTTGTAAATCAAAATCAGAAATGCATCTAGCTCATGCCAGCATGAGAAAGATCTCAACAGATGATGATGATGATGATGATACTTAGTTTCTTTACCACAAAGAGACATACTCAGTTGTCTTCAATATTGACATTACACTGATGAAAAAACAAGTGAAACCCAGCAAAATTTGAACTTAAAATAGTGATGAAATTTATAGCACTCAGCTATTCTACTAAAAAAGAACAGTCAAATCTCTTTTAAATCACACCATATATATATATATATATATATATATATATATATATATATAAAGACACATTGGATAATGTACTTCTAGATACATTTAAATGTCTAAAATGAGATGTGATTGTCAGAGTTGGAATGCCTTTGATCATAAGTTTACATGATAAAGCCTGATGACTCTTAGATGAGCTAACACAGGAACCTCTACAAGGTCATTGGGCATGCTAGGAATGTCATCTAGATCTCCCTCAAGTCACAAAGGAAGGATACTTTGGATAATAATAGTGCTGGATAGCACTATGTTTATGATAAAGTGCAGTATGGTCAAAAGTAAAACAGATTGACCTGGGGTTAAATAGTATTAAGAAACAGTTACTCTTGGAAACAGAAATATAGAAAATATTATTTTTAAATCATTGTCTACAGAAACCTGTATTTATACGTCTTTAAGCAAAAATTTTACATTGTAAGAAGTTTCGATGAATAAATGTCAGAAATACTGAAAGCAAAAGTTTGAAATTACAGTGGAATAGCAATATACATTCCTAAGAACAAGGTTCTTTTATGTAATAAAAGAAAAGAAATATAAAATTGAAAAAGTCATAAATATTTTGAAAAATTATAAAACTAAGCATAAAATGGTTATATTTCCAGACTGACTTCTTTATGATTTTCAGAAAGAAACTTTGGTAGAACAATGAAACACAACGACCAAATAAAAGGGGTAAATATGTACAAATACCCACTTATGCTCATATACAATGTAAAATATTTCATTGAAAGTGTTTCGCCATTCTATACTTAAATTTGGAATTTTGAAAGAAATTTTATTTTAAATTGACTGAAACATTTCCATTAGCAAATAGGATCAATTCTTTTGTCTAATGGAATCAATACATTTAGTTTGTTTAAAATCTGAAAATATAAAAAGATTAGATATAACCTTATTATTAATAATGTGCAAGTGTTCACACTTGTTAACTTATGAATATATGTTTCAATTCCATATGAAAGGGGTCAAGAATTTGATACTGAGAGAGCAATCATTATATTAAGATATATGACCAATGAAGAAAGCATTCAAGATCACAGATGTTTCCTCACACATCGAAACAAGTTATACACCTGCAAAACATGTTAATGTTATTGATTTACAATCTAAGTATCGACATATTCAAGTGTCAGTATATTTTAAGCAATTTAAACTTGCAGATTTTATTAATCTGTATACACCAAATATATAAGAGAGCATATTATTAATGAAAGTGATTGGGGTTTAACTTCATTTTTATATATGACTTTAGTCAATACAATTTAGAAATAAACAAGACAAGAAAATAATGAGGAGAAAATGGATATAAGTTTATCATTTATATGCACTGCAATTTTGGAAATAAAATGTTTCACAAAAAGATATTTTTAAAAATATCATTATTACAATTAAAGACTGCAACATTATAAAAAAAAAGAAACTTTAAATTTAGAAACTATGCATGAAATAAAAATTTAAAAAATATTCTATTTGATTTTAATTAAGAGAAGAACTGTCATTAATTAACTCTACAATGTCTATTGTTAATAGTTATTCTGTTATTATTTTGAATTTTTGGTATTTAATTTATATTTCGATCCTGTATGTGTGCTATTTTTTTATATATATATTTTTCATTTCAGACATGTATACTCCCTACCTTTAAATAAGCAGTAAAATGCCAAGAAATAAATTTTTGCTGCATCTTGATAATTTAGGTGATATAGGGTTAAAAGAATTACAAGAACAAAGTTACATGAACCGAGAAAAGCAAATCATTCTCATCTTAATCATTTAGGATCAATACAAAGAAATTAATAAATAAATAAAGCTCATAAAGTTTATGAGTTTGTTGATGATCATTTATTTTTTTGCTTATATAAACTATGAAATTTCTCACATAGAACTGGTTTGTATTTATTAAAATAAACGAGCAAATCTAAGGAGTTTCAATCACTTGGTATTCAACACATCTTGTCTTATTAACAATTATTCTACATATACAAAACATTTTGTCAGCAATTTTATAATTCCTTAATGTTCAATGATGTAAAAGCCTTATGCTGTTAATCTTTTACAGACATATTGGACTATTACATTTCTTCAAGTTTTATATCACCAAAGAGCAGTTCTTATTAGTAAAAGAATAAAACTAATTATAGAATATAAAAGGCATAAAAGCAAGGAACAAATTTAAGATTTAAAATTGGGAAAACATAAGAAAGTTGGAAGAGGTAAAAATGAAAAAAATAAAATAGAAAAATAAAAGTTGAGTGAGCATAAATATTCATATTTATGCTTCAGAGAGTAACCCAGTGAGCAGAATCTAAATTACAAAGGACAGCCCGTTTCTAATTCTAATTTTTCAAATCAATATTTACATACAGAAATGTAAAATGTATATATATTTTTTTCTTTTCTCTTTGAATAATAATAACAAAAAGTAAGAAAAACAATTTTTATTTCCAAAATAAACAAAAAATTATTTCTTGTTCAAAATGGAAAAGAAATATTGAATATATTTGCCCATCCACTTGTAAATATTTTAAGATAAGGAAAAAGAATTTAAAATTAAATAGGTAAATAAAATCACAACTAAACTGAATTTTATTAAAACTATATCCTCCGAAGATTGTACGAGAGTAAAAAAAATCATTTTGAATTTTCTATTAATATCAAAGATTTTATCATTTGTTTTTTTTTTTTGTTTTTTTGTTTTTTTTCCTGAGACTTATAAAATAGTACAGCTGAATTTGGCCACCTTTGTTTTATATTATTTTTCAATCAAAGTGTTTATAAAATGGAAAGATATGTGAAGTGCAAAAATGCACCCAATACTTAAAATAATTTCTGAACAGCTTTAATTTCCCTTATTTTATGCAATACATTTGTAAAAATGAATATAATATGCTAAAAAGTTCATGTTTGCAATCATTCTCTCCTTTTCACTTATATCAAAAGATTCATATCAAAGTCAAAATAGCATCTATGTGAGGCCTATGCCAATCAACTTTGATCATTTTCTGCATCATATGTGCAGGTCTGGATGAGGTTTTTGTGGAAGAATGGTAGTTGCCTTTGTGTAGGCAAGTCTCTACTCATCATGCCACCAATGTTATCCAAAGAAAATATTGCCAATCTAGGGCCAACACAGCTTGGCACCAGTGCTGTTGTCAAAATAGCATAAACATAAAAAAATTTTACTAATCCTTTTATTCATTGGAAACTGCAAAATACAGGATTTCAATCAGGAATCTTTATTACTAAACTAGTGTAGTGATATTCTTAACCCTTATTTGAATCAATTGAAACATAGTCTAGCTATGGATATTGTATGTGTTTACTCTAAAAGATAATATACAGAAAATCATGATATTTGTAGAATTTTCAAATTAAAAACTAATATACACATACAAAACAATTTGAAAGTCAGTATGTAGAATTAGTGTAAATATAATAACAAGTAATCAGAGTAATCAGGTCAGTTTTAGGATAGGTGAAATGAAACCACATTGAAAAGAACTTGAATTTTTAAAGTAATGATCAATTTTACATATCAGTGTAGACAAAAGATAATAATAATGTGATAAGAGCAAACTTATCAAATCCTTATAAGGGTTAAGAGAACAGTAAGAGAGTAGCCTGTTTATAAGACACTTTAAGATATCAAGAAAATATAACACCAACGGAAATGTTAAAATATTAAAACAATGATCCAATACAATTGTTACTTTTGCTCAATGCAAAAAAATCACAACCAATGATCAGAAATACACCTCACTCAAAAAATTACACCTGATGAGCATAGGAACACTGAACTATTGCAGAATCAGCTTTACACTATTGGCAATGTTAAGAGAATTTGAACAACATACAGCTTATCATGCAAAATTTATATTTTTGCTCTAACAAAATTTGATTTAGACTACACATCTCAACAATGCACTTCTGCTCTATAGACTGTTGAAGATAGCAAGCAGAATATCCTTAAGGCTGTCTTTGATTCCTATCAACTCCAGGCATCTCTGTAGCAGTGCTGAAAATTACATATGTAAATGACATTTCTAAATAATTAAACAATACATATCTCCAAATAAGTGTAAAAATACCAGTGCACTAAGTTCTCTTTCCAGTGAAGAAGCCAATAAAATACTTTGAAATATTTGTTAGGTTTCTCTCATATGCAGCAGCATACTAATGTGTTGCTGTTATTGACTTCAGAAGAATATATGTGTAACAATAAAATGTAACAAAACTAGAATTTGTATGCAGATAACAAATCCCATTTAGCACAACTGCCAAAAAAAAAACAAAAAAAAAACAGTAAGTTGCTTGCAAGGCACGCACGCACACACGCACACGCACACACACACACACACACACACACGCATATGTATATGTGGAGGCACATGACATAGTGGCTAGGATGTTGCACTCCTGATCGTATGATTGTGGTTTTGATTCCTGGACTGTCACTGCATTGAATTCTCA
This sequence comes from Octopus sinensis, assembly GCF_006345805.1. Classification (NCBI taxonomy): domain Eukaryota; kingdom Metazoa; phylum Mollusca; class Cephalopoda; order Octopoda; family Octopodidae; genus Octopus; species Octopus sinensis. The sequence continues at coordinate 90,714,447 of NC_043006.1, read as the reverse complement.
AGCAAAAAACCTCATTTCACACTGGCCAAGTCCACTCCTCTGGAAAAAATGAATAATCATGTGACAGACCAGCATCCCATCCAGGGTTAAATATACACGCCACAAAATTCAGGAAATTGGCACTATTAGCCTATGGCTCATGGAGGACCATTTGTTGTTTGATGTATGTATTTGTATTTATATATGCATCATATCATCATCATCACTATCATGTTTCAGCATCTATTTACCCATGCTTACATGAGTCACACAAGAAATATAATGTGCCAAAGTTGTCTATTGCTAGATGCCCTTCTTGTCACCAACCCCCATTTCTTTCCAAGTGAGCTAATAATCTCCTATTGTATATATATGTATATTAATATGTGCAGTAAGTGTATGTGTCTAGCTACCGATACATACATTTATATGTAAGTACATACATAAATGTACACACATACATATATATATATATACAATTATGTGTGTGTGTGTGTGTGTGTGTGTATCCAGAAATACATATACATATATATATGCATTTATGGATATGTGTGCATGTATTTAACATGTGCATACAAATACAGGCAGGCATAGACACACACATACATCTAGTGTAATGAACAGCAAAACCCTGGTCATATTTATATGGAGAACTGGAAATAAAAACACCATATGAATGAGCTTTTGTTTATAAAGAAGTATGTCAAGACGTCCATACATGCTGACATTGTGCACTAAAAATAAGTGATAGCAGTAATGAAGGCCTTGTTTACAATAAGTGAAAAAATATACATGTAGAGACAAACACTTGCACAAACACCACACACTGACACAAAATGCACACACACACACACTCACAAACAAACATCTATGCTTGCACATATGTATCTATAGAGAACTTGTAAAATGATGATAATGATGATGATGATATACACTTATCTCTCTCTATATAAACAGCAGTTTGTCTGTCTGTGTGTCTGTCTGTCAGGTTGTACCCTCACCCTGACCACGGCTTTCAACCGATTCTGATAAAACTTGACACACACACATAGCCCAATGTCATAATTCAAAACTAACGCAGCGAAAATTTTGAAAAGTTTCCCCAGTTCTGAAAAAAATTGATAAATTCGACATGGGCTCGAGAATCTAAGCCTTTTATATGCAACACATTTTCTGTTGTAGTTTTCACAAGTTGCAATCGATTTTCACCAAACTCATGGTGAAGCTTAATGTTACCCTAAGAAACTTAATTCTGACGTTAGTGTTTCATGCAATACCTTACCATCAGAAAAAATCGATAAAATCATGCCATTTTGGGAAATCGCATTCAAATTCAAGATGACATATTTTCGACAATATCTTTCACAAATTGGCAGGAATTTTTTTTTAAATTCACAGCGAGCATCATATCTGCTCCAAGGAGCTATATGGCCCTTTTTATTCCAATAGGATACTTTATTACTGGAAAAAAATCAATTAATTAAATCATATGTGACACACATAGCAAACCGATTTGTGTATTAAACACAAACCACAGACTGTCTAAGGGACGCAACTCGACCTTTTTATCGCCCAGCTAGGAACATCGTATACACAGAAGTATTCGAGTGAAGAGAAGACATTGCAACCTACACATGCACCTTCGTTCCCTAGAGGGAAAGGACTAGATTGGGATTAGTCGTTGCCTACTAGGGGCTCTTACATACCCGGGCAACGCCGGGCTATGCTGCTAGTGCATAAATAAATACATATAGTGTTTTAAATAATTTTACTCGAAACACATATTTTCACCTCTAACCCACTAAATGATTTAATCTAGAAATAACAAAAGATAGATGCAACCTATCAGGAGAGCCTCAATAGTTCTGGGTGCAGTAACCCAGCTGAAATGTTTTCTCTCTCCTGCTGTAAGTGGAAAGTTATATTTAGAGTAAGACTAAATAAACATTTTCATGCACAATTCATATGCTCCATAGTAATCTCATCTCACTCTATTTTATAAGCATACACATACATGTATACACACAAACACATATATTTATGTAAATGGACCCTCTTTTCAGTTTCAGTGAGGAAAATTCCAGTTGGTCAATCAACTGAGCAACCAACTCATAGAATTATAGAGTAACTGTTCAGTATTCCTCAGACACTTGTGCCTTTGATATAAATCATGGGCAGAATCAGCAAGAAACAGTTTGTAACCAGGCCATCCCGCTGAATTACTGAGATAACCAATGTTGAGAGACAGTTTCTCATAGATCAATCAAAGATTGAGGTAAAAGACACTTATCCAACCTGCTATGTAGTGGGATTGAACTTGGGGCCTCATAGTTATACAGTAAACTCCTTAGCCACTAAGCCGTGCCTGAAACCACATGCATATAACATATAAATATTCACTCATATTTAATTGAAAGGAATATGTAACAGTGCCATGTCCGTTGAAGTTTTTCCAGACAAGTGAGATTGACATTGATGACTGAGCTGCTTGTACTTGTAACAGTAGGGCCATCACAAACACTCTAAAAGAGGTTGAATTTGAGAGTACCAACAGAGCAGCCCTGATGTGGATCAGACGTGAGATATGTAAACAGCAATTCAAAAGAGCTGGAGTATTTTCTCAACCTTAGTCATTTGGGTGTACTTTTGTGAAGCTATGTGTGTCAGGATATCATGGAAAAATTATCAGATTGTGAGCAATTGTATTTGAAGCAATGATAGTGATGATATGTAACCTAGTAGTTAGGGCGTTGGGCTCATGATCATAATGTGCATTCGATTTCTAGATTGCTTAGAATGTGTCCTTGAGCAAGAATTTATGCCAGCATGGAAAACGGACGTTAAACGATGATGATGATGTTAATGATAATTATTCCAGTCTACTCAAGGGGAATGTGCACCAGTCAAGTGCCAAAGCAATGCATTCTCTCCTTTCAGTTTTCACTTCCTGGATGCTTTACCGAGTCATAAAAGGAGGGCTGAGATGTTCATGTCTACTCACAAGGCAGCTAAAACAATTAGCAAAAGCATAACACATTCTACCAAGGTATATTTGCTTGCATGTACCAGCCGTTTTTCATTTTTTGTTAGTGATGATAAGATTTCAGTTGCATGCTGCCCAAAGTCCTCAAGAATGAGAGACCACTTGAACATGATCAAAGCCAAGTCTATAAAAACCTTGGTCACTGAATAAATTCTGAAGTGTAATGTTTGAAGATTAAAGAAACACTGTAATTTAGTTGCAGCAATCAGGGAAGTTTATACAAGTAGGGGAAAAAATAGAATGGAAGAAGAAGAATTTCAGGGGACTTTTATTGTGTTTGCAATTGGAAAGAAAATGAACAGTAAATACACTGATTTTATCTGCAAGAGTGATGCTTCCAATAGGAAGATTCTACAAAAGCAGTACAGACTTTCTTGGTAAGAACCAGAGGCATTGGCTATGTTTTGAAAGATGAGAAAGCTTGCAAACTATATGATACATCAAAACATCATTCGCTACACAGGCAGCTATCTTGTAAACATTCAAATGGTTAGCAAATGGCTTTCATGGTGTGATAGTGGATGACTTTCTCAAGGTCCTTGGTAATGTTCTTTTCTTACAAATTATTAATCTGAGGGTTGTGCACTAAATTATTCAAAGAATATAAAAGGTTATAACTATTATCATTATCTGTTTGGCTGTAAGGTCACACAGAGAAACAGACATATAGTATTACATACTTAGTGCAGAGAAGACTTGTTAACACTGTTTAGTGTAATTCAAGCCAATTTATTAAGTAATGTAAACTGATGTTTCAACTTTCACATCTTCAAGATACTGATCATATAGGAAGTGACTTAATCTTGAAACAAAATATCTTAAAAATCATTCATTTGTTTTTGATGGTTGTTTATTAGGTCCATTAAAAATTTGAAGCTTAAAAGCTAACCAACATTTATTGCTTGTAATTTTATTGATAAATTGAATCAAGTTAATGCCTAGAAGGTAAATTATTATTTTTCAATGATATTTGAATTAAGTATTTTCTCTTGACTTTTTAATAGTGACACAAAACTGAAAAACTACTTAAATGCTAATATAATAGTCATAAATATTTTGCAATAACAGAATTATAGAAAAGCCAATCATATAACTGAAGTATGAAATCAAACAATGAATACAAATTTCAAATGTGGAATTACCTGGAAATGTGTGAATGTCTGCCACTGACTTATTTAACAGCTAAATAATTTTACATAATTTTCAACTAATTTATCTAAAACCAACAGCTAAGAATTGAAAAGAAATATCATGGAATAATCATTTAAAAATAAAAATAGAAGTCTTAAAATTAAAGAACATAATGACTTTGTTAATTAATAAACAGGGAATCAAAATTCCTTTAGCACACTAACACCTTGACACCAGAGTAAACGTCTTCACGAACCATTGTGGGTGCTTCCAAGCCACCAGATTCTATGAAAGAAAAGGAAATCTTGCTATCAAAACCTTGTTCTGTACCTGGGACAGTCAGTTGGAAGTGAATGCCATACTACACTGGGTATGGACCAGCAAACTAGGCCAAGCCTACTATTCTCAGTTTTGATTGTGATTAATCTGTCATCTGACATGTGGCACACCATGAGACCTATACAATGTTGATATATTCCTCCTCTATGGTACTACTTATATTACACATTAAAACAGAAAACTTTTCAGCAGTAATGTAACTTCCATATTTTAAACAGAATTCTTTTAAATTGAATAATCACTTTTAAACAATGAAGTGTATAGCCATACACCAGAAGCATGATAACAGAATTAACAATTGCTATTGGATGTATTCGCTACACATACAGTACTTCATAGCTGCAGGCGATTAAGTATAAACATACATATATGTTAGTTGGCTGAAGGCTATCATATCCAGTATCTTCTTTTTTATAGGTTTGTTGTTGCATTAAGTTTTTCTTTTTATATTCAAGTATAACGCTCCCTGCTACTCCCTATTCTGACCCTAATTTCATTTGTATCAAATTTTATACATTATAGGCAAGTAAGTACGGTAATTTGAATTAAGGTGTGAAACTAAGATTTTAGAAATGTTTACTGAGAAATAATCAAGCGTTATCACTGTTTATATTAGTGAACATCTCATTGTGTTTACAGCAGTGAACAGCCATTGTGACTTATTTCCTTGGTCATACATAGAGTAGATCTACCTCCTGCTATTTGTGGCTCATAGAGGTAATAATACAAGAAACTAAATTGCTAAAAGATCAATTAAATGATAAATTTTCATCATTTCCAAATGTACTTTGCTATCATGAATTTAGAAAACCATGAGATGATACTACATTGTATCAGCTCTGAATAAAATAGCAATTTTAAACCTTCCCATATACATTTTCCCCACTGCCAACTCAAAGCAATTTTGTATCCAGTATTTCTTATCCATATAAATAGTTAATAGTGCTGTGTGGAAGCAAACTAAAAAATATTTTAGGCTCTCCTTCGCTGATAACACTGTCATGACCTCCATAATCATGGCCACTACCAACTCTCTTTATAATTATTCTATTGCTGAACCCATGCTATGGAAACGTACATGTCACTCAGTTAATGCTTAGCCATTTAAACTAGAGTCTCTTTAATCTAGCTTATACCAACACTAGATGACTGTTTACAGTCTGATGAGATAGCATGTGCTTTTGATTAGATTAAAGCAAAAGAAATCAAAAGTCAATGTGGGTATCTTCTGATCGTCACAGAAGCATTCTCCAACTTTTATTTGGGATTTTAACCCTACAAAGTTTCTTTACTATAAAATTGTATGTTTTATACATAACTAGTCAATTCCTCACCTTTGGAAAGACTTCACCATCAGAGCCAATAGTTATTCCTAAATGAATCCATTGCAACTTTAATTCACTGTGCTTAGATGCAAATATTCATTGATGTGCACTACTTAACTGAGATTCTCTCTCACACTGATCACAAGCTTCAGATAATCATTCTAGTTTACAAGTCAGGCTGAATACTAACTTAAATATTGATGCATTAGATACTTCATTTACCTGCAATCAACTAGTTTAATGTTCAGAATGTGGTTAAGGCAAAACAAATCTTTATTCTGACAGGTATAAATCATCTACATAAATGCAATGCGTTACATATGTATATACATTGAAAGATGAAATTGTATGATGCTCAAATCTGTTTCAAGCATATTAGAGATATTTGTGTACAAAATAATTACTAAGAAGAATCAAAATTGGAGTGCAGAATTGGCTGGTGAAGCGCAATTATTTCTTATGCTGAGTAGATGAAGAATCTTTTATCAACGTCATTTCCAACTTATATCTAATGGCTGTCGGTTTTATGGTAATTTAAAAATATACACATCTTGATATACCCATGCCACTCATCCGATCCTTTGGTGCCTTTAGTAAAGTTTCCTCTGTTGTATGCATAAAAATCAGAATGCTTAGCCCTCCTCAAACCATTTTTTTTCTGTACTGAATGCATCAACCAGACCAATAAGGAAGGGCCTGAAAAGATTAAGAGCACTGTCTTTCCTTTCCCCGATTAACTTACAACAAATTATCTGCAGCATGTGCATCATCGAAAATGGAAATGCAAAGATCCTATGGGATTTTATGATTCAGTGCGACTATGAGATAGAGAATAGGAAGCTGGACATAGTCTTAATTGAGAAAGGAAACAGACTATGCTGGATCATAGATATAGCATGCCCAGCTGACAACAAGGTATGTGATAAGGAAGAAAAAAAAGTTGAGAGATATGACAGGTTGAATTGAGAAGTTAAACAGTTGTGGTCAATGAAAACGGTAGCAGTAGTACCAATAATTGTCAGAGTCCTGGGAACTGAGCAAAAATCTTGAGAAGTATGTGGAACAAATAGCAGCTGCAATAAGGGTGGAGCACTTGCAACGAGGAGAGTAGACATAATACCAATAGTAACTGGGGCACTCAGAAATATTAGCACTCAACTACCAACATGGTTCAAAAAAAGACTGGTACAAATATAAAGAAAGAACACCTACAAAGAACAGCATTGCTTGGAACTGGAAGAATTCTTTGCAGAGTTCTTGAAGCATGACCAATAAAGAAGTGTCACCTTAGTCTGCTGGCTATGGACAGCATACACTTTCCATCATACCCAGCAAAATAATCTGAGAGTTTTCCTCAAATAATAATCCTTTCTACTGGAGGCACAACGCCTCAAATTTGTGGGGAAGTGACAAGTCGATTATATTACTTAATTTATTGAACCCTAAAGGAAGAAAGACAAAAGTGACCTCGGCAGAATTTGAACACAAAACATAGCAATGGGAGAAATACTGCTAAGCATTTCATTCAGCATACTAACAATTCTGCCAGCTCGCTGCCTTAATAGGGTTAGGGTTGGGTCTATAAGTACCTGTTGAGCACTGGGGTCAATGTAATCAGCTTACCAACTCCTGCAAATTTGCTGGCCTTGTGCCAAAATTTAAACGCATTATTACTTAGTTACTTTCCTAAGGATTAGGTTGATGTATTGAACTATAACACTTGAATTAAGGAAATTTCTTAGCTCGCGACATTAACTACAAATCATTACTTTGCATGTAATAAATCAGCAAAGAATCCCACTTGATGCAAAAATTAGAATATCTTAATAGACTGCTTTTACTGAAGACAGTCTTATCCTGAAGTATTGTTGCATATTCATTTACACAGCTCAATGAGCTCAAATCCATATTTTTAGCTTTTCTGCTCCATGTATTCTGCACTCTGAATATGAAAAAAGTAGAAACCTCTTGCAAATTCAAGAACTATATTTATGCACTCATTCAAAAGAAAACTATTTTGAGTGATGTAACTACATATACAAAAATTTAAACCTTATCTAATTAAAGTTGGTGAACCTTTCAATTAAAATAACATGCTTCTTTGTTTATATTTTTCCATTTTCTTTTTTCAATTCAGTGAAGCAAAAGGTATCCTTGGATATCATATAAATAATGTTTCAAATTGATTTAAATGCAATTTTCTTTCCAAATAAATCAAAGATAGAATATATCTTCAAGAATTCATTTTATTTTTTAATGGAAACTCATTCAAGGGAGAAAAATGTAATAAAAATATTCATATGTTTTAACAATCATGAACGCATTTCTAAAATATTTTCTTCCATTAGTGCAACAAAATAATTCCTAGATTCATTTTTATCCTATTCTATGTTAGCTTATAATTTTCAAATTTCATCAATATTTTTCAATTTTGTATTTTATTTGGAATAAAGATTTAAAATTGCCTATTTTCAGTACAGTTCTCCCCACCCAATACCTTCTGCATTTTTCATTTTTTTTTTGTGTGTGTGTATTTGTTTACTTTGTTATATAGCCACTGATTTTCTTCTGAGTAATTTTATGATTTGTGTGAATCTAGCTGCTAATCAGACATACTATAGCTCATATTATCAAGCAATTTGTGAAAGAAAACAATAACAGGAAATACTCATACTTTCAAACAAATTGAAGTGCATCAGTTGTATGTGGTAGATTTCCCTTATTTCATACAACTACACACACACACAAACAAAACAAACTGCACATATACATACATAGAAAAAACCATGTTGTTGATGTTGAAATTCCAATGAAGAAGCCTTGGATCAAGGTTAGAAACCGGCTCCTACATTAACAAGAAATCTTGAAATAAAACTGAATAATGACATACATTTACAAATGAATGACTATGTGAGTGTGTGTGTGTGTGTGTGTGTGTGTGTGTATATATATATATATATATATATATATACACACCAATACACACACACTCACACAGGCCTAGAGTGATGTGTGTGTGTGTGTGTTAGCCAGATTGACTACATTCTCATCAGAAAGTGTGATTCATGGTTGCTCATAAAGACAAAGACCTTCCCTGGTGAAGCATGTACCCCTCAGCATAGATTAAACATTAGTGATTTCAGACTACAGGCAAGAAGGATTCCATGAACCAAGCCAGTTTGGAAAAGAAGGACCTAGAAGCTTAAGGATTCTCTGAATAGTCAAAGATTTAGAGACGTCCCTAATTGAAGCATTTAAGGAAAAAGAGGAAGAATTAAAGAAATGTACCACAGAGGATAAGTGGAAGTTCCAACAAGACAACTTATTGAAAGCCACAGACAAAATTTGTGTCTGGTGCAAAGTCTCAACTAGACCTAGGGTGACATGGTGGTGGAACAGAGTAGTTGACAGGGCCATTAGAGCAAAGAAGCAGGAGTGGAAGAGTGGCAGTAGCAATGAACTGTATCAGGTAGCATGAAGGGAAGCTAGGAGGCAGGTATACTCAGCCAGGAGGGAAGCAGAGAGGAAGAAGTTAGCCAATGGTCTGCAGCATGAGAACCAGCAGCTTGATATGTTTAGGCTTGCACGACAGTGCGCCAGGGAAAACTGTGATGTTGTTAGAGAGAATACACTTCTTCGCATGGATGATGGTTCACTTGCAGTTAAGACTCTATAAAGAAAGAGGTTTGGAAGTCCATTATGAAAGGCTGCTGAATGCAGAGGGCTCTTGAGAGAAGGAGATTCTGTCTAAGGTGAATCTAACACAGGGATCTGCTATGTGAATAGACAGTAGCTTGCTACATAAAGCCATGAAAGATATGAAGACAAGAAAAGTCCATGGCCCATCTGGAATCACTGCTGAGATGCTTAAAATATCTGGTGATGTGGGTTATGGTCTCATCACTTGTATAGTTAATCAGTTTGTACACAAGGGAGTCATACCCTATGACTGGTGTAGCAGCAACATAATCAACTGCCACAAAGGCAAACGTGATGCTTTAGACAGAAATACTTACAGAGGTATCAAGTTGCTGGATCAGGTGATGAAAGTTACAGAGATTGTAGCCTAATTAATTAGGGAGAGAGTTAGGCTAGATGAGATGCAATTTTGTTTTGTGCCAGGGAGAAGCATCAATGATGCTATATTCCAGGTAAGGCAGCTGCAGAAGTACCTAACCAAAAATAAACCTCTATGCTCAGCTTTTATTCACATGGTGATGGCCTTTGACAGAGTCCCCCACTCCCTAATCTGGTAGTCATTGCAGAAACCAGGGATAGAGGAGTGGCTGGTGAGAGCTGTACAAGCATGGGTAAGTGGACATTAAAAGGATGATGATGATGAAGATATATCAAAAACAACACCATCCGAATGTGATTGATGCCAGTGCCACCTGAATGGCTCCTGTGCCAGTGGCACATAAAAAGACACCCACTACACTCTGGTGGTTGGCATTAGGAAGGGCATCCAGCTGCAGAAACCTTGCCAGATCAGATTGGAGCCTGGTGCAGCCTATTGGCTTGTCAGTCCTCAGTTAAACCTTCCAACATATGCCAGCATGGAAAGCAGACATTAAACAATTGTGATGATGATGATATCTATTGTCTTCAGCAGCACATCTATTTCTGCCCTCATTCTCAATCTTACACACACGCTCTCTCTCTCTCTCCCCTCTCTTCTTGCTCTTCTTTCCAGCTAGGTAACCATCTATCTCCTTTACAGCAGTACACCTGTTCCTGTCCTCTTTCTTGCTATCTCTCTCTCTCTCTCTCTCTCTGACCGAGTAACCATGTATCTCTTCTACAGCTAGACACCTGTTTCTGTTTTACAACCACACTCTAACCATTCATCATCTGACACAAGATCACCTCCTTCAAATCCCCCTCCCCTCTCAAAGATTCCTTGTCTTGCAAAGTTACCAGGTGACCTTGCCAGTGCTGGTGCCAATTAAAAAGCATCTAGTCCAAACCATAAGGTGGTTGGCATTAGGAAGGGCATTCAGCTGTAAAAACCATGCAAAACAGACACCGAAGTATGGTGCAGACTGTCAAAACCATCCAATCCATGCCAGCATGGAAGGAGGACATTAAACGATGATGATGATGATGATGATGATTATGATATATATATATCATCAGCATCTTCATCATCATCATCACCATAGTTTAACATCCGTATTCCATGCTGGCATGGGTTGGACAGTTTGACTGGGGACTGGCAAGCCAGGAGGCTGCACCACGCTCCAAGAACTATTTACAAATTTATGTGACCTTAGGAATTTTACAGTTTCTAGCTTTTTGTTTCTGCTAGGAAATGAAAGTGGGTAAGTAGTTTACTACATCACTGCTTTTGATTGAGTATATAGTCTGTCAACAAAAAACCTCAAACAACCACTTCTGACGAACTGAACACTCATTTTCCTGATGCAATATACTTGGAACAGCAGTTAAAAGCTCATGTGATCATCTAAATAGTATGCTGAATGATTTGGTTCAGCCATATCTATGTTGTATAATTACTTTCGGTTAATCCCTGAGATTTAACTTTCAAAGATCAGATCTACAAACCTTGGCCATGGTAGTTTTGACCTCACATTTTTCTGACAATCTTATTTTACTCTATCTCTAATAATCTGCCTTTATAGTCTATGTTTACCTAGTATCATTCTTTTGATATGGACATTTACTCTATAAGTAAAAGATAAAAGTTTGACATCATATATAAGTAGGAATCCGCTAAACTTCTTACAGTCTTTGAACTCCAGAAACTCCAGACTGTGGTATCACTACCTTCTCATATTCCTAATTAGATTACTCCCTTAATTGAACATAGATTTCAACAAATTAGAATAGTAATCTATAACTTTTCTATATTGTGTACAGACTGAATTTGAAAATGAAAGTAGGTCTACAAATAATTTTTATAGAACCTTGGTCCTGCATTCCACCTAATTTGAATAATACTTTGCCCTTATCTTAAACACTTATGAGCTCACAATACACAAAAAGATGTCAAATTGCCAGCATGATTATTACATGGGAAACACTCAAACCCTCATTTTTTCTTTTTCTTTCTCCTATTATCCCGCTTAAAATTTATTTGCTGCAATTTCTTTCACTTATTTTACAGTATGATAATAAATCTGAAATTTCAATAGTAAAAAAAAAGCTATCAATAGGCAATTTTAAACAATCAGTAAATCATATGGAAAATGTCAAAACTTGGTTGCAAAACAGCTTTTTTTAACAATAATATTAAATATATATTTCCATAGTACATAAACTGTTCAAGCAGGTTATTTTTATTTAAACATCTAAATGATTGCAAAATAATCCAGTCTAAATATATTGTATAGATAAAATTGCCTCCACTGCATATGAATGAGCATAAGATTATATTATCAAGAAATATGTAATAATTAATTCTGTGATCTCAACACTGAAAACATTTCCTTTATAGCTAAAGTAGTAAATCATATTTTCATGGACATTTCTCACTGTAATGCAAATATAGTACGAATCTTAGCTCAAATATATTTGCAGAAAGTAATATCCAATACGATGAGAATTAAAGCTTTATCATTATTTTAACATATTCATTCAAGTCTCTGGTTCACTGCATGTTATATGATCATTATAAACTTAATTTCGTAATTCAATTAAGTTTTTATTTGAGTGTATTATGAGGCACATCAGCCTAACTTTATTGCTTTATTTCTAATTTTTAACAATTTTCTGTTTACAAATAAAATTACTTTTTTAATAATTTTGTTAACACAAGAAATAATATTTTGATATCTAGTTTGTTACTGATAAGTATCCACGACAAAGTTTATTAGGAGTCCTTCTTTGAAGTCCAGATAAGATTTTAAATAAAAACAAACATTGTCTATTTTATATGTCTGTATCTATAACTGTCTATGTTGTATATATCTGTATGTATGTAAGTTATGTGTAAAATTTCATCTAGAATATACAATCCTTTAATTAATAAAATATGTTTAAGAAGATACAATGTACCTGTTGCTATTTGAAAACACAGAAGGTAACAGCAATTTTAGATATATCAACTAATGTGCAAAGCAAGAGAAAAAGGGAATGGAACTGTGTCACCTCTTGGATTTACAAAAAAAAAAACCTATTAATACAAGGTCAGCAACTTAAGATAAATTATTTATATTTACTGTAGAAAAAAAAAAAATTAAAATCTGAAGGGTAATATTCTTAATATAAGCTGTCTTTATAACACTATAAAAAAAAGACAAAAAATAAAAGTTAGGAGTGGCTGTGTGGTAAGTAGCTTGCTTACCAACCACATGGTTCCGGGTTCAGTCCCACTGCGTGGCATCTTGGGCAAGTGTCTTCTACTATAGCCTCGGGCCGACCAAAGCCTTGTGAGTGGATTTGGTAGACGGAAACTGAAAGAAGGCCGTCGTATATATGCATATATATATATATGTGTGCATGTATGTCCCCGTCACTTAGCGGTTCGGCAAAAGAGACCGATAGAATAAGTACTGGGCTTACAAAGAATAAGTCCCAGGGTCGAGTTGCTCGACTAAAGGCGGTGCTCCAGCATGGCCACAGTCAACTGACTGAAACAAGTAAAAGAGTAAAGAGTAAAGAGTATGCAAAAAGAAGCAAAATATTGATCCTGCATAGAAAGGTGAATTTGATGAGAAAGAGCAAATAAAAAAAAAGGGGAGATTTCAATAATCCTCTTGTATCAGCTGATGATTCCATCTTATCTACTTATCTAGAATTTTACAACATACTACCTAGTTGTAGCAATGAAGACATAAATATATTTCCAAGGAATAGTATGGTTTTAAATTTTATAATTTTTATATCTGTTATTATGATACCTAACACAAGTAATATAATATTTTAGCAGTGTTTACGTGTCATTTAAGTAGTCCATAGTTGATACGTTGTGGCTTTCTTTGCTGGAAAAGCTGGAAAAGACTAGCCTTAAACACTTCATTAAGTGATAGGATTTGGTTAATTATTGCAATCTGAAGGGTTATATACAAATAAAATAAGTACTTGTAAGGTGGGAAAAAAATTACCTATAATTTTGATTGAGTAATATTTTTCACCAGAAATTTAGCATAGCTTGTACAATATTTCTAAGACTTTCAGTACAGTCAATTAGGTGCTTACTTGCATTGCAAAGACAGCTTATGATATTTCAGTTTTATTGCTGACTGCATTTAATTCTCTTAATCTGTACTCAGAAAATTTCAAGAGGCTTCATCTCTGCCTTATAGTATTTCTATTTTATCAAATATTCAAGCCAAATAAGCCAAATGTGGACTTTTAGAGTTAATAATATGTTTTACATGAACTTAACCAGTCTGCATAATTCAGTTTGCTGTGTAATATTTTAATGTCATTTTCACTGAAAGGTTGAATAGCATCATTTGCAAAACTTGTAACATTATCCATGATACTTGTGTAAATCTTGAGTTGTGATTAAAGACCGAGAAATAAGAGAAATGGGAGAAAAGGAAACCAGAGGTGAGACTAACAAAGAAAAAGCTGATGGAGAGAAGAGAAAGAAAGGAAAAAGAAGAGAGTTATAACAAACCCAAGGTCTTCTGTGAGAATCAGCTTACTTACCTAAAAATAAAGAGATAAAATTTTATCAACATCCTTTTCAAACCTGGAAAGATTTAGAGATGAATGCAATTCAAATATGTAACTTAACATGAAAGCAAATTAATTTACATGGATGCTGACTAGCTAAGAAAATGTGAGTATTTTGTTCATTTAAGAAATAATTAATCAGGTATCATTATCAGCAAATGAAGAGACATTTGTATTTCAATAATGTAAGCAAACCTATTTGAAAAGAGGTAATAATAAATTATATAATTAACAGAAGTATAAAAGATAAAACAATTTCTTTTCCAGGAAATGGAATTAAGAAAATGAGGTGAAAATCTAAATTTATTGAAAATTCATGTTGTAGTTTAAATTTAACATTCTTTATCTAAAAACATAATTCTATGGAAATATCTCAGAAACAAGACATTGATGCACACTATTATTTATGGTATTCAAAAGTCACAATGATCTTAATTGAACATATTTTTCCATGCAAACTTCATAGATTAATTTTTTTCAGTACAAAGGCGAGGCTAATATTATTTTGACACTAAATCATTGTCAATGTTTTAATTAATATGGTAATAAATTCAAGAACTGAAGTTAATTATTTAAATAGTTGTGCAAATAATTATTTTAAATATATAAATATAAAATACTAAGTAAATACATGCCAAATGCTTAAGGAGCTTGCTTTGTAACCAGATGCTTTCAAGTTCAATTCTACAACACAATATGCTATTTCTATAGCATCAGGGTTGACCAATACTTTGTAAATGAAATATAGGCAACAGAAACTTCTCATCATACATACATATATATGTATGCATGTATATGGTCGGTCGGTAGGTAGGAGGGTGGGTAGATGGATGGATGGATGGATAGATAGATATAGATATGTACTTATATAATAAACACTTTCATCATAATACATTTCTCTACTTTTCTATGCTTGCTTGAGACAAATGTACTTGCACTGAGGCAGAGTTTTTTTAGTCATCAGGTCTTTCTGGTGCCAATCCTTGCCTGTTTCCGAGCAAAAATATACATGCCCATGTGTGTGTGTACATACACATATATACGTATGTATGTAGATACATGTGTATGCAAAAATATATACATATGTGCATATCTTTAAGTGTTTACATTTATGCAACCAACAATTTTTAGACTGGTGCATCTCTGACCCCAAATGGTGTACCCAATGCAAGCTATGGATACAAGATGTGACAGTTGTACAGGAAGGTTAAGAGAGAAAGGTGTATTTGTATGATGCAGACATGCAGGTACAGTAAACGCAAGGAATGTACAGAAGATAGACTCACTCAAACGTCCAGGGGTAAGGTGGGGTAGATACTTAGAAGAAGTAGATAGTTTCAGTTATTTAGGTGACCAAGTTAGCAGTGGAAGAGGAAGCTATGAAAGCATTGTTGCTAGAATAAGAATGGGCTGGGCAAAGTTTGGAGTGAAAGGCAGATTGTATGATGCCTGTGTGTGAACAGCCATGCAACATGGCAGTGAAACATGAGCCATGACTACAGAGGACATGTGAAGGCTTGAAAGAAATGAAGCCAGCATACTCCACTGTACAACTTAATGCAAATGATTTAAGAGAAA
Organism: Octopus sinensis; assembly: GCF_006345805.1. Lineage (NCBI taxonomy): Eukaryota > Metazoa > Mollusca > Cephalopoda > Octopoda > Octopodidae > Octopus > Octopus sinensis. Next base: position 90,698,406 of record NC_043006.1, on the reverse strand, counting down.
AATTGAGTATAAGAAGCATCAGTTGTAGTGTGCAAAAGAGAAACTGCACTTGTATGGTTATATGATGCATATGAGTGAGGACAGCAGCATGAAGAAGTGATGACATCTAATTGTGGAGGGAACTTGTAGAAGAGACAGACCCGGGAAGACATGGGGGGAAAATGGTAAGAAAAGGATCTTCAGAAGATGGACCTCATTGAGAAAATGACAAGGAACCAAGACTTCTGCGATTTGCTGAGAAGACATGTCAAGCTAAAATCATGTCCATCCATACATAGAAGCATGTCCTTAATGGTCATGCCCCACATTACTTCTCTCAACCAAGAGGTCTTGTGAGCTTGTGGGTGCTGGTACCATGTAAAAAGCACTTGTGACAGTGTCATGTAAAAACCAACTGTACCTGTATCACAAAAAGGGCTGCTATACCAGTGCTATGTAACAAGCATCCGTGCCAGTACCACATAGAAAGCACCTGTACTGGTGCCACATAAAAAGCACCCAGTATGCTCTGTAAAGTGGTTAGCATCAGAAAGGGCATCGAGCCACAGAAACCATGCCAAAATAGATAACTGGAGCCTGGTACAGCTCTCCAGTTCGTAAGCTCCTATCAATATGTCAGTATGGAAAATGGATGTTAAATAATGATGATGATGATATGCTTGATTCAGCTCATGAAGGCAGTGCTCCGACATGGCCACAATTTACTGACTGATTGCAATAAAAGAATTTATTTTTCTAGGTTTCCCAATAATAAGTTTTAAAAAATAAACTGTTGCTAATTTTATTTCTCACAAAACATCTTGAAGTAACAGCTGGTGTCCATAACAAACTTAAAAGGAATTTTCAAGCTGGATTGAAATTTTTACTCTCCACTATTATCTAATTAGATTAATTATATTTCCTTTCTTAACAAGTAAAATCAAGTGATAACACACTGATGAAATAAATTATTTCAAAACTGATATTATAGCTACTACTAAAGAAGTACATTTTTACATTTTCAGCTATTTTATTTTTCAATCCAGTTTCAATATAGACTATTTAGAGGGGCTGAGATGTGTAAAATCTAAATGATTTAGCACATAACAAATATTAAAGAGGATTTCTAGTTTAAGATCAGCAATAATATAATCTAAGTCAAAATAAGATATAAATACAAAATGTAAAAGATGAGTGTTATCAAAAAAAAAAAAAAAGATATGAGGTAGCAATAGGCCTATAATGGATTTTTTTTTTTACTTTATTTCTGGAACACACAAAGACATCCAAGACAACATCTACAGAAAGCCCGTTCAACTGAGTGGCATAAAACTACTAATATACACCCTCCAGCCTCTTACCCATGGGCTTGCTCTCTCTCCTCCATCTATTTTACAGCAACTATAATGGCCTCTGCCCCTTAGTGTTTGCTGGTTTTGTGCTCCCTCCTTTTATGAACTCTCAACCCATTCATCTCTCCTCTTCTTCTTTGTTGTGCTCAATCTTAGAAGCCTGACACTAACCAGTACTTTCAAGTCCTTCTTCTCCAGAACATTAACTTCCTGGAATCTCCTCTCTGCAGGTGCTAACTTACAAAAATCTAAGTCATTAATAACATCAGTCTCACTTTTAGAAGGCCATGGGTACAGTCCCTTCCTCCAAATTCCTTTAGTAATATATATATATAAATATATATATTTTTAAATGTTTAACACAGCTTTCACTGTCATTATAGAAAAAGTAAAGCACTAGGATGATCATATGTTCCTACTTCTCATTGTTTTTCATAGTTAGCAATATGCTACATATTAAAGCTCTACTCTTAAGTAAAAACTATCTCTTAATCAGAACAATTTAAAATAATTTCATTCAAATTACTTTTCTCTATATCAAAGCAGCACAATCAGAATGAATGCAATGCCTTCATAACATAGTAACTTTGGAGAAGGAATTATTTTCATTTACAAGAAAACATGCTTTCATAGCACCAGAAGTTTTATTATAATTGGTTTTTGCTCTATGCATTTAGACAACTGAAAAAAAATTTTGACTAGTGTTTTACTTTATCAACTTGGAATTATGTAAAGTAAAATTATAAAACAAGAAGATTTGACCTCAAAAAAAAAAAAAAACATGGTATGAAATATATTGTATTCCATCAAGTTCTCCAATCTACTGTTTGCACAAACTGCAGTATGCTATAACATGAAAACAATAACCACAGAACTAAACTATAATAAATAATTCTTAAGATTCCAAAATAATTATCAAAGGAACATTGATCCAGTATCAGCTTGGATGACCAAATCAAATCAATGCCCATACAATAGAAAAAGAAAAATATACTGAACAAAATGAAAGAAGCCTCTAAACTTGGAATCTATTGCTGACCTAAATCAGAAAATAGTTTACAAACTTAACTCATCAAAAAATAAAAAGAAAAAAATATTCTTTTCTTTATATCCATCCATCAAACAAGAATTTTTTCTTAAGTGACAAAATCGTATGTTGGTATATTTTTCTTTATTTGAGAGAGAGAGAGAGAGAGAGAGAGAGAGAGAGAGAGTGTGTGTGAGAGAGAGAGAGAGATAGTGTGTGTGAGAGAGAGAGAGTGAGTGAGTTATATACAAAAGTTGGTTGCATTTTTTCCAGCCTTTTTTTTCAAAGACGGTGGTCCAAGAAGGCACTGTCAACTTTTCATGACATAAACAACGTCAGCTTTGAAAGTATGACTGATGCTGCTAATATGATTAATGCAACAGAGAAAAAAAACAAAACGAAATAAAACGCACAATGAGTTTAAATATGTATACTCATGGATGTTTACACAAAACTACACACATACACGTGGATGTGTGCATGCAAATACATATATATATATATATATATATATATATACACATACATGCATGTATATTTACATACACATCCACGAGAAATAAAAAATATATTCTAAATTCAATAGGTAAAATGCAGAAATAAGAGAACAAAATGTATATAACGAATTTAATTAAGTAAAAGCAAATAAATATGATACTTATTGAGACTAAATAAAAATCTTGCTCAACTTCAAAAATAGAAAGCAGATAACATTTATTATTTTGATAGTTGCATTCCACAATCAGATTCTTTTTATTTATTAATTTACTTTTTTGGTGAAAACTGTATTTTTATTTTATCAGCAATCTTCAGTATTTAGTGAGCCAAATTTACCACCAACATTTTTTAAAAAAGAGGACATATTAGAGAATATAGTGAAGATACTGAATAGGGTGATAATGCACCAAATTCAGCCAATGCAACAACAACAACAACAACAACAAAAATTATTGAAAAATATTTCTATATTGAATGATTAACAATCTTTGCAGAAAGAATTATATATAGTTGACTCTCAAAAGATTTGGCTACTTAGGTAGAAAAATATTTGACTTTCAAGTCCTTTTTCACCCTTATAGTAAAACTTGCATTATTCTACAAATTTGTTATTTTCTACTTTTGTCTTTTAACTTTTTACAGCTTTAAAATGATATTTCAACTGTTGTAGTCAGTTGACTATTCTCAAATGATACAAATTTTAACCCTCTAACATTCATATTACTTGGTCAAATAAAATGCTTATTTATTCACATTGCTGTAGCATTAAGATTTTAATGATATAATTGTTTATTTTTACAATGACATTGTAAGGTAGGTGTGAGAGGCTAGATCAGGTCAGTTCAAACATAAAACTGGCAGAATTTGAGCCAGATAAAGCTGGTTTAAATGCTAAAGAGTCAAACAAGTATGACCTGTTTTGACTGCCAAACTGAGGCAAGTAAACTTACATGCCTATATCAGAGCCACAACAAAATGGCTGTTAAAAGGACAGCACTCATGTCTAGGAGATTAATAATGAAACATTGCAACTCCACAGCAATTGCGGCTCCATATGTATACATATAAATAATTCTCTATTTATATATTTACATGAATATCAGTTAATGAATATTACATTTTCAAATGGCTTTTAGCAAAATATGATCTTACATGGCATATTTACAAGTACTTGAAACATAGTTCATAGCACAATCGTAATTTCATATCAAAATAAACAAATTTCAAAGAGATCTAAATTAGTATAACTCCATCATATAGCTAAGGATTTTAAAAGGAACACATCATTTTTCATAGTTGGCAAAATGATTGAGAATAAATTAAACTTAAGAAATATTATTACTTGTTCATATATATTATATAAAATAGGTTTAAGGCAGATAAGAAATTGCATCTACTTATCCAAATGAAAATCATACAACTGTCTTCTTTTTGGTGTTAATAAAAGAGGTCAAAATAGGGGTGCGCTGATAAGCAAAGTGGTCAATTACCATTTAAGCGGCCTTGATTTATCAGCTGATATTGATTAAGCAGCTGCTAATTATTTTTAATGTAATTATGTATTGTGATGAAAATGTGTATTGTAATTAATTATAGGTAATATATTATAATATTTCATAATTAATCACAATTATGGAGTACTATTTGAGCATATAAAGTGGCCTGATTTGTCTGTAGGTTCCAATTTTTATTGGCACTGAACTGTGTAAGCCTATGGCACAACTTTCTGTATACAATATTTTCACAATCTCTATCTACACATAAGTTTTCATCTTGTATAAAAACAAGTAGTCTGAGTAATAATAATATTGGAATAAAACCAAAAGCCAAAAGATAAGTCCAGAGAATCAAACATGCATAGAAGGCAACAATTAGCATAGCTATAAGCATATTAGATATTTGCTTTCTAAACACAGATTACTTCATTCTCTTGAATTCAATGGGTTATGGGATTGTGATCTATAACAAAACTGGTTAGTACAGAAGGAGATTCACTTAAGCTGGACCCACAAAAAGACGTTTGATTCCCAGCCCGGTTAGTAATGATACTGTTCATTTTTGTTTAAGAAGATTAAGATAATAGGAATTATTATCAATAAAAAAAAATCTTGAATATGCTTTAAACAAATATGTAATTGAGATCTTTATAATTTCAAAATTAAATCCTTTTAAAAGGATCAATTAAACATATATCCTTTCCAGAAGTATGAAGGTATCACTTTTCTGACCGTCTCAAGTAATTCCCAACTGTGTAGATCAAGCAATGTGAATAGGGTTAAATTACACGGTTGGGTTTGGACTGTGTGGCCTAGAAAATAATGTTTCTTATGTATTTTGACATGTTGAATCCCATATGTTATACATTTTTATTTATCACCAATGCTTTTCTCATTCCAGCAAACATGCATATAAAAAAACAAAAAAAACAAACACACACACACAAACAAGAATGGCTGATTACCAAAACTGGATAATCAACTGAAAACTCAGATACTGATTAATTGGCAAAATTGCAGCTAAGGCCAATTACCAATTATCTGCTGATTAATCAGTTCAACCTTAGATCAAAACCAATTAAAACTAGAATCTGGAAACCCTAAAAAAAAACAAAAACTAAATTTCCAAAAATTCTCAGTTCTCTGAAATAAAGCCCTACCTGAATTGACAGAGCGTAAAGTAGACACATCTGTCAAATGGCGCAAGCTTGAATCCACATGAATTTATCATCCTGCCATTCCAGTTGCATTTTCTTGTAACTATGGATTGTATAGTCATCAATGCAGTAGCCTTCTACAAACCAAATGAACACACTATCACTAGTACATTAGTTTAGTTTTCCATTGTCACTATCATCATTTTAATGTTTATCTTTCCATACTAGCATGGGTTGGATAGAGTTTATTGAGGCTGATTTTCTTTGTCTGGATGCCCTTCATGTTGCCAGCATTGCTTACTTCCAATGAAAGGTAATATTTCCCCATGGCCAGACATGTTTTTGGAAACTATTGAAAATGAATGGCATAACTTGCATAACAGTGATAGTCATTTAGAACTATCATGTGATATAAATGGGAGACACTCACACTCAGCTTGCATAGATACATATATCATGCCCATCATCATCATCATCATCAACATTCAATGTTAGTTTTCCATGAAGGCATGGATTGGACAGCTTGACAGGAAATGCAAAGTTAGAATCTGCTTCATAGTCTGTTTTGTTTTGGTTTCAATAGCTGGATGCTGTTCTTAATGCTAAATCACTTTACAGACTGTACTAGGTACTTTTTACATGGCATCAGCACCCACACCAATGCCTTTTATGTGGCACCTTGGCTTTAGGATATAAATTCTGTTGCAGTGGATATGGTTTCATGAGTACAGCAATGTGCCATATATCTCAGAAGACTCATAGTTTTGAGATTATCCCTCAACACTTTGTTCCATGTCATCCTGGGCAACCAAAGGGCTCTCTCTTCCTGAGCGAAGAGAAGATTGTATGAGGTGGTATCAAAAAGTTCCTGCACTAGTAGGACAACAGATGGCAGCACATAGTTGCATGCGCAGTGACAGTTAACAGTGACCTTCACGAGGCAGTGTGCCAAGTGATATCACTGTGCTTACTTTGCAAGTTGCGAAATTTGTGTTTTTGTAATCACATATATGCTGTAGCCTGCAATTTTTGTCATGGACAGGAAGTTGGAATAAAGAGCCAATGTGAAATCTTGTGTTAAACTTGGGAAGTCTGCTACAGAGACATTGAGATGCTTCAGCAAGCTTACAGCGATGAAGCAATTGTATGCAATATTTTGGGCACTTCAAAAGTGAAAGAATGTCCCTGGAAGACAATGAATGATCTGAAAGACCACCCACAGGTGTCATCCCTGGAAATGTGGAGAAAATTCTTCAGCTTGTGCATGAGGATAGTTAGAGGACAATCAATGATGTTTTGAAGCATTTGAAGGAGGACATCTTTAACACTATTTTTAAAGCCATTTTAACACCATTGTCAAGATCAAGAGCAAATCACAGTGGTCCTCAGCTCACTTTCAGAAAACTACTTCTAGGCCGGATTCCAAAAGCAGCAGGAATGCTGGGACCGATGTATTGCTGTGCAATGTACCTATTTCAAAGAAGATGATGTTATATCTTATTAAACATAACTAGTCCTGGTACTTTTTGATACCACCTCATACAATGCATGAAGGGTGAAGGGCCATATCCAATTTCTTGCTTACTAGGACCTTGGTCTTTGCTAAGTTAACTTTACGACCTTTTGATTCCAGGTTCTGTTTCCACACCTGCAATTTCTTTTCTACCTCTGTTATGAAAGCAAAATCAATAGCATACAGTAGTTCCCATGGTCCTCCAGTCTCAAATTCGTCTGTTATGGCATGGAGGTCAATGAGAGGAGATGGAGATGAGGACCAAACCTTGGTGAACACCTACCTGTTCACTAAAGTAATCACTGAACCCATGGACAACTCTGACCTTACAAACAGTACCCTTGTACATGACCAGTACTGCTTTCACCAGTCATTCATCTATCCCTAGCTTCTTCAGAGACCACTATATCACAGGGTGAGGTGTTCTGTCAAAGGCATTCTCTAGATCCACAAATACCCAAGTACACCAGCTTGTTCTTCACTAAATACTTTTCTTGCAGTTGCCTGACTCTGTAAATAGCATCCATGTTGCTTCTCCCCAAGACAAAGCCAAACTGCATTTCATCTAATCTAATTCTGTTCCTAATTAATTGGACTGTCTACTAAATCCACTTATAAGGCTTTGGTGATCCTGGAAAGTACCACATAGTGGAACTGAACCTGAAACCATGTGGCTGGGAAGTAAACTTCTTAACCATAAGGCCATACCTGTGCCTCTAATTTATACATTTTGGTTATACTGCTTGCAAAAAATTTTGCCTAATTTTATTTACATTTTTGCACTTGAATACCTCTCTTTTAAGTTTTATTATAATTAACTGACATATAAAAATAGGATTTATATATGGCAATTAATTTGATTATTCATAAATCTGATTTGCTCATATGTCCTGATTATAAAAATATTCCTTTATATTAAGTAACTCATTATTGATATAGCAATGTCATTTTAACAAAGAAGATACAAGAGTGTCTTCAAAAGTTTGTAAAATTGATTAAGCTTGTGTATAAATACTAAAACTGTGGCTAGTGATCAACTTTGGAAGAGAAACTTCATGAATTTTATTAACAGTTACATTATTAACACAAACCAATAGCTTATCCAGATTTTCATCCTATTTTTTTCAATGAATTATTATAATTTTTAACAGTTGTGTAACATTGATTTCTAATTTAGGTAAAAGTCCACACAATTTCTGGAGACAGTAAATTCAGATATTTGACTGGTATTGCTTCCCCACCACCTACTATGGATGAAAAGTAGGGAATCGAACTCAGAACATAAGAGGATGTAACAAAATATTGCATGGTATTTTGTCAATCCCTTTATTGATTTTGTCAATGTAATATTATTTTGCCTTGGGCCCTTCTCACAAAGCTGAGGCACTGCTTTGAAATTCCAAATCTGACCACAGCCAATTTCTTCCATAAAGAGAAAGAAATAGAGAGAGAGAGAAAGAGAGGTAAAAGAATTGACTCATGTCAAGGACTGACTGATACTTTATCTGTCAGTCTCGAGAAGAAAGGCAAGGTTGACCTCAGAGTGCAGAGAGCCAAAATGAATAACCCAAGACAAGCTAGTTGATGCTCTAACAACTCAGCCATTTAATGTAATAATATTAAGCATCAGTGTACCTAAGAAAATTGTTCTGAACTAGCTTGTTTAAAATATAACTCCAAAGGGAACTGCGAATAGTTAAAATTTAAAGTATATTTATCAGTACTAATTGGAAGGTTTAGATCCAATATCCATTTATAAGAAATCGAATTAAATAATGAAACAATAAGAAAAATCTCATATACCCTCCAATGAGAAATGTATTTGATATTTCTGAGAAAAAAAAAAAACCATCAAAAAATATTTCTTTGTCTTTATTGATTGGAATAGATTTTAATAACTTGACTTCTTTATTTAGAAACAGTTTTATAACAATGAGATATAAAAAGAGAATAGAATAATGAAAAGTATGCTCAACAAGAGATTTATGAAGGAGAGAGACAGAATAACAGTACGAGTGAGAGAGAGAGAGAGAGAGAGAGAGGAGACAGTAACAGAGTGTGAGAGAGAGAGAGAGCAGTGATAGAGTGATAAGATAGTAACAGAGAATGCTATGAGAAGGACAGATTTATGGGTAAGAGCAAGTGCTGAGAAAGTGACAGGTACCATGTTTACTTTTGGGGCAGTTTAGGTTTTTCTGATTGATACAGTTTATTTCATATTCAGACCATGATAAGATTATAAATGGCTAAGTTAAGAAGGTATTATGCAATCAGCCCAGAGCTCAATATATTGAGCCTGTCCCCTCGTACAGTTCTTGAGCAAGACACATAGGTGTCAATAATCAGAGGCTATCTAGTAGTAAATAGGCACAACAAGAAACATGTAGCTGTGGTAAGTGATTTTGTTTATCTTGAAATATTGATATCAACTGTTGCTTTTTACATTGTAACTTAGAAAGGGATGAACTCTGCTAAACTAATCAACCTGTATTCTTCAGTGTCAGTCACTAAAAGCCTGATGGGTTGGATCCACCATATGCCCTTTCACTGGATATAGACAATTATGCTGATTATAATAAAAAACAACATGCTCATTTTACATTAGAGGTTAGCAGAAACAATGAGAGTAATCTGCAAAAACAATTACTAGTTTCCTCATTAACTGACTGAGTCAATGACAGAGCTTCTGTGCAGACACAGTCAAATTTCCCTTATGTTATACTCCAATCTGCTATCTTTAAAAAACAAAAGGGATGCTGTCTTTGCTACACAGTCTAAAAACAAAAAAAAAACATGTGCATGTGTATATGAAGGATGGTTAAGAGGTTTAATAACACTACACAGGACCTTGGGCAATTGCCTCTTACCATAGACTCAGGTTAACCAAAGCCTTCTTAGTGAAATCTAGGAAACAAACTATGGAATTTGTCAGAGGAGCTGTTCTTGTTCCTGGGCAGTAGGACTTAATTTTCCACCCTAAAATCAATATGGTGGCCAATGTGTACCTTAAGTAGAGTCCACCCTGTTCCCTGCTGCAAGTATGCAGACCAGGTCTCTAGTTTGTGAATAAATTGTTCTTCATACCACTCTAAGAGGCTTTGAAAAGGTTGACACAGAAAGCTCTACCAACTCTGACTAAATGATAAGAGAAAAGAGTACGAGGTGCCGTCCATCTTAATGAAGCACAGAAATACTATTATTTACATGCTTGTCTATTGCAACAGTAGTTAGCTTTGACATTTAGAATATTGCTAGCAGTATTTATAAAGGAACAAGAAATATTGCATTTCATTCAGTTAGCAGAGGTTTCTGTTCAGATAGCATATAGACAATTCTCACATTTTAGGTTTTTAACTTCTCTTTCAAGTATTTTATATATTTAAATTACTATTCATTTCTTGGCAAACATTAACAAAATAGAGCAGTCATTATAGTAACAATTCATGGAAACAGCAATTTTTCAAAATGTTAAAAATCAAATTACAGAAGTGATAATTTAAAAGACTAATTTTTGCAAGCAAAACATGAATACTAAATGTGATATTGTTCTTTTTAAAAGAAAAATTAAAATAAAATACTTTTGTGGTAATTTAGCTATGTATTATTACTTCATAGTGCCAAAGTTGATCTCTCAAGGGATATAACTGGTGTGAAAAGGAGTATCTATATAAGTAAAGCTGTCTAGTCTAGGGCATAATCAATCTCCAAGTAAATTCAGGAACATTTTAATTTATTACCACATACCTTTTTCTTTTCTTTTTTTGGTTTTGTACTTATTTGTGGCACATATTCTAAAATTGGAACGATACAGAGAAGATTAGCAAGGCCTCTGCGCAAGGATGAAATGCAAATTCATGAAGCATTCCATATTCTTCTGCTCATGGCCGTATCATATTCGAAGCACCGGTTCTCATCTGATCACCAAAGTTAAGCAACGTTGAGCCTAGTGAGTACTTAGATGGGTGACTGCTTTTATAAGCGCAGGAGTGATTATGTGGTAAGTAGCTTACTTACCAACCAAATGGTTACTGGTTCAGTTCCACTGCATGGCACCTTGGGCAAGTGTCTTCTACTATAGCCTCGGCCTGACCAAAGCCTTGTGAGTGGATTCGGTAGATAGAAACTGAAAGAAGCGTGCATGTGTGTGTGTGTTTTTGTCGCCCCAACATCACTTGACAACCGATGTTGGTGTGTTTACATCCTCCGTAACTTACCGATTCAGCTAAAGAGGCCGATAGAATAAGTACTAGGCTTACAAAGAATAAGTCCTGAGGTCGATTTGCTCGACTGAAGGCGGTGCTCCAGCATGGCCACAGTCAAATGACTGAAACAAATAAAAGAATATATCTAAGTATTGTATTCATGTGACAGAATGGATACAACATAACCCTGCAAGTCATTTGACATAACTAAAAGAGAACTACCTGAGAAAACCTGTTCAATCATGGAAAAGCAGATGTAAAGTGATGGTGATGATGAAGAGGAGCCCCAAATATGCTGAATAACAAGGTTAAGAAAAAATTATTCTTGTATATTATTTATTAAGGAGACCGTTATTTAAAGTTAGAATCTCCTGTATTTTAATTTATCTACATGTTTTACAGATCTAATTTATTAATTTTCTGCTTTGTGTTTTTTACTTATTACTGAAATAGTTTTGTTAAAAATTATGAAAAAAATTACTGCACATCTTTTCTTTCTAATAATTGACTTCAACTTTTATTATTTAATTCCTTAGCAGTTCAATTTACCACTTAGCAATGCATTCTATTACTGTTTCAACATTCTGTAATGATCTACCTTACATAAATAAAATGCAATATGTGTCTTGTTGGTCATGCTGATAGAAGAAAGTGGAAGTGAGTAGCAGTCAGAGATGCTAAATGTAGGCAAACTGTATTAAACAGTTCTGTTTCAAAGAAATCAGTACTTTGGTAAAAATAAATTCAAATTCCTATTGTAAACTGTATTTAGTTGATCAGTTTCATCACACACACACACACACACATATATGGTTTCATTTCTTGTTTCGTTCTAGTCCATTTTTCCATGCTTGTCCTTTCTGATGCTAGCTCTTATTTCTTTTTACAAGCAAAGAATAACATATTTTACAGATTTTATACATCTAAAGAATGTAAATAAAACATTTGGAAGATACTTGGAGACGAAGTAACACAAAGGGCATCACTTCTACGACGAATTTATAGGAGATATTAGAAGAGATTGGCAATAGGAAGGGCCTCCAGCTGTTGAAATCTTGTGAGATCAGATTGGAGCCTGGTGCAGTCTCCTGGCTTGCCAGTCCTCAGTCAAATCATCAAACCCATGCCAGCATGGAAAGCGGATGTTAAACAATGATGATGATGATATATATATATATATATATATATATATATATATATACTCAATCCAAACATGAACAAGCAAGAAAAAACAACAATGCAAGGACGTGGAATAAGTACAGCGCTACTGGACGCTCAGGAAAGGAAAGAAAAGAAAGAGGATTTCATGTTCCAAGCGGAGCTCTTCATCAGAAATATAGAAAAAATCCAAAGGGAAGACGGAGAAAGAAAATCGCCAATGATACACACACGGTCACATATGATATATATATATATATATATACTAGCAGAGATACCCAGCGTTGCCCAGTTACATTCAATTGAAGAATTAGACTTTTCTGTTATATATATATATATGGATATACACACACACACACACACATATATATATGTATATTAATATAAATACATGAAAGTACATGAAGTTTGTTAAAAAAAGGGGATCATGTATATACCTCCTGGCTGTTGAGATTGTAACACCTCGTTGTAAACAATGTTCCTTGTTTTTCCTTGTGAAGCATATACAAAAAGGTTGCCCATGCAAGAAGCAGGGCTCTTCCAAGAGAAGAGCAGCTACAGAGAGGGTTTGACCCTGAGATTTCTTAATGGACATGGCAAAGCTGACACGAAGGAGGAATTGCAGTCTTCTGAATGTAAATGGAATTTCTGCTCCTGATGGAGTAAGAGGAAATCTTGGAATAAAGACGTCATCACCTTTTCCACATCCAGAAAGAATGATTGCCTCGATAACGTGTGACATCATTTTCTTTATCACCAGTCGTGTTCCATTGCAAAGTCTTGGTGCTTCCAGATTGCGGAGTAGCATTACAGGAGTTCCAACTTTAAGTGCTAATATGTGTGGAGGTAGTCCAGGAGGCCCCAGTGAATTGAGAAATTCAGGAGGATAGTTCACAACTTCATTTATATCTGGAATTGTATCAACAGACTTGCAAGTGTGTATAGTGCCGGGAAGAGAATGCATTAGCTGTTGATTAATTTTGTTAACAGCGACGTTTTTTGGAGCTAATATTGCTCTTTCACACAGCCAATTGTGATTTTGGTAGTTTTGTGTCAAGTTGGGAAAGACTTTGTTTTTGAGGTCATCTACAGAATTAACAACAGAGGAAAATGACCACACTTCTATTTGTCCTGCAGCATCGAGAGGCATCTTGCCTTCACCAAGTGTCAAAATGTCCTGTGCAAACTTTGTGGACATTTTATCGCCATGTAGCTGAGCTCTCATGTTAGTGGTGAGACTAAAGATTGTAACATGATGCCACAGGGTAGAGGACTTTAGGCATGCTTGGACTTCATCTGCTCTAGTGCCTTTCGGAATGACAGGAAGAGTTTGCCTGAAATCACCTGACAACAGAAGCGTTACACCTCCCATTGGAGCCTGACAGTCTCAAATGTCTTTCAGGGCTCTATCTAATGCTTCCAAAGCTCCCTTGTGAGCCATAGTGCACTCATCCCAGACAATTAGAAGATACATTTTAAGTACTTGTCCCTGATCTGAGCTTTTGTTGATGTTGCATGAAGGCATTTCGGATGCTGCTAAATTGAGAGGGAGTTTAAAAGTCGAGTGTGCTGTCCTGCCACCAGGTAACAAAGTAGCTGCAATGCCAGAGGAGGCTACAGCTACTGCAATGTCCTGATGCTGCCTAACTTCTGCAAGGAGAAGCTTTGTAATAAATGTTTTTCCTGTCCCTCCAGGAGCATCGAGGAAGAAGATTTGTCCCTCGCGTTGGCGTACACTGTTAAGAATAGTTCTGTAGGCCTGCAGCTGGTCCGGAAGTAATTTAGGCTCATTTTCAACAATGCACTTTGAAAGCGCTTGAGTGTCGTAGGTAGTTTCACGAATGACAGCAGTGGGAAGGCTATTTGACCCTGACCTGAATGCTTGTGGCAGGCCATACGTCAACAATTCATTTCCACCCAGTTTAGCAATTCTGTCTTCAATGTCAATGAGTATTTTGTTATAGATTTCATTGCTGATACCCTCCATGTCAGGATAGAGCAGTTGAGCTTGGCGCTGAAAGTCTTCAGCCAGGTTGTCTCTATATTTGAGCCATAGAGTGGCCGGATCACACAGTTCGCATGCCTGTAGTAATACTGCAAATAGTGCCCTGAGACTTTTAGGTGATTGTGATAAAGCAGCCTCTCCTAAAGTTGCATCCCATTGTGCACCATCTTCTAACAGACCTTGTCAATAGCAGGCTTCTCTGTATGTTGTGCAGACATGTCCATGAACAGTTTTTAGGGCCTGGAAAGATGTTGGCCCTCTGACCTCATGCAGTAGTAGATGAAGGTAGAAGCACTCTTGTTAAGTGGGATGCACTGTGTATACTCGTGCAAGGCAAGTGTGAAACTTAATGCCAGGGTATCCATGAACATTTTGATCTGCTTTCCGTGGGGCCCATTTTTTTCCATTCCAAGTGTAGTACGATGGAATCTGTGGATGTGGATACAGCAAGTGTGCTATCCCTTGGTTCCTCTGCCAACAGAGAAGCATTAGCATCGGTGAAGTACACTCTTTGACCATTTTCCAGGTGCACTGCAAGCTGTTGAATGGCGGGGTGTCATTGGTGAATTGGAAAGCCAAAGATGCGCCAGAAAGCCTCGTTGCTACTTATGTACCATCCCACCTGATAATGCATCACCTCATCCTGGCAGTATTCTTGTTGAAGTCCAAACATTGCAGCGTCAGAACCCTTGTTTACATATTTGCAAACGTACTTGATGGATTTAACAGAGTTGCAAAACTCAATGTTGATGTGGGCATTGAAAGTCTTTGACAGGAATGGGCAGTATGGAACAATCATTCTATTATCAATAGCGTGCTGTCCGATAGTTACTGTGAAACCTCTGTCTTCTGGTTTTCTGCGTCTGTATGATGGACACTCATCAGCACCTGTCTGAGTTTCTTGTAGGAACCTCCTTGGAAATCTTTTTGAACATATGCTGTCCTTCAAGCAAGGTGTGTTTATGTTGAATCCACGCCCACATGGACCATGTACCATGTTTGCTTTAACTATTTCCTATAGTTCTTTGCCTAAAGCTGGATCAGGAAGCTCTGCAGAGATTATCTTAACGAAGTCATTGGAATTGATCTTCGCTGAGAGCCAAAGCAGGATATGAGCATGTGGAAGGCCCCTTTTTTGCCACTCGATTGTGTACATGTCACATTGTATGGGCCCAAAGACTTGCCCTTTTTGTATGAGCTCCATGAGAGAGATTAACTTCAGATGGAAAACTCAGGCGTTGAGATTCCGATTCGAATGTAAGGCTGGTTTGAAAGTGTTCCCAACAGTTATTAGTTGTTGTAGTAGAGTGTTTATGCTGAATATGTACGTATGCAAGTATATATATATGTAGTATGCCTGTATATATGTACAAAATCCACTGTATATATGTACAAAATCCACTGTAGCATATAAGACCATATCGGATCTTCTAGCAAAAAGGATGATCACTATTAATGGTTCATCCCTGTTATATAATACTTTCACTTTATTTAGTTTCAGTATTAAAATGAAAGTGTCTGCATTACAAAAGAGAGATGTTTTTGTTTTACTTTTAACACGTAATACTGAAATAGTGGAGAAGATATGATATTGCTGTGGGGTCGCCCTAGGGAAAAAGTTAAGATTTTTTTTACCGATGACACTCCCCGGACCTTAAGTCAGGCATGTGTAAAATTTGAATGAAATTGGTTGTGTAGTTCTCAAGTTTTAGGGAAACACACAGACAGACAGACACACATTCTCAGTTTTATATATATAGAGATAATAATAATAATAATAATAATAATAATAATAATAATAATAATAATAATAATGATAATAATAATGATAATAATGATAATAATAATGATAATAATGATAATAATAATAATAATAATAATAATAATAATAATAGTTTGGAGAGGAGTACATCCACAAAATTTATTTTGTAGTCATATACAGCATATTATAATGGCCTACACATATTTACTCTCTACTATTATTGCTATTAATATACACTCCAGACAATTTTTACTGTCCAGTGAAGATAACATAGAATTACCTATTGGAAGAATCCAAGGAGTAACTAACAACTACATGTAGTCACAGACATTAGATATTGACTGTTGTGGTTAGCTGATAACTGGAAACTAATACAGTATCCGCATGGATAATATATCCCTCCAAACTCAATTGTGTGTGTGTGTGTGTGTGTACACACAGTATGCAGATATTTTCAACCAAGATGTTACAACCATATCTGATTGTTCAATTGCTTCAATTCTGTATAAGTACACACACACACACACATATACTAAATTGCTGACATTTATCAATGGTTTCTCCTACTGTGATGTGCCATTTTCTATCATTAAGAAAACTGTTGGAAATTTTGATGACACGTGTATGCCAGTATGTCAATAAATATTTAATAGTCTATACAGCTATTCATATAATTATTGATTTTATTTAATACATTTTCTTCGTTTTTTTTTTTCAAATCTTGAACTTATCAACTTTTGAAATGAGTCTCAGTCACATATTCAATTACAATTTCATACAACTTAGTGCAGTACATTATTTGAACTATCAGTTGAATACCTTTATCACTGAAAATAAATTTTGTAATTGCTTAATTAATACAAGCTAAATTTTAATAAGTTTCATTATTTATAACAGGAAAATCTTGAGATCTCTGGTTGTTATTGGGATGCTGAAGGTTTAATAATAACTGTGAGTGCAACAAAAGAGCAAAATATCAAAATATTTTTTTTTAAATCTTTAATATTAAAATATGAACACTTTGTATGTTTATTCTTATTCTTTACATGCATGCACATTTTTAAGACTTAATGAAAAATTTTTTTAAAAACCCACTTAAATCAAATAACTCATAAATAAGGATATAATGCTAAATCAGTAACTAACACAAAATTAAGAATTATTTATTTATTTAATCAATTCAAATGTCTGCTGGTAAGACTAAGGAAGGTACATAGTAACTTTATGCAAAAGAATAAACTACAAAACATAAAAACTAAGAAAAAGAGAACAAAGGGAGAAAGATGATGAGTTAGATATTTCTGTTGTTATATCTTTTTGTAATCTCCATGAATTAGAGAACCTATTTATGCTGGTAGATATTTTAAAATAAATTACCCTTCCAGCCTTGGTTTTTATGAATATACATACTATATCAATGTGTAATTTATATATGTGAAACAAGAAAATGGTTTAATTCCATTATTATCTTTTGACAAATGGAGAAAGAAATTCAAATATATTTAACCTTTGTTTAGCATCATGAAGTATTAAATATGACTTATGACCACTACAAGGATACCTTTTAATAATTCATGGCATGTTACTGCTTCACTGTTCAAACTAATGGATAAGCTGGAAATAGCTTTGAAAAAGTTGAACACAATCAATCACTTAATAATAAATGGATGATTAATAATAAGCATAATGCTTAAAATAGCTCAGCCACAAGCAAAGTTTAGCCTATGAACTATAACTCTTGCAATGACAATTTGAAAATAGAGAGATAATATTTGGTAGCAATACAACAAAGTAGAAGCCCAAGTTAATTCAGAATCTCAATCAGAGTGAGCTAAAAAATGTTATGATACATTTTTGATTTCATTTTCTACCTCCACCACTGTTTCAACATCCACTTTTCTGTTAGCATGGGTCAGATGATAACCTTACTGAAACATTTTCTGCAGCTGGATACTCTTCCTGTCACCAAACCCCACCTGTTTCATTTAAACCAACAAAGAACAAATATCCCAGACATGCTTATACAGAGGACTGTAAACAAATAACACTTTTTGTATGAACATTGACTTTCTATGCACAATCACAGCACACAAGTCAAGACATGGGGAAAACATACTCATTCACACACACTGGGATTTTAGAAGTTTCTATCAACTAAATTTCACTCACAAAGCATTGGTAAAAACCCACAGCAATAGTAGATGATCAGCTGACAGTGTCTATGCAGTGAGAATGAACTATCAACCATGTGATTCTGAATCAAACTTCTTAAACACATGGTCATGCTGCAACTTTTAAGTCATGACAAGTTGTATTCAACATTCACACCAGTTCAAACATAACTAAACCAACACAAACAATCAGTTGTAAACATACCAAGCACATGGATTTGACTAGGGCAGGGAAGCAGGGGTGCTACTTAGAAAAAATAACAAAAAGAAAAAAAAAGAAAAGATTATCAACTTGGATACTCTGAGTGTCTGTTTAAAGACAGAAATCAAGTTAACCAGTAGGAACTATACAAAGAGGAAAAGTAATTTGTTTTATCAATTTGAATTGGGACAAGGTGTGTGTGTGTGTGTATGTGTATGTGTGCGTGTGCACATGCACACAAGTCAGCATTACAAGTCTTTATCCCAAACAAAAAAGTTATCTTAACCAATCTAGAAGCAGAGATCAATAAACAAAGTACCGGGCAAAGTACTGAGGTTGATACAATCAACTAAAACCCTTGAAGGCAGAGGTCCCAGCAGAGCCACAGTCCAAAGACTGAAACCGGTAAAAGAATACATAAATAAAATAATATATCACAGAATATATAAAATAAGAACATTGATTAGAGTAAATTTTGAATCATAAAAGAAACAGAAACTTTTTGAAATAAATGTTAACTGGTTATCTGAAAGGTCCTAAATTGTAAAATTTTCACTAAAGACTAGCTGGTAGCTTTTATCTCTTAACTACAAAATTATTTGCTCATATTTAGAATTTTACTGCTAGCTATAGCCTTCTTCTAATGGAGCATAATGGATGAATACATATTTCAAAGTTAAAATAAGAATAGCACATGTAATTACATAAGTAGGATTTGAAATGTTGTATGAACAGCAAGAGAAGGAAAAGAGAAAAACCAGGAAAAATTAAACCGAGAGAAAACTGAAGAAATATAAGAGACTAAGAAAGCAAGGAGGATAAGTTGAAAGAAATAGAAAAGAAAGCGAATGATGCAATCATGTAATAACTCTAATATGAGTTTTGATATTTCCATTATAAACCTCAACCATATATATAAACCGAAGCTGTTAAAATATGAATGGGATAAAATGAGATAAAATCTATATAAGAAACATGGGAACAACAGCTTTATATAATGCATTCTGAGGAAGGGACAAGACCCTTGGCTTTTAACAGACACAAGTAAAGCTATGCTAAGAGTTTGTTTACTGTGCATTTTCTTTACTCTGGTAGTAAAGAAAATATACAAAAATTTTGAACCACAAAAGCAACCAGAAAAATTCTTGGAATATGAAATAGTAATCTGTGTAAAAAAAAAACAACAAAGACTGATTAAAAACATTACTCTAAAATTTACATATAAAATAAAGTTATTACAGAGTATTTAAAAAAAAAAGGAATTTAAAAAAAAAAAGAAGCTTGAGAAGAATACGGTTAGATTATAAGAGACTAAATAATGGTAGAAAATGAGTTAATGGAATGGAATGGAATTTTTTTTAATTGTAATATCAGAAAGATATTTCATAAATACACAGTCAATTGATTTTTCAAAAATTGTATCCCAATTTTCTTATAGATTATTCAAGTTTTGAAGCAAGCTAAAATAAAGTTAAGTTTGTACA
The DNA here is from genome assembly GCF_006345805.1 of Octopus sinensis. Classification (NCBI taxonomy): domain Eukaryota; kingdom Metazoa; phylum Mollusca; class Cephalopoda; order Octopoda; family Octopodidae; genus Octopus; species Octopus sinensis. The sequence continues at coordinate 90,678,400 of NC_043006.1, read as the reverse complement.
AAGATTTTGGTGAACTTTTCATAGATTTTTCATAGATTCTTTCACAAATTTAATTAAAATGCCATCTGAGACAAAAGACACAGCTCAAATTATTTGTTAACTCCTATAATTTAACATTTTAAAAAGCTGAATTCTTTATGTTATTTAGTCTTGTTTTGTAATCTTCAACTACATTCACAAACATCTTTTAAAAAACATAATGCTGTAGGAAGTTGAAGATCAAAACATTTGATTAGAAAGGTCCTATTGTATATTGCTAAAGTAAAATATTGTGTTTCTAGATAATTGAATATATAAAATAAAGACTGTAAACAATGCATATAAAACTGTTGATCTATTTAAAGAGTATTAAAATGAATATTAAATTTTGTACTGACAGTAATTCTAATAAGAAAATGTAAAAGTTTATTGTCTTGAATATAAATAAAGCAATAGCTATTCTTTAACAATATAATTTCTTCTGAAAACAGCTTCAACAAACACAAAATATACAATTCTCCATTCCAACATTTAAATGTCATACTAAAGTCAAAACCTGCATCAATTTAAAACTAATTCAATGAGCTACTCCCCCCCACACACACACATACCACCACCACCACCACCACCACCACCATACTCATTAAAAGATGATGAATAAAACACCATAGTTCAATCAATATTTATTACAAAATTTTATGAGTAACTTAGCTTTGAAGTAAACCAATAGCACTCTATTTAAAACTGTTGGTCTGGCATGGATGATATCAAAAATTCAACTTTTCTTTTGTTGCTGAACAAATGAGTAAACTATCCTAGAATTTCTAATTACAGCATCTTTTTGGAATTCCATTTATTTCTGTTAATAAGTATTCAATTGCTAGAAATAACAGCTGTAACAATTATAATACTTTATTGAATATGTGATTAGTCAGGGACTGCAAAGAATACACTAATTCATCACAAAGTGGTCTCTAGAGATAAGCAAGTTCAATGTAAATAAAAGCTTTATGAGGTTTGTCCATTGCTATATGGAGTGCTTATGTGTAGCTAATAATCAATAACAAGTAATTTTATATCAAGTATCAAATACTTCCTAATTGTTTGATAAAAATTGAAATTTAGATGATGAAATGAAGACAAGCCATTAAGTAAACATTTAAATGAAGTCAACAAATAAATAAAATATCAATAAGTAAACAAACATGAAAAACAAGACAATTTTATATTCATTTTTGCATCATTAGAAAGATTTTTTTCTTTTCATTTGTTTCGACTTCAATGAGCTTCATTTACTTTTCTAGTGAAATCAGTAAGAACAATATTTAAAGAATATAAAGATATACAAAAATTAAATGTACTCATTCACAAGATTTTATTTACATAATAATTAATGATTTCTTACCATGACACAAAGCCAAGAATTCAATGGGAAAGGGAACAGCTAATCATATCAGTCCTGATGCTTGACTAGTACTTATTTTATGAACCTTGGATAGATGAGAGGAAAAGTCCACCTTGTTGGGATATAAATTCCTGAACAGAAAGTACTAATACTACATAAGGCATTTGACTACTGCTCCAACAATTTTACAAATCCACTGTCCTAATTTACATAATAATTAATAGAAGGGAAGAGCACAAAATACAAAATTTGTTTAGATTTTAAGAAATCTCTGCACAGAGACAGTACTGTTTTTATTAGCCATTTCTTTACATAAAAAATTCCTTTGAAGCCTATCTTACCTGGCCATTCAGTCAATCTGTTTAACACACATATTTTTACAATGTTACTGTTTCTATAAACCTTTCTTAGCAATCTTCAATGCTTATATGTACATCTTTATGCAATAACCCCTGCTGAAATACATTTCTGAAACACTCATTCCACAGAAAATACACTCTTTCACCATATCCTTGATAAAGAAACTTAGGTTGTGCTCATGTTGTTCAATAACGCTTCCCCCATATTTTTCTATCTGCTTTATTCTTATTCGTCTTTCTTATTAAATGAATTCTATAAAGCAGATACACAAGCTCTTTACAACTTAGTGAAAGCAATTCAACTACGAGAGAGAATCTTCCAGAATAAAATTGATATAGATAGCACAGAGCAGCAGTATCTCTATAAGTGATATCAAAATAAAACTTATTCTGTCCCCGTTTTCACAGCAATTGATAATAAAAGATATTATGAGATTCACCCACATACAAAATACTGCCAAGAGCATTAAGGGGGAAAACAGGCATTGTAAATATTGTGCATGTTGGTAACAAGTGTAGGCAACCCTAACCATCATCAAATAGTTTCACTATCAATTATCATTTCATCAAATTGGTTATTGATCCATTGATATTTAAATAGATACAATGAGATATTGAGCAAAACAAGTAGTAGAAATACTGATACAGTTGAAGTGTGTTATATGTAGGAAATACAATGGAAATAGTCTTTCAGTTAAATAGATCACAGAGAAAGAGCATAACTTGAGTAAAAATCAATCCTTGTAATAAAATATCAGCCTAGTGCTTAAAAGCAGAGGATTTTTAAAACTACATCTGGTAAGATACAGGTCTACAACAGGTAAAATTCCCTGGATATGTGTTGCTTATTATTGATGATAGGTTGATCTGAGACATGTCTTATCATTCTGTTACCAAGTACAGAAAGAATATGTTTCAGTAGATTTTTTATATGAATCTGCAGAGCGTTTAGTCTGATTACTTTATCTTCGATGTTTTATTTTAACATGAATAAATTGCCTTAGTAGGATTTGATCCTTGCAGCTAAATGCTATTTACACACACCACACTGGTATCAGGCCATAATAATATTTCAAAAGAGTAAAGAAAGTTATCCGCATCAACACAGATACATGGTCACCAACACTCAGACATGTTCTTTCATCTGAATTTAATCCATACAAATATATCCAGTGTCAATTAGTTCAAAAAGACCAGCTATGTGGAGCTGTCAAGCCTTTATAGTAATACCAATATGATATGAAAACATTCAAAATCTAAAGATGCTTAAGAGTTTTACATATCTCACATTTAGTATAGGAATATTAATAAATAGTTAGGCACTGTATGGACAAATGTTTCACTTAATAATAAGGTGCTGCGTACTGTCTTGTGCAAACGTGATAACTCCTATAGCTCAGCTTGACCCATAACATTTGAGTACGACCAGGTAGATGGAAACTGAATAGAAACTCATTATTTGGATTAACCTGTAACTGAAAAGGTAACTATGTCACACACCTGTAGCAAGACAGGAAAGACCTATTCTGTTGCTGTGGCATAGTCCAGTTGGGCTGTGGACGATTCCAGCCAATCAGAGCTGGTGGGTATATGAATAAAATTGCAGTGATCTGCCTTAGCTGAAGAAACTCACTACAGCAGTGAAGCAGCAGTTTCAAACCAGTTGCAGATTTGAAGACATAGAAGCAACATCGCTTTCTTTGACAGGTCACATTTGCTGTGTCCACCAGAAAACTCATTTGATTAATATAAAATGTTGTGTCCACACACAACTCATTTGATTAATATCAGCTTCCACTTATATAGTAAGTCATGCAATTTCCCTGTCTCGCATACACATATATTTGGTTCCCATTCATATGCAAGATTAATCTTTGTTACCACTTGCTAGCACTCATTACACTACTGAATAAATTTCAATGGTTTTGTTTTATAAATTTGCCTTCTAAATATTCTTTATTCATGCCTCTTTAAGAAATCACTGAAAATGGATTCTTTCCATGAACTGTCTTTAAAAAAATGCTAACTACACACATTATGTTACAACACGAACGCATTACATACTAGGAGACATTCCTTCAAACTTCCATTACTGACTCACTCTGTTACATTGGTGACCCCCATGTTGGAATATTTCCCCGCCCCAAAAAATAATTTTGTAAAGCAGTGCTCTGTTACACACTGTATCACACTGATACTGCCTGGGGATTATGTTACAGATGTGTCTGTAGAATACTCAGCCACTTACAATTTAATTCAGGAGTATGTAATTCAGTTAGATCAAACAACTGAATCCTCATCATCAAACAGCAGAGATCCACCACTAATAAATAGACCTCTATAGTTATAAAAGAAAAGGTTATTTTTATCTGAGCACACATAAACTTGCTACTGAAATCTTAGTAACATGTTTGAACCTGATGACACCAAATGAAAGACAAAAAGCTCAAGGAAACATAACATAAATAGGTATGTATAAATAGCTAGACACATTGCTTCTGCTATAAATTTGATAGACTTCCTTTCATGTCTGCAAACAAAGTCATATTTTTCTTTTATTATTATTATTTTTAACCATACCTATTATCCTACTTCACTTTCTTCTTTTTTCCTCATTCCTAACCTTTTCTTTATCTATCCTCTAGCAAGCGATGTGTTATTTACATAACAAAGTGAATTTATAAAGTTTATCAGCCATTTAAATGAAGAGTTTCATAAACATTTTGAATTTAGAACTTATGAAAACAACATTTTTTGAATTAGCTAACACCATTTCAAGGTCATTTTCTTTTTTTTTTTTAACCGACTTTACTTCAGATTTTAATGCACTTAAGCTGTGCTTAGAAACTACCTTCTCACCATTCTACCATAGTGTTTGTAGTCTCATTTTACAGTTCACTTTTGTATCTCAAGTTACAAATTTAGTCCAGGACTTTACAAAAATTTTTCTTTACAATTCTTCACATAATGTCTAATGTACGTTCGTAAAATTTTCTCAGAAGCATAGCATCAAACTAGTTCTTCCTACTACAAAATCACCAGTTATTCACATGATTCTTAGATACTTCCTTGAAATGTCAAAAATATCCACATACACCGCCTAATGATATGTGTTAAATGAGATCAGAATATTTAAGAAAGTAATATGGTGCAACAATGAAACAATCAAAATAAAGTTTTGCTTTAAATAATAACTTGATGTACCGCATACACAAAATGGGCGAGATATTTGAAAAGAAATAATTTATCAGATAACATTTAATAACACAGTTTGCTACACTTAAAAAAAATGATTGTACTTGTGATTTTACAATTGCTGTTGACTCTCCTGTTAGGGATTGTGACATGAAGATGTTGTATGTCAGAAAGCAGCAAACGATGGTTTAAAGAGTTTTAGATGCAATCCACAAACTATTTAGTTATAATTAGCTGTGAGGAATGTTATACTGCAATTAAGTCATGATATTTTCTTTTTATTGTCCAATCTCTTGACATATAGAGTATTTCAAAGATAATTATTTCTAAAATATAAGGGACAAGTGTATATACAACAATATATTGGGTTGGCAACTAAGTTCCTGTCGTTTTTTTAAATTTTGGAATCTATTTTTTTCTTTTACTCTTTTAGTCTTTTACTTGTTTCAGTCATTTGACATGTGGCCATTCTGGAGCATCACCTTTAGTCGAGCAAATCAACCCCAGGACTTATTCTTTGTAAGCCTAGTACTAATTCTATCGGTCTCTTTTGTTGAACCGCTTAGTTATGGGGATGTAAACACACCAGCATCGGTTATCAAGCGATGTTGGAGGGACAAACACAGACACACAAACATATGCACACACATACATACATGCATGCATGTATGCATTCATGCATGCATACATACATACATACATACATATATGTATACATATATATATATGACGGGCTTCTTTCAGTTTCTGTCTACCAAATTCACTCACAAGGCTTTGGTCGGCCTGAGGCTATAGTAGAAGACACTTGCCCAAGGTGCCACGCAGTGGGACTGAACCCGGAACCATGTGGTTGGTAAGCAAGCTACTTACTACACAGCCACTCCTACACCTATTTTCAAGAATTCTATTTTTGAATCATTTTGGAATCTATTTTGCTTTTTCTACAGGTTAATTTTAGTTAATTTTTGTTTATTTTCAGATCATTAAAATGGAATGTCAAGTTAAGAAAAACAAGCATTTTTGACACCTCCTTCTTTTTGCTTTTAATGAAGGTTCTAAGGCCGCAAAAGCTGCTCACAACATTTGTGCTGTGTATGGAGAAGGTACCATAGCTGAAAGAACCACTCGTGACTGGCATGCCAAGTTCAAAAATAGAAATTTTGACCACAAAGATGCACCTCATTCTGACCGTCCAGTTGCGTTCGATGAAGAGCAATTAAATTAACTTCTGCACGAAAATTTTCGTCAAATGACAAAGGAGCTGGCAGAGAAAATGAAATGCTCCCACACTGCTATAGAGAAGCATCTTCACTCGATGGGAAAGGTTCAGAAGTATGGAGCATGGGTTCCACATGCTTTAAGTGACAACAGCAAAAATCAACAAGCCATAATCTCCGCTGGTTTGCTTGCACATCACTGCTCAACTCATGGACACAAGCAACGATTTCTTTACCAAATCGTTACTGGCGACAAAAAATGGTGCCTGTACATCAATATAAAGTAGTGTAAGGAATTGCTCAGCACAGGTAAACAAGCAACACCGCACGTGAAACAAGGATCTTCATCCACGTAAAATGATGTTGTGCGTATGGTGAGACTGGGAAGGGATTATCTATTACAAATTGCTTGAATGGAACCAAACAGTCAAAGCAGAACTCTATATTCACCAGATGGAGCAACTCAACACAGCTATTCAAGAGAAAAGACCTAATCGGCAGCATGGAGTCCTGCTGCACAACAATGTCCGCCCTCATATCGCCAATTTGACCAAAGAAGCCATTCAAACACATGACTGGGAAGTGCTGCCACACCTGCCGTACTCCCCTGATTTGGCACCAATGGATTTCCACCTCTTTCGATCTCTTTCAAATGCTGTGCGTGGAGTTTTGTTCAATACTGATGCAGAATTGAGAGCTTGATTGGATCAATTTTTCAAGTGGAAATCGGGTGATTTCTACCAATGAGGTATTGAAAATTTTGTTGAACAATGGGAAGAAGTTGTAAACAACAAGGGTGAATACATTATTGATTAATTAGTTGTCATTTCGTATTAGACCTTTTAAAAAATTTTAATCTAAAAAAAACAGCGGGAACTTAGTTGCCAACTCAATAGTAAGAAAAAACTTGTAATTGGTAGTGTATGATGATTCTTTGCTATAATGTACAAAGATTAATTAATTAAAATTTTTACAGGAATACTTTTTTTGTAAATATTCCTAAAATATAACTACACCTGAAATATTTGACTATATCTTTTACTGAGACTAATGTCTGAACACTAATCTGATATTTGATTATTACTAGCAAGTTGTACAGTGCCCTTGAGCAAAGAACTTAATTTACTGTTGTTCTACTCCATTCAATTGTGATGAGTACCAGATGGATGCTGGTGCAGCCATCTTCCTTACCAGATGCTACATCCTGGACATTCTTTTCAGATGAGGGTTAAGGAGTCACATGGGTATTTGTCTGTTGGCACATAAAACAATGAGTGGAATCCTGGTACTTTACCAAGCCATATTAACTCAGAATTGGTGGCTAGCTGCACTTGTTGATATGCATTAAAGTTAATTTCAATTGAAAGAAAACAAAAAAGGAATAAGCTGTTGGCAAAATATTAAACTAAATAAAACAAAATAAAACAGAAATAAGTAGATAAACTTGTGTAATACATGTATACATGTATCTGTATTTATGTCTGTATTAAAAGTTTCAAAGTTTGCCATGACTAAAAGGAAATTACTCTTAACGCAAACAATAATGTATTTATTGGCATATGTGTAGATTTATCAGTCATTATGCTAGTGAAGAGTGTGTGCATGCATGTGTGCACATGCTGGTACAAGTGCATGCAGGCACACAGCTAAAAGCTAAACATTTAGCAGAAATCCATAATATTGTGATGATTAAAAAAGGGAAATATAGTTCAAATGTTAACCTAATATTTAAGTTCAAATTATGCAACAGAAGCAGCTCAGTAACATAAACATTATTAATACCACATACTAAACATATATGTGTTGTTCAAGTACCAAGAGCTGCAGTTTTTCCTCCTAGAAAAATCCTGAAAATCCTTTCGAAGACATGTAGTGTTGAAAAACATAATATACTTCAAAGCTAGGCAAAATGAAATCACCCCAAAGTGAGGTGCACAATAGAAGGAAAACAAATGACATACAAGTAGTATAAGAATTAACACTGGTAAGTGATGAGCAAGGCATTGAAAGGAACAAGAATGCATGTGGATTTTATGAAATAAATCATTTTCCCATTATTAATAAATTCAACCATTCAAATAATTATTATTTCATTTTTAAAAAGTGGTGGCTGTAATTTCCATGATGAGTTTATTTTCAAACATATTGCCTAAAAATATCCTTGATATACACTACCGTCGGAAATTAATTAGCACCCTTGATTTGCTCTTCACTCAAGGTATGTGCTGTCACCTAGTGGCCATATCTCGAACTATTGCTTTGTTGCGAGTTCACTGTTGCGCAGAACGATGACGTAACTTTGTTTGCAGAGCGGTTTGAGAGTCTACAGCCTAATGATGTTGACATAGCAGTGCAACAACAACTTGGAGTGCGGATGCAGACAAATCTTCCTTTCATCATCATCATTATCATCATCATCATCATCATCGTTTAACGTCCGCTAGCACGGGTTGGACGGTTTTGACCGGGGTCTGGGGAGCCAGGGGCTGCCCCAGGCTCCAGTCTGGTCTGGCAGTGTTTCTACAGCTGGACGCCCTTCCTAACGCCAACCACTCCGCGAGTGTAGTGGGTGCTTTTTACGTGCCACCTGCACAGGTGCCAGAGGGGTCTGGCATCGGCCACGGTCAGTTGGTGCTTTTTATGTGCCACCTGCACAGAAGCCAGTCGGGGCGGTGCTGGCATCGGCCACGTTCGGATGGTGCTTTTTATGTGGGGGGAGGGTGCAGAAATATAGGGGAGCACCAGTGAGGAGGGGTGTTCGGAGAAACGATGACAGGTTCTAGACAAGTAGAACATAGGATATCACGAGAGGGGTAATGCATGGTGAAATAGCGTATTGAAGAGGGGGGTTCGAAGAGTAGACACCTATAATGGTGGTGGGAGAAGCGACATCCGGTATAGATGGAGCAAAAATATAGAGATGTCCGGTATTGGTGGTGGGGGTGGGCAAGGGCGGGTGCACCGGGAATATGCGATGGTTGAACTTGACGGGCTGGCTTAAAAATGCTCTTAGCAATGGAAGGGGGGAAAGGAAGGGGGGGAGGGCAGACAACGTAAAAGAGGGAGAGAGAGAGAGAAGGGAATAGTGGAACCCCGCGAAAATCGGCTGCCATTGAAAAACCCCTGTATGGAGAAACTTAAATATAAATATCTATTCTGTATTTAGCAAGACACGAAGCCGGAAACCGATGGTCAACAATAACTAATAAATTATACAGAATATGCAATACGAGGCGAAACTGAAAATAATAATAATAATAATACTAATAAACAAATTGTCGACTGGGGGTCAAAGGGATAATACTAATACTAATAATAATAATAATAAACAGCTTAACCACTAGAGATCAGACAAATTTGCATGAGAATATTACTGGTACAGATTACGGGATGAATTAGATTAGAAAGATTTTCTTATCTTGGGAACATTTCGTTTTTCGGCCTGACACAGCGAATATGCGAAGGTTGAACTTGACGGGCTGGCTTAAAAATGCTCTTAGCAATGGAAGGGGGGAAAGGAAGAGGGGGGGAGGGCAGACAACGTAAAAGAGGGAGAGAGAGAGAGAAGGGAATAGTGGAACCCTGCGAAAATCGGCCGCCATTGAAAAACCCCTGTGTGGAGAAACTTAAATATAAATATCTATTCTGTATTTAGCGAGACACGAAGCCGGAAATTATACAGATATAGGTAGCGCCTCGCAAGGACCAAAATCACACCGTACTAAGTTTTCTCATCGCGTAAGACGTTTTGAACAGCTCGTAGGTTAATTGATTTGTGTATTTGCAAGATTTTTTTTCCTCACAAATTCTCCTACACTCTGCTTCGTGACGTCACTTCCGGTTCACAAAACTTTCTGTTATACATCAAATAAGGTGAGAAATTCTGCTTTCTTTCTTTTTTGTTTAATGAATAATAACTCATAGCAGTTTTGTTATAGCATAACATTATTCAAATGAATAGTTTTAATGAAAATAACTGGTTTTTATCGTTCATTCCTAGATGGGCCCAAGACCTCGCATGACCTTGGAGAGATGGTACGAGGCTCTCTCGTGGTGTGGGAAGCTGTCGGAGGCAGCAATAGCCAGAAAATTTGGTGTAGCTAGGCGCACAATTCGGTGCTTATTTAAGAAATACGAGGAAACCGGATCAGCAGCTGACAAAAAGGGTAGGGGACGGAAGAGGCTGACGACCCAGCAGGAGGACCGGATGCTGATCCGAAAGTCACTGAACAACCGAAGGGCAACGAGCCGGCAACTGGCGGAGGAGATGCAAAAGGTGACAGGGAAGCAGTTGTCTACAACCACCGTCAAGACCAGATTACTGGAAGCTGGTCTAAAATCCTGTAGGGCCGCCCGTAAGCCGCTCCTTACAGCCCAAAACCGGAAGAGGCAGCTGCTCTGGGCCCGTGCCCACAAGACATGGACCATGCAGCAGTGGCGGACAGTGATGTTCACTGACGAGTCACGATTCAGTCTCGTCAGTGACAAGCCTGTCCATGTGCGACGCCGCAGGGGTGAGCGCTTCAACAAAGACTGCATTGCTCCCACCATGAAGCATGGTGGGGGTGGTCTGATGGTGTGGGGGGCATTCAGCTACAGTGGTGTTGGGCGGCTCTATGCCATCGAAGGCAACATCAACGCAGCAAAGTACGTTGAGATAGTACGGAATGCTGCCCTACCCTCTGCGGGATACCTCTTTGGTGGCGAGGAGTACGTGCTCCAGCAGGACAACGCGTTTCCCCACACAGCCAAGCTCACAACCGGTTTCTTCAAGGACCATGGGGTGACGGTCATGGACTGGCCTGGCCAGTCACCTGACCTGAACCCTATTGAGAACCTCTGGAGTCGATTGGGTAGGGATTTGAATGTGCAGCAATACAGGAACCGACACGAGCTGTTTGGGGCACTTCTTGCTGCATGGAGGGCCATCCCTGCACAGTACCTGCAGGCACTCATAGACAGCATGCCGGCCCGCATAGCAGCTGTCATTGCTGCCAAAGGAGGAGCAACAAGATATTGACTAAATTTCACGATTAATAACAATTATGTGGTATGCTGGGATATGTTTTAATAAATTTTTGATTAAAAACGAGTTCGTTTCTGATAATAAGTTAATTAAATTAAGAAAATGTAAGAAAATGTAGAAATTTGAGAAGTGCTAATTAATTTCTGACGCAAGTGTACATGTATGTGTATCTGTGTGAGTGTTTAAGTATGAGCATGTGAATATGTATATATTTGCATGTCTTTGTTTTGGTATAACATATTTGATGTAAATGACTGTCATTTATATCCAATATTCCGTGGAAACATGTCTGGCCATGGGGAAAAATTAACTTACTTAGAAACATGTAAGGGTTGGCAATGGGAAAAACATTCAGCCATAGAAAATCTGCCTCATTAAACTCTGTCTGACCCAAGCAAGCATGGAAAAGTAGATGTTAAATGACAAAGATGATAATTGATCTTTTAATTCATTACATCAAAAAGAATGTTCTTCAGGTCTCCATCTACTCTGCTTGTTTTTAAATTCCATTCCCTTATGCACACATGCTCACTGTTCTCTCATTAAAGACATTTTTGTTTCTTTGATCATGAACAAACACAAAGGAAATTATATGGGCCCATTAAATACCTTTTATCATTGAAGTGGGCAATAACCTATATTAGTGTTGAGAATAAGCAATTCATAAGAAGGTCACTGGATTCAGTTTGGTCAAGAAATCTTATGTTGTTCAAATGGCAGGAAAGTAAAATGTAGTCCAAAGAGAATGAAGAAACATAAGATTCATGGTATTTTGTTGTTAATGAAATGTTCAATAAAAATGTATTTAATAGCCACATATTAACATACAGGTAGGTATAGGATCTTACATCTGAAGATAATGTTGAATGTTTAAGTCATAGTTAAATGAAGACTAATGAATGTGTTTAATAAAAGCATGAAGGTGAATGAGTAGTATTTTAAACAATACTTGAATGATAAAAATGCTGCATAGCTGTTGATACAACTAAAGGAAGAATAAATTAAGTCTTTAGCTATCAAAATTATTATTGATTTCATACATAAATATAAATTCCAGATCATTAATCAAAATTAGTTTAAATTAATTAAAAACATAACAGGAGTGGCTGTGTGGTAAGTAGCTTGTTTACCAACCACATGGTTCCGGGTTCAGTCCCACTGCGTGGCACCTTGGGCAAGTGTCTTCTACTATAGCCTCGGGCTGACCAAAACCTTGTGAGTGGATTTGGTAGACGGAAACTGAAAGAAGCCTGTCGTATATATGTATATATATATGCGTGTGTGTGTTTGTCCCCCTAGCATTGCTTGACAACCAATGCTGGTGTGTTCATGTCCCCGTTACTTAGCAGTTCGGCAAAAGAGACCGATAGAATAAGTACTGGGCTTACAAAAGAATAAGTCCCGGGGTCGAGTTGCTCGATTAAAGGTGGTGCTCCAGCATGGCCGCAGTCAAATGACTGAAACAAGTAAAAGAGAAAAGAGAGAGTAAAATAACAAAGGGCTAAAAATATGGTAACTATGTCATTTTTTTAGAATATCATTTATTTGAGTTCTTAAATCTTCAAAAGTTACTAAATTTCAGTGGTAGATTAAATGCAACTTACTGTCTGTATACATGAAAGCAACCCTAATAATGATTAAATATTTATTACTGAAATCAAAGAAAGATAAGATGATGGCTATGATGCAGAATCTTTTCAGTATCTTTCTAGCAAAAAGTTATTCCAACATGAAATATATTTAGAAATAGCATGAACAAAATTATGGATTTTTAAAGAAATTTCAATTTCTACAATATTGTAAATTTCACTTCAAACTGCTATATGCAGTTAGCTTTAATCTAAGAATTAGCCTAACAGTTTAGCTAAAGAAAAATCAAAAGATAACTATACAATATAGAAATAATAAACAATCCATGGAAGACTCGTATTTGAATATTACTGTGTAAATGTATTTCATAATAAAAGGCAAAATTAGAACAAAAATGAATTATGAATCAGTAACAGGGAGTTTTATATGGGGAAAAGATTGTGATTATAAGTTTCTTTATAGTGACCCCACCACCTGACCCCACCCACACACACACTGTTAAAAGCATTCAAGACCAGTCTTCAGTGGGAAGGTGACCCATGAGTTGTGGTTTATTCTTTTCTTTTCCCCTTACCAGCCTTGAAAGCTCTGCAATAAAGTCAAGGTGCTGGCTTCCCTTTTTTAAAAAGCCATTAAAACATATACACACACAGACATCAATGGGAGAAACATTTTACACATCTTTTATCTTTAACTCATTTCAATCACTTCTTACAACAATCATTCTGGGGCACTGCCTCGAAGAGTTTTAGTTGAATAAATCAATTCCAGGATTTATTTCTTAAAGCTTAGAACTTATTTTATCAGTCTCTTTTGCTGAACCTCGAAATTATGGGGACATAATCACACACACACATACATACATAATATAAGTTAAAATTAAAATTTGAAATTTGTGTTGGGTATGTCCCTAGTAGTATACTGATAAAGTGCATTCACTGCCTATGGCTACCTGGTGTCATCCATGGTAACCGCACAATCATCACTGGATCTACATTAGGAATTGAGTATAACAGAAACAATAGAGACAGAAGATGGAATATACTATCTATCTATCTATCTATCCACTCAGTCGAAGTCGACTCACGGTTACTTGTTGGAACAGTGTCCTCCAGTCAGTTCTATCCTGGGCCGCTTCTTTCAGATTGGCTATGTCCATTCCGGTATCCCTCTTGATGGTGTCAAGTCAGCGGATTCTTGGTCGGCCTCTTCTTCTCTTGCCACTTACCATTCTGAGCATGATGTCCTTCCCCAGGGATTTTCTCTGCATAATATGACCAAAATATGCCAATCCATGCTTGGTGATCCTAGCTTCTAGCGACATTTTCGGCCTGATCTGCTTAAGAACTTCTCCATTGGTGAGCCTCGCTGTCCATGGAATCCGTAAAAGTCTTCTCCAACACCAAAGCTCGAATGCATTAATTCTCTTCTGGTAAGCTTTCTTTAGTGTCCAGGTCTCGCATCCATATGTTGCAATTGAGAAGACAATTGCATTCACCAATCTGCATTTGGTAGCGAGTCTGATGTCTCTACTCTTCCAAACCCAGAATATACATGAAACTTTATTTATCACAACGATTGTTTTGACACATTGTATTTAAGCTATGACTGCTCCAATCCCAACATTTGGCATAAAGCCATCTCCTTCAATACCACATCTCCCCACTCGGTTGAGGGGTCTTGTCTTGTGAGTTGCCTGGTGATCTTACTTGTGGTAGTGCCACGAAAAAAAAAAAGGCACTCAGTACTCTCTGTAAAGTGGTTAGCATTAGAAAGGACCCCTAGTTATAGAAGACCTGCCAAAGTTAATATTGGAGCTCAATGCAGTTTTTCTAGTTTGTCAAATCCTATCAAACCACTCATGTTGATGCTGTGCTTAAAATAAGGATAATTTGTCAACATATGCTTTAAAAAATCCATAAATAGTGAATGGGTAGAGAATTTACAATTGGAAAAACAATATAAAACATAAGGTTTGCTCTGTTTTTATACATTATGTAAAAACAGAGCAAACCTTATATTTTTAAATATTTCTTTTATAATTTACATAATCTGAAAAATATCATTAGTTAAATTATACAACAAACATATTGTACTTAATGTATACACTCTCCTTAATGTTTTTTTTTACCATCAGACATTTCAGGATTGGTAAATATACAACTGCTGAAAACAGCAGCTAAAACTTTGCTAAATCACGTTCTTAAGTAAAGGTTATATTTAAGAAAATAGTTTCTGATATACAAACATGGTTGTCGTAGTTTTTTCAACTATGTTTTCAACTACAATTAATCTGGAAGTACACTATAGCATCTAAGTTTACTTCTTACTAATGGCAGAGAGCAGCCAAATTTTTCTCAAATCACACCATACCTTCTTGTTCTTACACCTGTCTTCATCTTTGTTTTCCATAAATGTGAATTATATATATATATGTATATATATATATATATATTTAAGAAGGTGAATGAATTATCCTAGTATGGATAATTCGGTTAATTGATACCTGGGTAGCAAATTCACGTCAGAAAACATATATATATATATACACACACACACACACACATATATACATTTTCATAGACACGGAGACATGTACACATATACGAAATGTATATTCTTATTGAAATAGTACAGAAAACTGTTTGTTAGGTTTTTTTGTCTTTTAACTAATAACTTCTGTGCAGCAAAGTTTTAAAACACTACCAATTTAGCATTTACCATTATGAATTCTATGATAGAGTTGTATCCTTTCAAATAAGTTTGTAGGGCGTGTTTCTTTTAACTTACCCAAAGAAGAGTGTTTTTAGTATAAATTTTAATAAATTTCAGAAAATTAATTTATTGTAAACAAAATTTGGTAGATTTAGGGGGAAACAGGAGAAAAAAATCAACTGCTTCATAAATGATACTATCTCAAGTTTATTAATCTTCCTAAATCTTGAAGAATTTAACTCAAGTTTAAAAATTAGAATGCAATATACATTAAACAAATTCATGTATTAAAATAGCTAGACAAAAATTGATTACTTTTTAGTTTTATACTTTAGACAAAACACATTTAAAATTAATGAATTATTCATTACAAAAATCTTAATATGTATTTTTAGTGCTTTCAATTAAACCTATTCAAAAATATTAGAAAAACAACAATATGTTGAATTTTAGATTTTAACTGAATAAATAAATAAAATTTCATTTATATTATAAATGCTGCAAATGTTTCTTTGTTTGCCCAATAAATATTGAAAATCGTTTTCTAATAATAATCAAGCAAACATAAATAAAGTAAATTCACTTTTAAGATATTTCAGAATTCATCGCTATTGCACTGTTGCCACGAAAGATGTTTTGTTAACTACAAAAGATTGCAAAGGACATGACTTTAAACTATTAAGAGGATTAGAAATGATGAAGTATATATTTTAAGACATTACACACACACGCACACATGCATGCAGACACACACACTGCGGTTTTTCATATTTCTGCTTATGAAAAATGCAACAATTTGAACTGAAATTTTAAATTTCTTAGAGGCGGAAGTGCAGTAACCTTGATCCTTTACAAGACCTGTGAGACAGGTGAGAAGCTATCTTGGTTTCAATGCGTGCAACAAAAACACTAAAAGATGAGATGGACGGTGGTGTTCAACAAGGAAATGTAATGAAAAGCATCTTGCTTCAGAAATTTCCATCATGATACACTTATAAGATAAGTATTGATTTTGTGTGTGAGTGCATGAGAGAAATGTAATGACTTGAAATAACTATGAAATGGTAGGCAATAAGCAGAGTTTAAAACTCTAGTTTAGGCTAGAGCAATACCTGCAGTTGATTATAAATTAATGATCAAGGAGCCTAGTGGATAAGAACTACATCTAGACAAGCATTGCACCTTTCATTACAAATATATGTACATGCACATGTGTGTGCATGCTTGTTGTGTGTGTGTGTGTGTGTGTGTGTGTGTGTGTGTGTGTGTGTGTGTGTGTGAGAGAGAGAGAGAGAGAGAGAGCATTTAAATGTATGAAACATATCATGTTTATTTTTATTGTATATTTCTAACTTTAGCTTCATACCAAAATTAGAAAATTAATAAGCCCCAGTACTTGACTTGTAGTATCTGTCAAACCTAAAAAAGCAAGATGAGCAATGAACACTAACAAATCAACAGTGGTAGGATTTGAACTAAGGATGTAATTACAACCATTTCTGCCATTCCACCATTCTACTAGTTTTAATATTCATAGCAGAGAAGTTGAAGACAGCAGAGACTAGATCGAATTTAAATGCAGGATGTTATTTAGCTTTATATCTCAGGAATGAGTATAAATCATGAAATGAAAGACTTGGTTAATAATTCCTGTGAGTGTTCATAGTAGTGTCTTTTTTATAGTGGATGTAGTAGTGGATGTAAATGTACCAGCTCATGTGAAAATACTTATGCATGCAAACTTTCTTTTACTAAGAACTACTAGATGGTAAATTAAGCTCTCAGAAACATTAATCTACAATACATTTTCAAATCAAAGATGCTGACAAAGGAATAACTGCAACAAGTCAGTTTTGTCTTTCTATAGAGATACTTGAGCAAATACATGAATACTTCTGATTACAAAAAGTGAAACAATTATATATTATGCACAAATAAGTAACTGCTGATTGATGAATAAAAGAACACTTCCATTTGATAATATAAAAATTTTAAATTACACATTTAATAAACAACTATGCAATTAATGAGTTATGGACTGAACTTTGCTGTTCAATCCACAAATATAGGGCTCCAGATATACTACAGTCTATATTTCTATACCTTGTTTAATCTGTTCTAGTAAGAGCCATTGCTGTTGGTGTTCAATTTGAACTTTTGAAAACCAGCTCTGCAAAGAGTGTTTTGAAGAAAATGCATCATTTGGAGGTCTGGAATACAGTATAAAACAAATTGAAGGAAAATCATATGCACTGAGGAAATTTAAAATGGGATAAAGACTGGAAATTTAGACTAACAGAATGTAATGAGGAAAGAAACATTATATCTTATAAGCTAATGGCTTCAATGCAATGAGTAAAATAAAAGAAAATACAAAACAAAACTGAATAGCTTGTCTATATGTGTGAATGCATATATCTCTGACAGGTGCATAATTCTATTAGTGTCACTAGTATATCTTAGAGTGAGAGGTATTTTTCCCTTGTTCATTTGAAACTGTTCATAACTGAAATATTTACAGACCCTTGACATTTTGACTGTGATGCAATGTAATAAATTTATGGCTGCCATGAAAATTCTCATTATCAACCTAAAATAAAAGACCAAAAACGATTTTGCATGCAGTATCTGTGCAAGCATGATGATACTACATGACTGTATGTCTGTTTATGCACTTCTCTTGAACATGCAAAGTCAAACTAGAATCAAACTGAAGGTAATATAGTCGCATTTTCGGCATAACTACAGCTTTCAGGAATTACATCTGAATGCCTTCTAGTTTGTGATGGCAAGTCATATTTATTTTTTCCATTGCCCTTGGAAATGTATTTGTGAACTACTCGCTTATAAGATTTGTTTACGCATGGGCTATGCTAGAATATAGTGTCATTCTGTTAGCTTTCTTAGAACATCCATAAATGAAGTACATTACCAACTGGTAGAGAGCATTTAGCAACAATTCAAAAAGTCATTTTTCTTCTGATGAAGCTAAATTACAATTCATCGAAAGAGTTGTTACTTTTGTTTCGGTTTTGTTAAGCATTGTTTATCTCTTCAAAATGAATAGTCTCAGTTAATTAAAGTTATCACACTCACTACATTAAACAGGATTTGATTTTGAAATTATCATTTTCTTAGTAAGGCAAGGGAATTCTGCTATTACATATTGCCTATAGAAAAAGCTCAAAGCTCAAACAGTATGATGAACTGGTTAGAATTGACATTTCCTACATAAGAAGTAACTGACTTTGTCTACACCTCTGCAACAAATATTTAGCTTTTTATCAATGGAAAAACAGAAATCACAATCAACAGTAGTTAAGTTCTAGTTGTGAATCTTATGCTTATTGTTCACCAGAGTTGAGACTGCTTTCTATTTCCTTTAGAATTATTAAAAGCACCATCAGAATGTGGCCGGTGCCAGCGCCGCTTTGACTGGCTTCCATGCCAGTGGCATGTACAAAGCACCAGCCAATCATGGCCGTTGCCAGCCTCGTCTGGCCCCTTGCCAATGGTACATAAAAAGCACCCACTACACTCACGGAGTGGTTGGCGTTAAGAAGGACATCCAGCTGTAGAAACACTGCCAGATCAGACTGGAGCCTGGTGCAGCCTCCTGGCTTCCCAGACCCCAATCAAACCATCCAACCTATACTAGCATGGAAAATGGATGTTAAACAATGATGATATTCTAGGTTTGTGTAAGTCTAGTTTACTACAACTCTCAACAAAAAATGTTTTACATCAAGTTAAATAGAAATTGATTTTTTTTTTGTTTTTATCATTAAATTAAGAGACTAAAATGACTTGAAATTATGAAATTTTGTTTTTTTAATAAATGAATTTCACTATAAGAATACAGAGCAAATAATTAATATGAAAAATTAACAGGCGCAGGAGTGGCTGTGTGGTAAGTAGCTTGCTAACCAACCACATGGTTCCGGGTTCAGTCCCACTGCGTGGCATCTTGGGCAAATGTCTTCTACTATAGCCTCGGGCCGACCAAAGCCTTGTGAGTGGATTTGGTAGACGGAAACTGAAAGAAGCCTGTCGTATGTATGTATATATATATATATGTATGTGTGTGTGTTTGTCCCCCTAGCATTGCTTGACAACCGATGCTGGTGTGTTTACATCCCCGTCACTTAGCGGTTCGGCAAAAAGAGACCGATAGAATAAGTACTGGGCTTACAAAGAATAAGTCCCGGGATCGATTTGCTCGACTAAAGGCGGTGCTCCAGCATGGCCGCAGTCAAATGACTGAAACAAGTAAAAGTAAAAGTAAAAGTAAAGTAAAGTATAGAAAAAAAAACCAAAAACTAACATAAAACTTTCCGGAACAAACCTGTTTTCTTTTACCCTCAAAATAGATAAATGACGCTGAAACATAAATATTTTAAAGAGATAGATAGTTATTTCAATGGCTTATATATTTAAAGAGAAGCATTTTTGTATTCTCCAAGACAAGAGTTTCTTTATGAATATTCTACATAATGACTATATTCTGAGATTAGATTATTTTCCACTAAATTAGTTAAAATACAAAAACTAAGAAAATAATGGTCAAAATAATTTATAACCATAATTTAAAGAAATTGTCATAATTATAAGAAATAAATTTCAATTGGAATTATTTCAAATTCTAATTAAATCTGGAAGTATTAAAGAAAAATAATTGCAAAGTAAATGCTGATCAAGAAAATAAGTGACTAAGGCAATTTTTACTAAGAGAAAAATGACACCCAGTAAACAAAAAGTATAGAGACAGTATACCAACAAGGTAATATGAAGGAAAGACAAAAATAAACAAAGAGATTTGCTAAAATGTAAAGGCTGTAATATAAAAATATTGAGTACTAATCACATCATTCCATTAAAATAAATATCAATATAACTTTCAGTTCTTTTAATTCTTTTTTATTATTATAATATGATTTCTTTGTACACAGTACATGAAGACTAAATTCAAAACATGACAGTTTTTCATTATCTTTTATCTTTTGGATACAAATATAAGAAAACATAATTGCTAACTACTATTACTGAAAGGGAAAATTAAGTATATTTTAGTCGGTTATTTAATTAATGTTTACAACCAAATACAAACATCAGATGTCTTTCTTAAAATCTTAACCTGAAAAAGAACAAGTCTTTCAAGCACAAAACCCTATATATATATATATATATAAAAGTGCTACACCCTAGCAGTTGAGGGAACCTGTGGAAGAGGTAGACCCAGGAAAACCTGGGATGAGGTGGTGAAGCACGACCTTCGAACTTTAGGTCTCACCAAGGAAATGACTGAAGACCGAGTCCTATGGAAGTGTGCTGTGCATGAGAGGACCCGGCAGGACTAGTCAGGCCATATCCCGTGGCCCCTACCTGGGACGTAGTCGATCCACCTGTGCATACCTTCCTTCTTGTGACACTTGTGAAGACCTGCTGAGGCAAGTGAAAATCAATCAAAATAGATGAACATCAATGGAATTTGTATCTTTGTGGTACCAGTGCCTGTGGCACACAAGAAAACCATCCGAACGTGGCCGTAGCCAGTACCGCATCGACTTGCCTCCGTGCTGTGGGAACATGGTGGCACATAAAAACACCATCCGAAGACCCGGCAAGACTAGTCAGGTCATAACCCGTGGGCCCTACCTGGGACATAGTCAGTCCACCTGTACATACCTTCCTTCTTGTGACACTTGTGAAGACCTGTTGAGGCAAGTGAAAATCAAAACAAATCAAAATAGATGAACATCAATGGAATTTGTATCTTTGTGGTACCAGTGCCGGTGGCACACAAGAATCCATCCGGACGTGGCCGTAGTCAGTACCGCTTGTGGCACACAAGAATCCATCCGAACGTGGCCGTAGTCAGTACCACATCACTGGCCATCGTGCTGTGGGCACATAACAAACACCATCCGGTCGTGGCCGTTCGCCAGCCTCATCTAGCACCTGTGTCGGTGGCACATAAAAAGTAGTCAGTACCGCTTGTGGTACCAGTGCCGGTGGTACACAAGAATCCATCCGAACATGGCCGTAGTCAGTACCGCATCACTGGCCATCGTGCTGTGGGCACATAACAAACACCATCCGGTCGTGGCCGTTCGCCAGCCTCATCTAGCACCTGTGTCGGTGGCACATAAAAACACCTTCCGAAGACCCGGCAAGACTAGTCAGGCCATAAACCATGGCCCCTACCTGGGACGTAGTCAGTCCACCTGTGCATACCTTCCTCCTTGTGATACTTGTGAAGGCCTGTTGAGGCAAGTGAAAATCAAAATCAAATCAAAACAAATCAAAATAGATGAACATCAATGGAATTTGTATCTTTGTGGTACCAGTGCCGGTGGCACACAAGAGAAAACCATCCGAAAGTGGCCGTAGCCAGTACCGCATCGACTGGCCTCCGTGCTGTGGGCACATGACAAACACCATCCGATCGTGGCCGTTCGCCAGCCTCATCTAGCACCTGTGTCGGTGGCACATAAAAACACCATCCGAAGACCCGGCAAGACTAGTCAGGCCATAAACCATGGCCCCTACCTGGGACGTAGTCAGTCCACCTGTGCATTCCTTCCTTCTTGTGACACTTGTGAAGACCTGTTGAGGCAAGTGAAAATCAAAATCAAAGCAAATCAAAATAGATGAACATCAATGGAATCTGTATCTTTGTGGTACCAGTGCCGGTGGCACACAAGAGAACCATCCGAACGTGGCCGTAGCCAGTTCCGCATCGACCGGCCTCCGTGCTGTGGGCACGTAACAAACACCATCCGATCATGGCCGTTCGCCAGCCTCATCTGGCACCTGTGTCGGTGGCACATGAAAACACCTTCCGAAGACCCGGCAAGACTAGTCAGTCCACCTGTGCATACCTTCCTTCATGTGACACTTGTGAAGACCGGTTGAGGCAAGTGAAAATCAAATCAAATCAAATCAAAATAGACAAAATAGATGAACATCAATGGAATTTGTATCTTGTGGTACCAGTGCCTGTGGCACACAAGAAATCCATCAGTGCTGTAGTCAGTGCGGTGGGCACATGACAAACACCATCCGATCGTGGCCGTTCGCCAGCCTCATCTAGCACCTGTGTCGGTGGCACATAAAAACACCATCCGAAGACCCGGCAAGACTAGTCAGGCCATAAACCATGGCCCCTACCTGGGACGTAGTCAGTCCACCTGTGCATACCTTCCTTCTTGTGACACTTGTGAAGACCTGTTGAGGCAAGTGAAAATCAAAACAAATCAAAATAGATGAACATCAATGGAATTTGTATCTTTGTGGTACCAGTGCCGGTAGCACGTGGCACACAAGAAAACCATCCGAACGTGGCCGTAGCCAGTACCGCATCGACTGGCCTCCGTGCTGTGGGCACGTAAAAAGCACCATCCGATCGTGGCTGTTTGCCAGCCTCATCTGGCACCTGTGTCGGTGGCACATAAAAACACCATCCGAGCGTGGCCGTCTGCCAGCCTCGTCTGGCACCTGTGTCGGTGGCACATAAAAAACACCATCCGAGCGTGGCCGTTTGCCAGCCTCGTCTGGCACCTGTGTCGGTGGCACATAAAATCACCCACTACACTCTCGGAGTGGTTGGCGTTAGGAAGGGCATCCAGCTGTAGAAACACTGCCAGATCTGACTGGACTGGTGCAGCTTTCGGGCTCCCCAGACCCCAGTTGAACCGTCCAACCCATGCTAGCATGGAAAGTGGTGTTGGGCGTAAACGAAGAGCCCTCGACTACAACAAGACGACCAAAGATTTTTTTTTCTAAGGTCTGGGGTCTCCTGCCCCTAAGCCCTAGACCATCACCTAATCACCCTTACCCGTCTTGTTGCTTAACAATAACAACAACAACAACAACAACAGCTGGAAGGCTGCACCAGACTTCAATCTGATCTGACATGATTTCTAAGTCTACATGCCCTTCCTAACGCCAATGCACATGCACACACACACACACACACACACACACACACAACATGTATATGCACTATCATTTTAATTCTATGCTGATCCATATTAGCTTAAATTTGGTCAATGTAGTCACAAGTTCCTTCAAACATTATCTTAACCCTTTAGTGTTCAGATTATCCTATCAAACATAATGCTTATTGATTCCCATTGATTTGAATTAATCATGCATTATCTCATATCTTCAAGATCTTGATGGTGTAATTACTTAATGTAGAATAACATTGTAGGGTAGATGTGAGAGCCTGGATCTGGTCAGTTTGAACATAAAACAGATTAACTATTTTGGCCAGATATGGCCAGATATGGCCTTAACCCTTTAGTATTTAAATACTAAAGGGTTAAGTTAGATTACAAACATTTTGCTTTTGGTTCTGAGCTGTGTAAAGATTTTTTTCCCCCATAATGTCTTTGATGTATCAGAATAAGCACCAGTCAAAACCTTTGTTGAAACAATTCAACAGAAAATAAGTACATAAAAATGAAAACCTAAGTTTCACTGTAATTTCTCTTAAAATGAGTGTAAAGTTATAGTGTCATTAGTACAAACAAAAATCTGTAACAGTTCATAACAATTTTTTTCTTTTTTTTTTGTAATATAAATCCATAGTTTCGAAATTTATCAAACAAATACGTATGTATGGAACTCATCTACATGCAAGCTCTATTCATCAGCAACTAATCAGATAGCACAGAATTTCTTTGATCAACTACTTTAAAGTTGCAATTCATGCATTACATTTGTTTCTGGCTGGACAAATTAACATGTTAAAATTAACATATTTCATTATGATTTTAGAAAACACATAAAATTTCCACACAATATACACTTTACAATAAATTCCCTATGAGTACAGGAGAAATAAGATAATCTTGGTTAAGGAATGTAAAAGAGACCGTGAACAAAAGACCACTTCTATGAAATACTATTTAGGACAGACATCAGACAGGTTGTAAAGTCCAGAATCCATCCAATTGTGCACATACAAATGTTGTATACCTCAAACACTGGAAAGGAGAAGAACAGTACATGTTCAGTTTCTTATCTGAAACAAGCTTCCTAAAACTAATTTCTTGCCTAACATGTGAATGTAAAATCAACACTGGCTTAAATTGAAAGCAAGGATACCAAAACAGTGAATGTTGGACATGTCTTTTAACAAAGATTAATTGCAAAGGGACTATATTATTAATGAAACGATAGAAATTTCTTGGTCAATGACAGAAGAGTTCTTATGTAAACGTCAGCTGTATTCTTTTCTACTAAGCACAAGGCTTGAAATTTTGGGGGAGGGGGCCAGTCAATTAGATTGACCCCAGTACACAACTGGTACTTAACTTATTGACCCCAAAAGGATGAAAGGCAAAGTCAATCTCGGTGGAATTTGAATTCAGAACATAAAGACAGACGAAATATCACTAAACATTTTGCCCAGCATGGTAACGTTTCTGCCAGCTTGCTGCCTTAAATAAAAAAAAAATGTTGAATGTATGTTTTCTACTGCATTTGGTAATATCAAAAAATAGCTTACAGGAAGAAGTATAATATATTTTGAGAAGTGAATCCTTAATTATGGTAGCTCTACTTGCATTAAGTGACAATGAAAAGAAACTGAAAGGTTTATTATAAGCGTTTCATCAGGTGAAAAACCAGTTTCTTTAGACAATTAAGGAAATGCAGCCACAAAATATCAGTCTCTAAAAGAATTTTAGAAAGCACTAAAATAGGATGATACAAGCTATGTGCTCAGCAAAGTAGATCAACCTTTAAACCTACTGTTCCTAGATATTTCAGCAAGCAACTCATGCACATTGTAATCTTTATTATTTTCATTACACAATTCAAACTACTTGTCTTTTTACTTGAAATCACAGGTTAAGCAGCAACAATATTTCTCTCCGTAGATGTTGTCAGTAATAGTTTATATATCCATAACTCCAAAATAATAATTGCCTCCAGCAAAATCACTTGTTCCCTTTATTTATTTATCTTTTCACTTTTCTTCTGAAATGGTAAATTTTAATTTTATTTATTTACTTTTTAGAAAACTATTTCAACATGAATGAAATCCTGTTTCTGGAATAATCTAATGTTTTATTCCTATTGGCAAATCCATTTTTTGCATCAAAGATTTGCATGTGAATTCAAAAGTTTTTCTAGGCTTCAAATATGTAAGTTTTCTATTATTAAACTTTCTAAAAGAGAGAGAGAGAGAGAGAGAGAGAGAGAGAGAAAGGGAGGGAGAGAGAGAAAGAGAGAGTGTGCGTGTGTGTGTGTGTGCAAACGCGATGTTAACTTTTACAGTGCACAAGGTAATCTGAATAATGATTGCATATTTTGAAAAGTTGTAACTACCAGGTTGTCAGATATTGTCAAACATTATTTTTGTAATAATACACACAAGGAACTGAAATTTTTAACATATTATATAAAAATAATGGTTAAGGGCTCAAGGTGAGCTATTTAATTGGCCAGCAAATCATTATTATTAATAAAACAAACTACCTATAATGGTACAATGCAATACCTGTGACAATGGATTTATAAGTCAATAATTTTGCATCAACATTTGATACTAAAATCCAATGGGTTGCACATTTTATCAAACTACCAATGGATTCATGATCTAATCATTGGACAAACTGAAGAAAAAAAAATCAGATATGAATATATAGCAAACACCTTTATAAATATAAAATTCATATGAAAAATAGTGTCATGGAAATTATTTTTCTCTTTGAAATGTTCTTTAAACATGACTGAAAGTTAGCTCTTAAATGTTTAATTCCTATAACAACAGGTATCTTTTTTATAGCAGATCTATCCTATAATTAATGACAAATGACACAAACTACACAAGCACAATTTTTCAAGAAATGTTTTGCAATATACATATTGGCAACAAATTAGAAAAAAAACAAACAAACAAAAACTCAATACCAGCTCATAATAAAATGTTGAGCATTATATTAATGGAGCTATATAAAATGCAAGTTTAATCATCCTAATTATTGATTCACAAAATCAATACAGATGCATAAAATTTTAAAATATATTCAAGACTTACGAGATTAATTTTAGCAACAAGATCACTAATACTATTAATCAAACAAGATATTAGCATGCCTGTACACAAATTAGGAGATTATTACATGCTTTTCACCCTAGTAAAATTAGACAGCTTATTAAATAGTGCAACTCATGAGTCAAGTAAACAATTTTATTTCTAAATACGCAGAACTAAACATAAAGTAAAGTTCATAATGTACCCTTCTGCAGTGAGCTTCATGTGTTTATAGAGAAAAATATTTATGTAGGCTTGTATGTATTGTTAGGATTACATACATAAAACATATGTATATTGCTGTGTATGAGTGGTATAAACTAGAATTCATATCATTAAACTCACAATCACTCTCCCAAGAGACAAGTTTATCTGTGTGTATTTTCACATGTAAAAATTCCATGCTACCATAGATTGGACAAAGGCTTATCATTGAGGTGTTATATACATCTATATATCCTTCTCAATAACTCTCACCTGTATTTCAAATAAAGGACTTTTAAGCCATTTGTCCTTGGAATTGTAGGTGTTTCAAAATGTCTGCTAATTATAGTGAGGTCAACTTATCATCACTATTTTGCTCAAACAATCTAAGTGAATGGCTACATTCGCAGATATGCCCAGAAAAACACACACACACATGTATACAAGTAGTTTCCATTCAGTTCACAAGGCACTGATCAACTGAAGACAATAGTAGATGACACATGCACAAGGAACCATACAATGAGATAAATTCACATGGTGATGAAGCACACTCCATATCCATATAGCTATGACCCAGCCAATAGTATACTCTCAACTGAGATACTTTTAGGGAATGACATAATTGAAATATACTATCACCACTGGCTGGTATTATGAATACTCTCTTTGTTTTGTTCTCTACTACAGCTATGAGCCAACCAAAAATTTGTGAGTGGATTTGGTAGATGCAAACTGTAAAAGAAACATCTCTCTCTATATATATACACACACACACAAAATTAAGAGGAATAACCACTGAAGTGGACACCTGATATGCTAATATAGCATATTAGGTGTCCACTTTAGTGATCATTCCTCTTAATTATGTATGTAATATAAGTTTTAAATCTTCAGATTTTTTAAATATGCTAAGCCACTGTTTTAATTGATTAATATCATACCCTTATTATTTAATTATATATATATATATATATATATATATATATATATATACACGTGTGTGTGTGTGTGCATGCACAATTTTGTGTCATAAAGAAATGACAAGCTCTTAAAGTGGATGGAACTTGTAAAAAAGGGAGACTCAAGAAGTCATGATATAAAGTATTGAAGGCCAATCTCAAAATGCTGCACCTTATGAAGGAGTATGTGCATCAGACTACTTTCTACTTTCCAACTGTTTTGGTTATTGCAGTAAATAATAATTGCAAACAAAATAGTAAACCCAACAAACTGTAGTATCTAACTTTTGATAGTTTATAGCAAAGCAGCCGAAATTTTTTTTTATCTTTTTGCTTTTCCTTTTTTGTTTATTTTTTTTTATATACTTACCATTTTAGTCAATTTACCCAAATTCTATATCACTATTTGTCAAAGTGATCAATGTTAAAAAAAGTCTATCAAATTCACTTTCGAACTTCTAAGTAGAGACACTAATCCTAATGTTTTAATTTTTAATTTTTTTTTTCTCCAAAATTAATTAACAAGAACCAACTTGCAAATTTTATAAGTACCTACATTTCTAACAATTTTACAAAGTAGCAAAACAGCATAATGGCTTTCTGTCTGAAGTAAAAATGTTGGTCATGTATATTGACTTATTTTTATAGACCCAGTTAGTATGAGAGAAAACAAAACTAAATAAACAAATTTTACTGTACTCAGAAACAAACAAATAAATAAATAAATAAATAATGATTAAACTGACTTGATGTAAATTAGAATGATTTCTAAGCTGAACCTAAGAAAAATTGTTTTGAGTAAAATTAACAAATGATGAATAACAAACCATTTTGCCTTACCATTTATAAAGATACTACAAACAATACCAAATTAACACAGGCAAACTAAACAATCAAATTCAAAATGTAACACAATATTGGGTCATGTTCATTAAGCATTAGCCAATTGTAATTATGATATGATGACAAATGTTGCCTAAGAAATCATCACTAGCTGAAATGAACATGTATTAATGAAACAAAAAAGTGATTGAAAATTATTGATTGAAATTTCAATTAGTATATAAACTGAAAGTGTGTGTGTGTGTGTGTATGTGTGTGTGCATACATATGTATACGGTAGTAATGTAGGTAAGAAACTCTGACAGTTTCTGTAAAATATTTCCGCTGAATGTAATCTATAATTATCATATATATGATCAATACATTATTTCAAAGATATCTGTCACATTGTGAGTATTAAAACTAAGTATAGATGTAGACACAAAGAACATATAGAGAAGGATGAAATCCAACTACTAATGTAATTCCTCCTAACATTTTATCCATATCTGCATTACATTCATTCTAAATACATAAAATATATTCTATGCTTAACTTTTATATTTGCTTTCCAAGGTCCTTGATGTTGAAATTATGCACTTAAATCAATGATGTTGTATCTGGGGAGAACCAGGTTGCACTGCTTTTATTGTACTATTTTATCATTATTATTATTAGTTAATTAGTTCACCAATAAACAAATTGATTGTTTGACTAATCATTTGATCAATCAATCAATAAGTTGGTTTGTCAGAGTTCTTTAATTGTTGTTTGCATCCTCATCAATGATGTATAAGTTAATATAGATCTGCCACATTATATCCAAACTATTCTATGTTCAAACCAAGAATTTTCTTAAATCTGTCTAAATATAATTGTGACAGATGATATGTGCACAGATAACATCAGCTAACATAGAGAAACACAAATGCTACCCCAATGATACACCCATCAAATGTGAACATGAGTCAAGCACAACAGGGTCTTCTTCTTTAGTATAGGTTAAGAAGATCGCTTCACAACCATGAGGTTCTGGGCTTGATCCTACAGTAAGACATCTCGGGCAAATGTAATTTTTTAAAAACTCAGGTTGATCCATAACTTGCAAATGAAAAATGGGAGTTCAGTAGAAGGTTACCCAGTTGATGGAATAAATGAACTTTATCACTAAAGAACAGACATCCACCACCATCACTATAGTCTTAAAATTTTCAGTAACCCTTCTCAGAATTATCTTATAAAGAAAAGTCAGCCTGATGAAATCCACCACTGTACAGGCAGTTGCATGTAGTTAAAAAGCACAGGTGTGAGGAGTACGTCTCTTGACATACCTTAACTGAGAACTTACCACTCCACTGAGAGCACACATTCATCCACCTACACACCACAGAACACAACACACAAATAATTTACAGTACATGTTACACACAAACACTTGAGCCTAAAAAGATTTTAATTGGAGCTAAAATCATTATTGAATATCAATGCAAGGCAATTAATAAACAGAAACAGAGAAAAAATAATACTCATATCAATGTCATTAAATAATGGATTTTAGATGGAAATCAACTTTTGTTTAACTTTTCATGTCTTCAAACTTTTCAAATTACACATTATTCTCAATTCAAAATGTGTTCACATAATTTAAATTCAATATTCAGTAATGAATGAAAAGCAGCAGTTTTTATTTACAGCTAATTAAATTCCTATTCTCTGGAAATTTAAAAGTTTTTTTTTTCCCATATCTATTGAATTTTTTAAAAATATATGCATGTGTGTGTGTGTGTGTGTGTGTGTGGGTGTATGTGTGTTTGGCGTGTGGTCTAGTGGTTAGAGTGTTGGACTCATGTTTGCAAGATTGTGATTTTGATTCCTGGACTGGGTGATGTGTTGTGTTCTTGAGCAAAACATTTCCCTTTCCATTGCTCCTGTCCACTTAGCTGGCAAAAATGAGTAATCCTGTGACAGTCCAGCATCCTGTCTTGGTGCAGAATTTATATGCCATGGAAACTAGGGAATTGGCCCTATGAGTCTATATGACTCAGGAAGGATCTTTATCCTTTTATTTATATACATATGGGTATGTGTATATATATTTATATACATGTGTGTATATATATATATATATATATATATATATATATGTATAGATGTATGTACATATACATATGTATATATGCTTCCCTCTTCCCCTTCCCTCTGCTCCCTCACTCCCTCCTCCTCTCCTTCCTTCTCCCTCCTCTTCTCCTCTTTCCTTCTCACCCTCACGCCTCATATCATCTCCCCTCTCCTCCCCCCTCTCTACACTACACCATACGACTTTACACATCACATCATATATACATACACACGTCCAGACCTCTCATACGCACTACATACTCTCTCATACACGCACACACTCTTATGTTGGGGTGAGGTCATTTAACCCTATTATCTCCCCTAATTTCGCTCTTGCGTCTCACGTTTGATCTTTGACTTCTGGCCGAAATCAGATCGCCATGTTGATTCGCTAGCCTCTGCACGCATTTTTTTCTCTCCTTGTTTCTTTTCTGTGTATCTTTCTGTTGAAGAGCGTAGGCTCGAAACGTAAAAGACTTGTTTTATTTATATTCCTGAGCGCCATACTAATACAATTGTTTGTTTGTATTCCACCTGCCTTCGTCTTTTGTCTATTTTCATAAAGCTTCCCGTTATATATATATATATTATATATATATATATATATATATTTGTATTAGCATTATCTATGATTAGGTAACCTACAATTAAAGTTCCTCTAGCCAATACCATCCTCCCAGTTTGGGGCATTTAAGATTAAATCTAACGTGTTCTCTTTGTTAAGGATAGCAGGGTGTACTTTGCAGAAGATTTGGTTGCTACTTTTAGCATGTCAAACAACAGCTATTTCAGAAGTTAATTAAATGCAGCTAAAACAATTGCCAACTAACCATTTCGTCATATTTTCAGAAAAAAGAAAGAAGAGAGATTGGTTGTTAATGCGATGGCAGAAAGACAAATTATCTGAATTTGAAATGAGGTCTAGTAAGTAAAAGAACTTTTCAGAGCAAAATTGTTTCCAAGAAAACCATTTCAAGAAAATGTTGCAGGTTAGATGTTTGGTAAACATTAGTTAATTTACTTTTAACTCATTTAATGCAGAGAGCATAAAAAAGCAGCTACTGATAATTATTGATACTAATATTATTTTAATCATCACAGCAAATACAGCAAAGTATAGATTTCATAATACAAACTAAAGTAGTGATGAATCATTAAGTAAATGTATGCTGATTACTATAGAAACTAGAACTATTTACAGAGTTAATTATTCAGAGATGACATGAAAAGAAAAATTATTGTTAACACTAAGGGTGACAAAAAGGGCTTTCTGTGAATATCACATACATTTAGTTGATGTAACAAAGTGAAACTATAAAAGCCAAAGCCACCATTGAAGCAAGGACATGGAACTGAACAGTTACTCTTTTACTCTTTTATTTGTTTCAGTCATGTGACTGTGGCCATGCTGGAGCACCGCCTTTGGTCGAGCAAATCGACCCCAGGACTTATTCTTTGTAAGCCTAGTACTTATTCTATTGTTCTCTTTTGCTGAACCACTAAGTTATGGGGGACGTAAACACACCAGCATCGGTTGTCAAGCGATGTTGGAGGGACAAACACAGATACACAAACATATATACATACATATATATGACAAGCTTTTTTCAGTTTCCGTCTACCAAATCCACTCACAAGGCTTTGGTTGGCCCAAGGCTATAGTAGAAGACACTTGCCCAAGGTGCCACACAGTGGGACTGAACCTGGAGCCATGTAGTTTGTAAGCAAGCTACTTACCACACAGCCACTCCTACACCTTAAATAGGTTTTCCAAGTAGTGGTTTGTTTATAAAATGGATCTATTTGTGGATCTACAATTGTCTTTTTTTAGTCAGGAAAAACAGAAAGCAAAATTGTTTTACATATGTTTGGTTAAGTGGAGGCTGAAATAAGTTTGAAATGTGTCTGTCTTATAATATATGTACATGTAGGTATGTACATACATTAAATGCTAAATATTCTTAGATTATTAAAACTTCTTTTAAAATAGTAATTTTCTTAGATCCCAAAATATGATAAAATTTAAATAGTCTTACACATGACAGTTTATTAGTTTTTGAAAATTAGTTATATGATTAAGGTAGGAGATACAGAATAGTTGTATGCAATAATTTCAACATGCACACATACTTTATATGTATACCTTAAAATGAATATTAAGCATGAGAAAACAGCCTTCATCTACATTTTTCAAAGTATTTTGTATCTCTTTCTCAATGTTAAGGATTGATTAGTTCTCATTTATAAATTTTTATGAATTATTGAACATTGTATTTTCAAAGCTTTGATTTCTGCTAGACATACAATGTATAACTCATACAAGGAAAATGTTAGCATCAGATATTGTGCATAAACATTATAATACAAATCTTTCCTTTAAGAATATTTTGTATAAAATAAAGAAAATAATCTGACTTCACAGTTTCACTTTTAGCAATATTGATTTCTTACATCAAAATAAGGCTTCATGTATGAGGAATGGTTACAGTTGGTTTTATCAAACTTAGAACTCAATTGCTACTTGTTTTAACAATCCTGAAAAAATGAAAACAAACTTAAAACTCAGCAGGCTTCCAACTTTGAGTGTAAAACTATGCCACTATATACTGTAAGACATTTCATTCATCTACCAGATTTGCCTGTTCATTAACTTTTCAGTAATATTTGTTCTCTAGGATATAACTTTTTTTTATCAGCATACACGCATACATAAATTTCACAATTATACTTCTACTTATGTTTTTAAATTTATTTTCATTGTTTTTCTATCCCAAGAATACATAATCCATGAGACGATACATTGGTTAAGCTTGGTTCCTCTCATTATTATGGTGACATTCAGTTTATAAGACATTTTCTGGTATATCATACAAATTTATGGTGGATTAATTCAAAGATGAACTACAACCTACATTACAATTAGTAAATTAAACTAAACAATCATGCAAAAAGGTGTAACATCTGCAGGTGAATTAACTGTTATAATATTTGGAGCTAGAGAAGGAGTATCACTTGTATCACAAACTAAAAAGATGTTAACTGTTATATAAAATGACCAACAAGGTTTATTTATTGAAAGATATTTTAGAGAAAAGTATGAAGTATATACATATTTCGTACTTTTCTTTAAAATAATTCGTATTTGTCTGCTCTGCCCCTTAAAATGACTTTTTTGTGTCTGTGGTTGCTTTTGTAAACTGTAAACATTTATATTAATTCATCAACTAACTTCCAAATTGTAATCTCTCCCAATAAAATAATCCCTTCTTTACTATATATATATATATGTATTTCAAACCATTCGCTTAAATAATCTATTCCCTGTCTGTATCTCTTTCATTCTTTGTTACAATGGCTACTTCCTGCTATTTCTCTTACTCCCTTAGGGTAAAGTCTGCCAACTTCATCCATTTCCGGCAGTCGCCTCCACACCTTACCCCCCCCCCTCTCTCAGACTTTCATTAGTTTATTCCATGTGTTTGGCTGTTTGATGACACTCAAAAATATGCACAGCTAAGCTAAGAATTTCTCTTGTTTTTTAATCACCTCATTCATTCAAACTCATGTATTATCTATTCTTTAAAATAATTCTTTCTTTGTTCTGCCCCTAAAATGACTAACCTTATTTCTTGGCTACATGTATATACATATTTCATACTTTTCTCTAAAATAATACTTTACTTTTCTGCTCTGCCCCTTAAAATGACATTTTCGTGTCCGTGGTTACACCCATCCTTTTTTCAGGTGCTGAATAACATCTCTCCTTCCTGTGTTACCTCCCATATCTCTTTCCCAGTTTTCAGAGTTGGTACAGTAAATGTAGGCACATTGAAAAGTAAGTCTAGCGAGATTGTAGAAATGGTTGAGCGGAGACGTGTTGATGTATGTTGCATACAAAAAGTAGGGTGGGGAGGAACTTCAGCCAGAGTCCTCACAGGTAAAGCACATAGGTATAAACTCTTCTGGGAAGTTAATAGTGATGGAATAGGGGATGTGGGCATACTTCTTGCAGAGAAATGGGTGGATATGGTCATAGAAGTAGTGAGAGTGTGTGATAGAGTACTTAAATTCAGGCTAGTCTTGCAGAATGGGACAGCTACAACTATCTCTGCCTACGCCCCACAAGCAGGCCTACCAAATGAATAGAAGGATCACTTTCATATCTTTCTGCAGGCAACCTCAAAGACAGGTGATAAGGATCTCATCTTTGTGGCTGGAGACTTTAATGGGCATGTTGGACAGCAACCTGGTATCTTCCATGGTGTACACAGAGGCCATGGAATTGGTACCAGATATGAAGAGGGAACAAGGCTCCTGGATTTCTGCAATGCAAATAACCTATTGATCTTCAACACCAACTTCAGCAAGCCACCTGATAACCAATCAATCAGGTG
Organism: Octopus sinensis; assembly: GCF_006345805.1. Taxonomy (NCBI): domain Eukaryota; kingdom Metazoa; phylum Mollusca; class Cephalopoda; order Octopoda; family Octopodidae; genus Octopus; species Octopus sinensis. Next base: position 90,643,364 of record NC_043006.1, on the reverse strand, counting down.
ACTCTGCTAGCCAGATTGATTTCATTCTCACCAGACTGCAGGATGCATGGTTGCTTTTAAATACAAAGGCCTTCCCTGGTGAAGAATGTAACCCCCAGCATAGACTAGCTATTAGTGACTTTAGACTTGAGGCCAGAAGGATACCAAAAAGCAGACCAATCTGGAAAAGAAGGACTTGGAGGCTTAAGAACCCTTCACATGGTCAGTGGTAGGTAAAAAGCACTATCTGAATGTGATCGATGCCAGGACAACCTGACTGGACCCATATGAGTGGCACATAAAAAGCAACATCCGAATGTGGCCAATGCCAGTACTCCCTGACTGGCTCCCGTACCAGTGACATGTAAAAAGCACCATCTGAATGTGGTTGATGCCAATACCCCATGACTGGCTCCCATGCCAGTGGAATGTAAAAAGCCCTATTTGAACTTGATTGATGCCAGGACCGCCTTACTGGCCCCTGTGCTGGTGACATGTAAAAAGTGCCATCCAAACATGGCCGATGCCAGTACCCCCTGACTGGCTCCTGTGCTGGTGGCATGTAAAAAGTACTATCCAAATGTAATTGATGCCAGGCCCGCCTGACTGGCGACATGTGAAAAGCACCCACTGCACTCTCAGAGTGGTTGGCATTAGGAAGGGCACCCAGCTGTAGAAACATTGCCAAATCAGATTGGAGCCTGTTGCAGCTGCTGGCTCTCCAGACCTCAGTCAAACTGTCCAACCCATGCCAGCATGGAAAACGGACATTAAGCAATGATGATGATGATATAATGGAGACTGCAAACATTTATAGATATTTTTTACTGTTAATTTTACCCATAGTGTTATGAACTGAGACAAAGTGTTTCTCTCATTCAGTCTACCTTACTGACAAACAGAGTACTATCATTCTCATATAGCAGAGGCAACAAATGTCATCAAAATGTATGGCTAGCTGTGAGTACACATCATTGTAAAAAATCTCATCTAGTCATTTAGCTGGCTGTGAGCAAATGTTACTGGCAAGCTCCAAAAGTACCAAAGTGCATTTGGTTTTCTTGATAACCACTGGCAGGATGATTATTCGTTTCAATCCAATTATATTTTAAAACACACCATGTCCATAGGAAATTTTTTATTTTAAACAAAACTGCAGTAACTTGCCTGTGTGTGTGTGTGTGTGTGGTGTGTGTGTGTGTGTGTGTGTGTGTGTGTGTGTGTGCGTGCATATGTATGTGAAGGTGCATGGATTAGTGGTTATGGTATTTGACTCATGATTGTATAGTCATAAGGCTGATTCCTGGTGGTGTGTTGTATTCTTCAGTTAGACACTTTATTTCACAGTGCTCCAGTCTACTCAGTTGGTCAAAATTCAAAGGGCCAGCCTTGTCATATTCTGGGTCATGCCGAATTTCCCTGAGAACTATATAAAAAGAACATATACTTGTGGGGTGCTCAGCCAGTTGCTCGTTAATTTCATGAGCTGGCTGTTCCGTTGATCAGATCAACTGGAATACTTGCCATTACTGATGGAGTGCCAGTTTAATATTTATAAAAGTACACTTATATGCTTACATTAAATATGGTTGACAATTGTGAACGTGATGTTCAAATCATTTATAACAAAAGTTTTGTAAATGATATGAATTCACATTTAAAATCTAAAAATAGCTTTTCTTCTTATCTAATCACAAATGAATGACAACTACTTTTAATGTATTTACTTTAAAACATAAAAGACTCTCAAAAGTGTTCTATTTCTTCATTCTATAACAATGATAATAATATCTCATGTAACATTATTTATGATAATCAGCATCAGATAAAAACTGATTGTGACAATCAAGAAACACTAGCCATGATGTACAAATTAAATAAACTTAAGAATGACAAAATAGGAGATAGATCCTAATTATTGAAAGATAAATAATGAATTTTATAAATATCAAAGTATTGATATATATATAAAAATATTTCATATATATATATATATATATATATATATATATATATAGATAGATAGATATTGATATAAATGTATGAATACTTTATATAAAGTATTAGTATATTTATTTTTCTCTTTTGCAACTGCAATTTGCTGAAAATGTGAAAATATAAATTTAAAAAATGAAAATAAGATTCTCAGTAAATGGCTTTTAAATTGAAAATTTAGAAAATGTTTGAAAACTTTAAAAAGTGTATGTCATGTATAGGGTTTCAATGACATAATAATAATAATAATAATAATATAATAATAATAATAATAATAATAATAATAATAATAATAAATTTAGAATTATCTATATAACAGTTTTTCAGCAACTTTTTGTAAATTTCTGACCTACTGAAAACTGAGAAGTTAATCCATATGAATCTCAATAGTAAAAAAGAACATTTCTTTTATATCAAGTAATAAACTTAAGGATTGGAAATGTTAATCAATGAAAATTGAATGAAAGCATATGAAATGATAGCAAATAGATTTCCCTGGAGGTAGAACGAAGTTAATGCAATTTTAATAAGGTAACCAGACTGCAAACACATAATTGAACCGGATTATAGAAGCAAATAAGAAAGAGGAAAAATCTTATTCATTCAACAGGTCAATATAAAGTTAAAAAGAAAAATAAATTGATTTCATAAAAATTGTATAGAAATTCATAACCTCGAAAGTAAATAGTCAACACACTGCTGATGTTTAAGGAAGTTTTTTCCATTCTTGAAATATCTTGAGATTTTTAGTTTAACAATTCAAGCTGAAGATTAGTTCTTCATCCAATCTTCAGAGTAACAATATTTTATTTATTATTTTTTATACATTTTTATTTCATTTTATATATTCAACAAGGTATCAATTCTTATTGACTCTGCTGTTAAAATAATGCTCTACCATACATTTTTATTTTGTCCAATGCAATAAGACAAGCTAAAAATCTGATTAAATCAGGAAATATATTGCTAGGTCTACTTTAATTTTTGACAATTCCCAATGGTTAAGAAGTTTACACCTAAATTATTAGAATTACTACTAAAGACTAGTTCTTGCTTCTGTTAGGCTGATTATAATATGTACTACTCTAATTTTCCAATTTAAGTGTTTATGGATAGACGTGGTATCTAACAATAAAAAAAAAAATCTCACAAATATGGTTAAAGCAATTGACAATTTGCCTTTCAGTTAAAATTCTATGAAAATTGCCTTTTCATCCTTTCAGCCTTGCAGTATATATTCCAGCTCCTAGCATTCTGTATTAAAAATTTCAACAAAACCTACTTTTGTGGATGACTTAATCTGTTGTCATCAGGTTTTAACAACACTACCTGGTACCTTAGATACCTTTAGCAGGGTCCACTTTTTTTGCAAGCATTTGGGTTCGGAATCCAGTTGAGGATGTTTTCCTCACCCTTCCCACAATCTCAGAGGCCCTATAAAGGAAAAAGTCATGAGAACTGCCTTCCTTTCTGATTAATAGGGGAAAAGAATAAATGCAAAACACACCAACACCTGAATTTGCATGTATCTCTAGTCAAAAATATCCATTGCGCCAATCTTGTCTCCTGCAACAGAGTAAAAATATTAATCACTACACATACCATGAAAATCTTACTGTACTCCACTAACCCTAAACATAAACACTTTGCAACTAGATCCTCTAGGTTGCCTCAGATACTAGACTAGGACTCACCACCATTAAAGATCTCTCCTGGTAAATACACAACCCTGAATATAGCTGAAGATAAGCTTTCCTCTTCAGTGCCAAAAAAACACTTTAATCCACAACTAAACTCTCTTTTGGTTTCCAAATTCTAAACTCCATTTCAGCCCCACCAACAACTAAATTCTACAGAACTTAAGCGAGGCCTTAAGGGAGTACCACTCCCACATCTAACACAGTGCATTTGTTACATATATCGATCACCCAGACTGTATTCCCCAAAAAGTTGCTCAGGTGATAGGTATGAAGCTATTTCAACCTCTGACTCAATGACATGCCATCTCTCTGCCTTTTCTACTGCTACTATAGTGACCCCAATTTTTCAGATTTGGTTGGTTTTGAGTCACTTCCATTCTGATAGTTTTAACACACTTGTCTCTCCTTATCTCATTATCCATTTTGTATCCACACCCTCACCCCAAACCCATACACACCTTCAGACTGAGTCCTTCCTGAACAAAGAGTCAGCCTTCTATTTAAGGAGGAACATTAACCACATTTTCACCAGTCACTGTAGATTCCTGAATGTTCTAGATACAGAGGCCCTTCATTCTGACTAAACTAAAAAAAATAAGAATAAAACACTTTTCATTTTCTTTACTCATTACTGATTTGAAAGGACAGAAAAAAAAATATTGTCTCTATTAATCTACATTTATCATCAGTACATAGGTTATTCAGATACAAAAATAATTACTCCAAATATGCATCCCATCTATCAACTCTGGTAGTATGAAACATGAGGAAGGAACATTGTTCTAAATTCCTAAAGCAATTTATCTAAATCTAAAAAAATGTTATTCAGTTCATCAGCATGGTAAAGCAAATGAGTAAATATATATATACATACACGTATATATATATTGAATGTTCCATGCATTAACATGTACCGCTCTGCAGCAATGTAAACTTCCATTTGATCAAGAAATCCTTGGCCTGAAGAATAGCCTGCAGTATACACTGCACCTGGATATTTACAACTTCTGAGGTTCTGCCCACTATGAAGCATGTAGCCTGGATCTTATCTACACCATTCCGTAACTCTTGTATTCTTATTCGCACACCCAGCAAACCTGGTTGCCTACTGTGAAATATAAAAAGAACTTTTTTCAGTTTATCGTACTCTGATACAAAAAAATTCCACAACCTTCCTTCTCAATAAACCACTATAGTCCCTGAAAGTTGTTTTTTCATATTTACTACCAATTGCTTGATGCTAACCTTCTTCCTTACACCTCAATCCCTGGATCTTATATGTGTATGTGTGTGTGTGTGTGTGTTCTACATATTTTTCTCTGCATTCTCCAGTTCCAGTGAACACTGAGTCATTCCTTGACAAATCAATGTTTTATGTTATTTATGGCTTTCTAGGGAAGAACAATTATACATCAGTGAAGGCTTTCAAGTCATTAACAGAATTTAACTGCAAACCCATTGCAAATCATAGGCCTGGGGATAAGAGATGAGCTATTAAGTATGAATTAACTAACAGCTGCTAATGGAACCAAATTCACAACTACTATTAGAATCAAAATACCATCTTGGATTCATGCACTCTTTTTTTTTTTTGACTCACAAGTTAACAGAATTCATGCATTGACAAATTTTAAAACATGATTACAAATCCATCAAAACAGAAAATTTGAATCCAGTAAAATCAATTAATCCAGAAAAGTTGGTATTTCATTTCATTTCAAAGCATTTGCTTAAGTGGATTGCTTGCCCATCACTCTTTTAGGAAATGAAGAATAAGAAGCAAAACAAACATTTTGATGATTGGAAAATTAATTTCTCTTCTGTCCAAACTCTGTTGATGCACTTGCTACCATCAGAATAAATTGATGCAAGAGTCTTAAACTTGTATGTACTAAACTATGAAAGATTAATGGAAAGAGCCTTCATTAGATATGGATGAAGTGTACAGGTCACTGTGAATACTATTGGTAAACAGGTACTGAAATATGAGTTAAGAACTACACAAACTCATTGCGTTAAAGTCAAAGGGTTCAACACCATTCATACCTCATTATTTATGCAGATTATTATCAATTTATAATCAATCTTCAATTTCAAATTAGTATGATGAAAATGATTCCCACATAGATGCAAGCACGGACATATTTTTAAGAAATTCACTTCACAATTGCATAGTTCCAAGTTTGCCTTGTTAGTGGAATTTGACCAACAGAATTCTGTTTTGGAAATATGTGTTTGTTATGTTTCAAGCCACTTTCTTTTGTGTTAATGGGTAACTTAGTCATTCAACAAATGGGATCTGACAGAATAAGTTCCAAGCTAAAATAGGAACCTGGGATCTATACTATCAACTAAAACTTATGAACATAGTACTCCAGCAGAGTTGCAACCAATTGGCTGAAACCAATATAAAATAGAATTTCAACTGTTGAATACAATAACACAACTTTTTTTTTAATAAATTCTGAAAGCTTTTCACTATTTTATTTTATTATTACGTTTCTGAAATGACTTGGTTCAGACCAAAAGCATATCCGCAAAATACATTTTCTCCTTAGTCTGTATTACCTTGGATACTATTCAGATAACTGAGATGAAACTTTGCATAATTTTTACATTAAAATTATGAAATGTTTTATCAAAAGAGCTTTTTTAAATTTACTAATCAATTCTTTTGCATGTTTTCTTAGATATGCATCAAAGCAGTATCCCTAGAGTTTCAAATTCAAGCATGAAAAACAATCTTTTTTTTTTTTTTTGTAAAGACATGTTTTTGTCATCAACTAGTAACTAAATTAACTCACAGTAGAATTCAAATATTGTAACAGTATAAAACTAGAAATATGATCAACAGTTTACACTGATGCCATACAGAAGACAACAGAAATAATTAACTGGCATAAAATTACTCACAGATACATTCCAGCCTCGGATCTCCAGATATGCTGTCTTATCTCTTTACCTTTTATTTTCTATAGCTATTATAATAACCCTTGTTCCCTAGAGTTAGTGAGTCCATGCCACTTCCACTAAACTACTAGGCTTTCCTTTGTCATTGTTCTAGTTGCATCCAATCTCTAAGCTCCTCACTATATGCCTAGTCTCTGTATTCCATAGTGTTGGCCTGGCAGATATCCACCCCTCCCAACTCATACCTTTCCCTGCAGATATTGATTATAAAGGTTTCAAGAAAAACTACTATGGCATCAATCTCATTGGTCTAGGGAGGCTTGTAATAACCATGAGCACTGCTCCTTCCTCCAGACCCAGTAAGTATATAACAAAAAGAGAAAAAATACTGAGAATCACTTCAAACTGTCATTTTAAAGTAATTATAACTTTACACTCAAAAGAATGAAAAGTTTATTGGGTGGAAGCTGTCTTCATTGGAGTAGGGTCAAATTAGAAATACCTTTATTTTCATAAATGTAATTCACTTTAGTTTACTTATTTTAAGGATCTCTCTAAATAATGCAGCATTAACTTACCTGTTTGTGCAATTAGTTCCAGTTTGGTGCCATTACACCACAGTTCTAAAGTTAGCGATATGAGAGATAATTTCATTTTGACTTTGTAAATCAGCCCCATCAGACTTTTTTCTATGGTATGAATTTTTTTTTTATTTGTGATTAAAATTTGAATAGAAATTCACCAATTAAGTAGTGCATGATGTATAATGAGTTAAGCAGCATTTCTTCAACTGTTTTGGGAGTGGAGCCTAGAAAGCAAAAGTAATAATCACAGGAAGACATAATATAGTTTGGTTGCTTTGATACATTTAAGCTAATATAGACCATAATGTAACATAAAACATTTTTGTTCTCACTATACTGTAAAGTGTTTACCCAAACAAAGCTATAGTTGGAAGAAGTCTTTAAACTCCAGAAGCTTTTTCATTTGAATAAGCAAGTACCTAAAATAGTAAATAACTTAAATAACATTGATCATCTAACCATTACACTGAATGACAAAATATACTAAAAATATTAAGTGTGTGAAGCATGCAATGCTACCATATGAATGTTCTAGTGAGAAAACAATAATTTATTCAGGTGTGATCATGTCAAAGTTATTCATAGGTACTACTTGGGTATTATGATCATTCATTTTAAATTTCATTTTCTTCATGTCAGCAAGGGTTAGTGAAGGAGCACATGCTGTTGAAGCTTTCTTTATGGTCACGTTTTGAACTTGGGAATTTTTTTTTTTTGTTCCACACATCTTTGAAAGTGGAGAGCTTCAGACAATTTACAAAGTTCCCCACTTGTAGCTCAGTGCTATTTTCATGAGAGCATAGAATATAAACATTCACACAGACATGCACATATATATACAATGGCCTTTGTACAGTTTCTGTCTACCAAATTTACCCACAAGGCATTGGTTAGTACCAGGCTACAGAGTAAGGTACCTGCACAAGGTACATACAGTGGGACTGAACTTCTCAAATATGCTGCTATGCCTTCATGTAATGACAAAATGTAGTCCATCGATATACTTCTTAAATCATTTGTATCACAAAACAATTTGCTTTTTTGGGATTAAACTAATGTTATTGATCTAATTTTATTAGCTGGAAAGACATACTGATAAGATGTATTAGAATCACTGTTCATACATAGTAAAACATCATAATATGATTTCTGTTCTTTTATTCTTTGGACAGTTGTATTGCTGATGTAATATGCCACTAAGAATTGTATATTTTGAGATGGAATGAAGCTCTCATTAGATAGAATTGGTTTTGCTTGGGTAAAGAAATCATTGCAGTTTTTAAGTTATTTTTAAATAGTTTAATAAAAAAGGCTCTTCAATGTGTAGTATTTTGTGGAAATGTAAGCATTACTTAATCAAACGTAATTTTAATAAATTGTTTTCTGACTTTTTTTTTTAATCAATTTTGAATTAAAAAATTTCAATATAATACTTGGAAGAACAACTACTGCAAATTGACTACTCTTTTACAAAATCATTTTGAAAATTTTTATTCAAGGTACAATATACATACACATATATCATATTGCACTAATTCTACCAAATCTAGGTAATACACATATTTTCAATCATTAAATGTTCCAAACACTTTGTTTTGTAAAAACTGTTAGTGCAAAGGTGATGAGAACTACTTCAACATAAATGAAAACAAGTTAATATTTATTCATTTTGGACTGATATACTTCATCTTCACAAACAACTTTGCAAAGTCCAAAACAAACACTACTTATATCTTCTGGAAACAGAATTTATTCACTCATTCCATACACACCACAAAACCATTTATCTTCTGAAATGCTTTACTTCCATTACCAGCTTATGCTACTCATACATTTGAAGTGTGTTAGTATATAAAATTATTGGATTACAAAAAAATACACACATACTCCACTTTTTACATTGTATAAGCAATATTGAATTTTACTAACTCTTCTTCATTGATACTAAAGCTTTGTCAAGAATTATCCATTTGGAAAGATTATTTATTGTATGTCTTTTATACAAGTCACAGCTTCTATGCATTTACTTTTTTTTTTTTGCCTTTCCTTCATTTGGCTTTATTATTACATACAAGCATGGAATATTTTCTTCACCCAGTGGATTTCCTAACTCTTCAAAAGACCCCAGTTAGATATTCGTAAAACCATGAATTGTACCCAGTACAAAACAACTTTATCCAATATAGCAAATACTAATAAATGTATTTGAAGAAAAAAAGAAATCATTTACAAAAGCTATTATCTTTAACACAGTCCACAAAGTAGAACAGTTGCTAATGTGATTTCCTCAACATTTATATTTCATGCACATATCTTTGTAAAAAATGATTATTCCAAGTACCTTTGAAAACTATTCTAAAAGCACTTCATGAAAAATGTAACAGTGGGGGAGAATCACTTTATCAATGAAACAGTTTTACATGCAATTGGTTTTTCAGACATATAATACTTATCAATATACTTTGCTAAAGAAGAAAAAGAAAAGATAGAAGGAGAGAGAGATGAACACCAGGAAAAAAAAATCAGTGAGGTAGTGTTAATAACTCAATTAAAATCATCATTAGAGAAACAAACAAAGGTTTCTTGATTAGTATTAAAGCTTTAGAGTTATGAGGAAGAGAAATAGAAAATGACAGTTATGTCATTCATCAAGGGCATTACCAGAATAAATTGAACAATTCCTGCTTCCAGTCAAAATCAGTTGCAGACTTTGACAGAATGTTTATGAGCTACATACAATATTTACTGTGCACAATGAAGGATTGACATTACCTAGTAGTGTGATTAGGACTAAATCAATGGTTTTATGGAGGAGGGTTTAATCTTAGTTCTAACCATACCCAGCATTCTCAAAAACAAAACAAATAAAAATGCAACTTAACAGATATTTATATTAAATAGTAATCTTACAATTTGAATAACTTTTCTAGGTGAACACAGCACTGTTATAAGGTCACTGAAAAAACCACTAACTTTTGAAACACAAACTAAGAAATATCAAGAGAAAGAAAAGAAAAAAATAGAACCTCACACTTTATCAATCCTCTACTGTAATATGATATTCTGTTTAGTATGTGGAGTACTGCAAATTATGTAGGCTGGTTAGCTCAGTTAGTTAGAACATCATGCTAATAACATGAATGCCATGTGTCCAAGCCCATACTTGCCAACACATTTTGTGTGAAGGTGCATGGCTTAGTGTTTAGAGCATCAGGCTCACAATTATGAGGCAGTGAGTTAGATTCTTGGACCAGGCTGTGTTTTGTGTTCTTGAGCAAGACACTTTAAATCATGCTGTTCCACTTCACTCACTTGTAGAGATGAGTTGTAATGTCACTGGTGCCAAGCTGTATTGGCCTTTGCTTCTCCCTTGGATAAAATCTGTGGTACGGGGAGGGGAGGCTGATATGCATGGGTGACTGCTGATCTTCTGTAAACAGCCTCCTCTGGACTTGTGTCTCAGAGATTTACTTTCTAGTGCAATCCCATGGTCATTCATGTCCGAAGGGGGTATTTTAGGTGGAGTACTGTAGCAGGTCAAGATAAGAAAGTGAAATTATATTAGCTGAAAGTTAACAGGTCATGTCTCATCTCTGTTATTCACATTAAAACATTACCTTTAATGAGTACATCAAGTTATAAAACAAGCATTACAAGGACACCATATATTTGGCTTTTACTACATATTTTATACTTTCTGATTATGTGTGCATGGAAAAAAAGTGCACTTTTTATCCAAACGGAAAAGTTAGGAGTAAATATTCAACACCCTTGAAAATCTAAAAACAAGATAATAACAAATCAATTTTAGAAACTTGGAGCATGATTGAATCTATCACAAAGTTGCTCATTTTTGTAACTTTGGGCAGTTTTCACAAAGTATTCTTCAACAACTTACTTCTTCACAACCCATTTGATTCACTAAAAACACAAGCAGATTAAACAGTGGGTTGAATAATTCATCAACTAATTCACACCTGTCAGCCATCTTACACATCCTCTTCCAAAAGCTTCATAAATACACTGTATTTTGTATATTCCAAGGTTAAGTGGAATTCTCACTCCTCCTCACATTAACTAGTTGAACCTTTAACCTTAATAATTCAATATCTCTACAGCGTTTTTTTTCTTTTTTTGTGTTCCTTTTCAAGCATTTGACAACAGTGTTTTCATATAATGTTAGCATAATCAAATCCTGTTTTTCATCCTTCTGAAATCAATAAAATATGTACCAATCAATATTGAGTTGGAGTGGAATATAATCAACTGTTCTTTTCCCAAAATTTGTGGCCTTGTGCCTAATTTAGAAATCAATACTCATTAATCAATAGTGGTACTCTAGTATGGTCACACAACCCACTAAAAGAGTAACTCAGTTAAATGGATGTGAAGCTTGCATCATTTTCAGACTTATGATAGAATAAACCAATCTTTTATATTCATATTTTTATAACAGCTCTAATTTAATTTGCTTCTTATGATACCTCACTATGCTTTGTGTGTATGAGGTCAGATCTCCCATATTCATTTCATGCAACTACTGTGACCTTCGCTGGAAGGCTAAATGCTTGCTATCACATGTCCAAAGCAAAACATCCAGATTAGCTTAGAGAAAGTGTATAATCCAGCTTATAGTAATGATAAATTGCTTAAAAAAATCAATGTTAATGAAATACTGTGTGCAAATTGGACTACATATTTCTAGACAACATTCCATTCTTTTTTTACTTTTAATATAAAATTGCTAGTAGTCATTTTATAGAATCTGTTCAATTAAAACTTGTAAAGACATTAAAATCAATATTCATACATAGTATTGTTTATAGTTATGAAGCACCCACAACAACAATCAATCAATCAAGCTCAAGCAAAGCTAATTAGATATTGATCAATGGTTAAGGTAACAAAATATAGTTGTTTCTACTAATTAACAACTAACTAGTTGTTGTCAGGGATGTTTTCAGAAAATACCAGACGTTCTGTTTGCAATTTGAAATTTTTGTTCAAATAGCCACTATATGCTACATTAATAATCTGTTATAACGTTTCCATATTAATGAAAAATAATAAAATTTAAAAAAAACAAAATATTTTTGTTTTAATTTTCAATCAGTTATTAAATGAACCATTTGACATCTAAAATTTCAGATATATTTCAAATTATTTTCATATTTATAGCAAACTATCCAAAATCAGATTTAATATATTTTAAAGAGCTACAAGTTGATTGCTTGTACAAGAACTAAAAATTATACAATATATTATATATATATATATTATATATATATATATATATAATTCTCTTTAATCATGAAATTAAATGAAAATAAAAAACTTTAATGTTTTTACTACAAAAACAACAAAAACTTGTAAACCTCATGTTGACTTTCTCAGTAGTACATATTCGTTACATTTTAACAAGAATAATTTGGCAGGCAATAAAATATATACTTACACAAAATAAAATTTAACATCAGTTTATCTCAAAATAAATGATGTTTAATGTTATAATTATATACATTAACTGCCATCCAGACCTTTCTGAAATCACATCAGATAACCTTAATTTTTTTTTTTTTTTTTCCCCATGAAATTCAATGACTTACTACCAATTTTGAAAATAGCAACAATTATTAATTAAATTTTTCAATAAAGTCAGCTAAAGTTAAAAACCATCTCAAATAACTAATATTCTGCCACCATTAAGAAAATACAATAATTTTTCTTGTTTTTATTCAATAGCAATATTGAGCAAATGTGGAAGATCATGCTGAATATATATTTAATATCTTACAGATAGGCATAAAATATAAAATCAGTTAATGAAATAAAAATAGTTGGATATTTTCAATATTCTGTGAAATCATTTAAATAAGTCTATGTAAATTTTTGGTCCTAAATCTGATGATATTAGACATAAGCATAATCTTCTGTCAAATAGAGAGCAACTGGCCCCCTAAAACCACATATCTATAGCCTATGGAGCATGAGTACTTTTAAATATGCTTGTACAGTTTCATTTTCTATTCTATATGAACTGTGAATACTGTGCATAAATTATTCCTAGTTTTCTATATGCTTGACTGTGATGTGCTAGTTATATTTAATATTCTTGAATGTTGCTTATAAAAAGAACATTAGGTACATGCTACTTTTAATTTATGGAACTAGTTCATGTCAGGCAGAAGTAGTCAAAAAACAACAGTTAAAGAGAGCAGCGAATGAGTCTTGGTATGCTAAAAAGCAAAGCGTATGTAGATATAATTTTAACAAAAAACAGGATGAGGCATATGGATAATTACACCCAGAACCACGCTAATAGCTTAAGAGTGAAACTTAGAATTTCTTGGTTTTCTGTGAATTGGTTTTGATAAAACTTTTTCCAGCTGGTTTGCAAACTATAGCAACACCATTGTTATGTTTTCATTATTCTGTGTAACATCCTTTCTTTTTTATTTCAGATTCTTCAGTTTTTTGGTGAACCACGCTAATAGCATCTCTTCTCTCTAAGAACAATGTGACATGGAAAAGGCCTTAACAATGGAGAAAAGTCTGTCATCATCAAGGAAAGTGCTAAAGGCACCTCTCTTCATGTTATTGCTGAAAAGTTAGGTCATCATGTGGACATGGTTAGACAATTCCTGAAGGACCCTTTGCCAATGAAGGAATGAGCCAATTGTGGGACCTCCAAGACTGAGTGCAAGTTACATGGGAAACCTGGACAAACAAGCAAAGCCATTTTCACTGGTTCTGGACTTCCTCAAGTCCCGAAAGCCACCAGAAATCACATCCTCGGGACCATGGCGTCTGTGCAAGGACCCCTGAAACTGCCTCCTTTAACACTCTGTCACAGAAATTTGAGGCTTCAATGGGCCCAAAAGTATAGACATTAGACATTAGTAGTGTTCTGTTCACTGACAAAACCAGGGCAACCCTTGATGGACTTGAGAGTTGGGCAAATGGTTGGGTCTATTTTGGAGATGAGTGTCACCAACGTTTATGACATCAAAAACAGGGTGGAGTCATGTTGTGGGCTGGTATCATTGGGGACAGATTTGTTGGCTAAGTCAGGGTGAGCCTAAAGGGGTTAAAGTGACTGCAGCCACCTACTGCAATCTCCTGAAGGAGGTCTTGGATCCCTGGCTAGATGACATGCCACTGTCACTTCTAAGGAATTTCTTATTCATGCATGACAACACTCCCTCCCACTCTGCTAGGACCACCCAAACATTACTAGGGTCTTATGGCATTCAAGGTAAAAGGTTGATGGTGTGACTGCCTGCATCTCCAGATCTCAACCCTATCGAAAATCGTTGGTCCATCGTTAATCAAGATGTTTATGTTGATAGATGCCAATTTACATCAAAAGATGTCTTATGGGCGACCATCAAAGCTGCAGCTGAGGCAGTCCAGCCTGCTACTATTAAGAAATTGACAGATTCCATGGCTAATGGGGTTCTTGAAGTTATCCGTGGAAATGGCGCTCATGTGGATAAATAATTCATTATGTCAATAAATGCTATAATATTATTATGGTCTTCTGTTAAACATATTACTCAAAGTATGCTTAATATGTATCATTACTCTTCATTTTCTTTAAAAAATGTTTAGATTGTCTATTTTCATTCAAAAGCTATTAATATAGTTCACTCAAAAACTGAAGAATCTGAAATAAAAAAAGGACGTTACACAGCATAATGAAACATAACAATGGTGATGTTGTAGTGTGCAGACCAGCTGGGAAAAGTTTTATTGAAATTGATTCACAGAATACCAAGAAATCTTACATTTTACTCCTAAGCTATTAGCTTGGTTCTGGGTGTACAATGAAGAAATTTCAAACTTCATGTATGTAATTATTGAACATTGTATAGTAATGATGAGCTGAATTTGCTAAGCAGGTTTCTGAAAAAATTGCTAGATATTTTGTACTTGTCATAAAAAGAACTGGCTCCATGTAAAAAGCACTCAGTATACTCTGTACAGTGGTTGGCACTAGAAAGGGCAACCAACTGTAGAAATCATGCCAAAACAGACAAATATCTGACACTGGTGGTAATAGAAAGACACGTAATTTCTTTACTTTTTTAAGCTGCTTTAGTCATCATGCATTCTTATGGTTCTAACATTTCCATTCTTTATGGTTTGTGAGATGTGTGCATAATTGAATGAAGGAGTCTGGATCCATGTTTAAATTGGAAAGACTACTGTGTAGCTTAGGGATAGAAAGGATAGATTTTTTCTTGGGTGTTAGAATGGCTATCATTTTGTAATTTTGCTTGTTTCTGGAAATTTAACTGTGTCAATAGGTGCTGGTTCTCTTTTGAGCTATTTCTGACCTTAAGACTTGAGTTTCAGCATTTACCTATTGCTTTATCATTGTCTAAAGAGTGGGATGGATCAAATTCAGGGCAGAGGTGTTCAAGTATATATCTTGCTTTTTTTTTTCTGCTTTTATCTTTGGTTGTCTTTAGGGAGTCCTTTTTTTGATAGGTGTTTGATAAAAGAGCTTGCCTATTGTTAGAAGGCCAGTACGTTACTTGATATAACCATGTGATGTAGTACAGTTGTTATTTAGATAACAGTTGCTTCTAATTATATTGTACTTTTTTTTAACATTGTAGTTTCATTTGAATACATACATTTTTGTAAGTTTTATGCTTTCCTTTTGTTTTTTTTTATTTTTTCTAATTTTAAGTTAAGTTGCTTGATACTGAATTTCCAATGTGTTTTGTTATGTTTGAAATTGTGCCTGGCTTTTATCAGATGCGTTATCTCAGTTGTGTAATTGGCAATAAATATTTTTTAGGTTGCCTTATAAGAAAGTTTGTTTTTATTTGTTGCTTTCTTTTTGGCTGAGAGTTTTTAGCATTATTTTGTTGAGCAACATGTATTGCAAAAGCTATGTTAGGATCACTGAATTCTACAAACTGTAATTGCTGGAAGAGTTTCCACTGATTCTTTGTTAAACTTTGTGGAAAATGCTTTTCCTTTGTTGTATGTTGCAATAATGATGAGTTATATAGGTTGTCAGAGTTGAGTTGGGGGATTGTTTGTCACATTGTTGTAGTAGCTAAGAGTACAGCAGGAATTATAGTTAATGTGGTGAGTTATGTGTGGTAGTGTGTTCCTAGTAGGGCTTTGTATGAGAATGTCAGTTTTTGAATGAACTACCTAGACAGTTGGTAGTATTATGCATATTGTATGAATAAATGAGTTTCATATCATTAATTTTTATTTTGAATATTTGCATATCTTGTGCATTGTCAGACCTCAGAAGTGTTTGAAAGTTAGCTGAGCTAGGTATTAAATATATGTTATGAGACTTTCACAATGTTTGGCCCATGTGCCTCACTGAAGTGTAATGAATAATAGAAGATCTTTTAAGATTACAGCTTTCTTGTATTATTGCAAAGTAAATTTCTTATGACAGTTTCATAAAAGTGTATTTAATGTTGTTAGAGTTGTAATTACAAAATCACTATCTTTTTTACTTTTCGTGCTATGATAGACAGTGAACATTGGCTACCTTGCTTAGTGGTGTACGATGCATGAGTAATGTGCTTAGAATTTGGCATTCTGGCTGTTGTTTAGCTCTGTTAGAGAAGATACACTTATGATCAAAAGCTAGTCTGGCTATGCTCTAATCAAATCTGGATTGTCAAATGTGTACTCTCATACAATGATAGGATGTAGTTTGAGGGAAATTTGGCTGCTATCACTAAGGAATCAAGCAACTATGTAGCAGCTCTTTCAAGTTTTTTCACAGCTCTTGGACTACGTGGCATGATAGTTGCCAGTATGGGAAACTTTTACAGAAAAAGAATGGTGATACGTCTGGTCTTCTGTGTTGTGATATGGAATGAATTTTGGTGTAAGAATGCATTAGCCTCAAACTCTTGTGTTTTTAACATTTTTAATGTCTCCCTGCATAGAGTTACTTTACCTGCAAATGTTTTTCACAATTGATGTTGATCGATTCGTAACCATTCAATCGGTAGGCCAGAAGTGATATCTTTTCTTTCGGATTTTTCTATTTCTAGAACCTCCTGACTTATGACACAGTATGACATTCAGATATCACTCACAACTAATTTCTTAGCAAAACAATAATGCAGTACATCTATTGCATTGTTCTATTAGCTACACTGTGATATACAAGAAGAGGATTTTATTCAAAACCCAAAGCAAATTGGTGGTGTTGGTGTCACATTCAAATAGCTTGAAGGAAAAATGCACATTGCAGGGCACAAAATGGATGTTTGATGGATTCTCTGGATGCAGAAAGTGACAGAATAACCTCAACATTGTTGTCAGAAAGAACTTTTGAAAGCAATATCTTGGGCTTCATACAAAACAATCAATCAATAGCACAGCTACACCTCCCCGTCTCCCAGGCGAAAGAGCAACCCACCTTTTTTTTCTTGATAGTCTATCATTTAGAATGTCTTGCTCCACCACACATTTCTGTTAAGACATTAAGGTGTAGTTTAAGGAAGATTTGGCTTATCACTCAAGTAAACCAAATGTCCGCTTAGAGATATCCGACTCACCACTACCACCACACAACATAACTTGAAAGAGCAAGGTAAATGGCAATAAAGGCACAGGTAAAAATGGTACAATAAGCTTACTGAAATATACACTATTGGCAAAAGAAGTAGAATAAAGTTTTTATGTATGTATGTATGTGTTTATATGACACTATGTATAAAGTCACCATCTATATATATATTTATATGTATAAAATACAGTTATATTGAGATAGCTAGTAATAACAATACTCAAAATATAATACAGACTGGAGTTGCAGTGCTCCAAATGAGCTATATTCCATTTCTTAATTAGAGTGGAGCCAATGCGAGCAGTAACTAAAGGAAAATTACTAAAATCCACACACAACGATCAAATACATACATATATTCATATATTCATTTATATCTACAGAACAGATATAAAATCCAACGTATAAAAATATAATAATATATATAAATAAACATCATATAATATATATAAATATATAAGAATCAGTGCTACATACAAAACACGGTGAATTTACGCTTAAAGTTATAAAACATTGGTAAATTAAAAATTTGGGATAATAAAACATATAAAGGACATATTAAAATGACGTATTAAAATTCCAGAAAACACAGAAAAAATAAAAATACAAAAATTACAAAATTGTTCATCTACAGGCCGTTTCAGAGACGCGCCAATTAATATAATACATTTCATATATTCAAAACTGACACTCCCCTCATCTTGATGAGCTGCAGTTTGTTGATGTAGTTTGATTTCTTTATCCATCACTTTCTACTAAGATAAAGACGCGAGTAAAATTAATAATAGAAAAACGAAAATAAAACTTTGAAAATGGCCTAAAGGGACATAATTGAGAAAGACTTGAGAGTCAACGTAAGATCGTAAATATAACAAATAATCCAGAATCCTTGTTTGGTACTGGTTCGATCCCAAAATCTAATCAGTTCGTGCCAGTCATGAGGCCAAACATCTCTGAAAGTTTCATCCAAATCCTGTCCACGCACAAACAAATAAACACGACTGAAAACAATACCTCTGCCTTCACTAAGGCGGAGATAATAATCACTGGCAACATCTTCAAAAATTTCATAAAACTATTTGCATTATAAAGAAAGTTACATGAAAACAGAGTTGGTGCAGGGGTAACAAAATGTAATTATCCCTACAAACATAACTTACATTCAGAAAACTTAAATATAAAGGATGAATAGAATAAAGGAAGAAGATACATGAACGTAGGTAGAATGTGGGAATGAATGTACAATGAAATGAATCTTATTTGCTTTTTTTCGAGTTGTAAGAGTTTATTAAACTAATATATTAGTGCAGCTGTTGCTTTTAAAGTTAAAGTTTAGCAAAAGTTTGAACATTCGAAATAACATTTGCTGTTCTAAGTGGGTTAAATAACAACAGAATTTAAATAACAACAGGTGGAAATGTTAGCACAGATATCTTAAATGATTAAAAAAAATTAAAAAAAAACAAATGTCATGCCAAAATGTCGCATCCTAGAGAGATTACAGCTATATTTTTTATACCACTTTAAATATAACTTTTTTTGTGAAGGTAGGAAACTTCATTTAGTAAAAATAAAATCTTGGTATATTATGAGAGTCTGTGAATGATGATATAAATTATATTTTCTGCTTCACTTGAATTCACTTGAATTTTAAAGTAATGGTTCACTTGTTTCCAATCCAAAAGCTGAAGAAGCAACATATAATAATAGAAGGCTTGTCTGCTTCTTTTGAAATAAATAATATAGGGAAATTATGCAATCCTACAAACACCAAAATAGGCTGATCTACCAATTCTGGCCACAAAGACTTGATAAGAACAATTATTTTTATTAAGAATCGGTTTCAACCCTCTCGAATAACACCCAGCCATCCTCAAGTAAAAGACATTTACACAGTTGACCTCAAAAAGACATTTGGAGTGCCTTTCATCATAGACATGTCGATTGGAGCAGACTCAGGGCTAAACAAACAACAACAGCAATTATTATTCAAAACAAATATAAAACAAACAAAAACCAGTAGAATGACATCTCATAAAGAGACTACAAGCCTAGCGTTTTCGTTTTTATATATGATAAAGGTCAAAGGTTCAGAATTTCAAACTTCCTCAGTAGCTATTTGAATAAACAGAACATAAGAATGAAAAATAAAAAAGGAGATGAAACTAGTCTAGTGAAGTTCTATTTAACAACATAATTATTTTCTTCTGTATTGAATATATTTTTGTATAAACGTAAAATAACAACAAAATAAAAATTGTTATACATATTTTTTTATAAATCCACATCACGGCACTTTGTGTTAAACATATCACATCGTGTAGTTTCAACAGCTAAAATGGCTGTATCTTTGTCACGTTAGGTCACCCTTATTGATCGCACTCTGAATTTTCCTGGCTTTTCATCTCATTCTATCTGAAGTTCATTGTTAACAAAGATTATATTTATTTATTTTTTTAACATCATGAGTATTTTAAACGGCACCGCACTACAACAGTCATTTCTAAAATCGTGTCAATACTCGAGAAAATGCCTTGCAGTATTTAGTTGCGACCTTTTATGTTCAGAGTTTTAATCCAACTAAGGTCAAGTTTGCCTTTCATCCATTTGAAAATCGATAAAATAAAAATATCTGTCAAGTACTGGGAATGATTTAATTGACTGCTAATACCCACCCCACAAAATTTGTTGCTTTCAAGAAGGAAATTTCCTTCTACATTTTTAGCTAAACACTGACTTTTAACTGCATATGGCACAAAAACATGTGTCATATTAAGAAGGAAAATTTGTCTTGACCTCAAAACTGAAATGACCTATTTCCCTATCCACAGACAGATATTTTACATCTGATTTTCCATACTTTTCAACAAATCGCATATCATTTTGACAGTCTTTTCTCAGTTGGTACACACACAACAAGCAACAGATAATTCAGTTGTTGTGTATACCTCAGCTCTCTTTGTCTGTCTGCCTGTCTCTCTCTCTCTGTATATATATATATATATATATATATACATATATATATAGGCACAGGCGTAGCTGTGTGGTAAGGAGCTTGCTTCCGGTTAGTGTGCATACATTGATTTAGTTGCTGGTTTGTTTTTTTGAGAGTTGGACAGAATTTTTGTGCTGCTTGGCAGCGGATTAGAGAAAATGTATTCAGACCTTACCACGTCTAAGTTGTCTTCAACGGAGGAAGAGCCGGTGAAAGCAGTGAGAAGAATGGACGAAATATTGGAGAGAACAAGAAGATTTTCTGAGGCTGCAGAGGTGAAGAGAAAGGAGGTAGACTTAGCTGAACTAAAGGGATATGGAAAAATGATGCAGAAAGTGTGCGGCAACGTGAAGTTGTCGCCCCTAAAAGAATTACAGAGCAAATGGAGAGGAAAGCTATCATCTATAGGGTGCACTCACTGAAGAACAAAAAGACTGAACAGGTGGAAGCGGAAATAATAGAAAAAGTGCTAAGGAAACAGTCGAACCAAATTATGTACATAACCAAAGGATGTAAATACGGGATAGTGGTCATCCAGTTTAGGACAGTGGAGGAGGCGAGGAGGCTGGTGAGAGTGGTAGCGATGACGGGAAAGAGGTGGTGCTTCTGCCCACATATCTTGGAAGAAAGACTTCCAAGATAAGGGTGGTAGCAATCCCACCTGACATAGAAGTGGCTTGGGTCACGGCAGCCGTCCTCGTTGTGAGGAGGATGTGGCTGTCCTCCAAGCCACAGAAATGGAAGTGGGATGGAGAGGAAATCACTGGAGAAGCAACTAGAGAGTCAGGCAGAGACAGTGACATTGGGAGAAATTGTGTTAAGACTGTGGGTGGAGGGCAGAGTCCAACGTTGTTTTAAATGTGGCCAAAAGGGCCACATTAGAGCACACTGCCCTCTACAGGAGAAAACAACAGATGAAGCAGTCGTGGAGACGGAGGAGAAAAGGGAGGAATAAAAGAGAGACAGAGGAAGGGAGAAAGAATGGATAGTAACAGAGAGTAGAAGGAAGAACAGGAAGAAAAGAAAGAACACTCGGTATGATGTGGTACCCCAGTCCAACTCCATCCCACCCTCCCTATAGAGACACCAAACCCACATGCCCCCTTTCCCCACAGAAAAAAAGAAAAAGAAAATAAGAGCGGCCACCACAGAACTTAGAAAACCCCTCCCCCAGTGAAAAAATGTTACCAAGAGTGTTGTCATTGAGTGATAGTAAGAGCGGAAATAGAAGGACTAGAACAGAGACTAAAGAGAAATTAGGACACAAAGGCAGTGAGTGGTGTTAAACGATGATGATGATGATATATATATGTATAATATATATCTATATATATATATTATATATATATATATATTAATATAATATATATATATTGTCTCCCAAGAAAAAAAGGATGCCAACAATATAATATAATACAATATATATATAATAT
>NC_043006.1:90598704-90616204 GCF_006345805.1 Octopus sinensis | reverse complement strand
TGCATTCTTATGCCCGCACACACGCACACATCTAGAACTGCCCACTCATACATATTCACATACATGTACAAAAGAAGCTATATACACGTCTATATAGGTACAGGAAAAAATGCAGGATGGAAGAGTACAGAAAAAATTATTATGTGTGAAAATATAAAAATATATGAAATAATAAAAGGTATAATGAGATAAAAAAACTTTTTTGGACATACTATTTTGTCACATGTGGGCATGATCCGAAAAGTGCTGTCCTTGAGTTTAGACATGTAGTAGGGTCTAAGCAGCTTTTCCAGATAAGCCATCTCTCCATGTCGCATAGACCGCACTTTCCGCTGCCGTTGGTGTACGGGTTACATTTGGCCAAAATCTTCCAATGGATATTATAATTGACACCTTTATCTTTTAATGACTAAATATGATTAGATAACTTTGTCGCTTTTCTTTTGTTCCAGTGCCTAAAACTGAAGATGTGGTTATTGAACCTGGCCTTGAAATTACCCTCCGTAAGGCCCACGTATTTCTTCATCGAAACGGTGTCTTTAGTGGTTATAGAGTCCACGGTAGCTTCATAGATGATGGTCTCGGACATGCAAGCTGCATTTAGCGGGCACAATTTTTTATTCCTGCATGAACAGCTGCTTTCTTGTTGTGGCTTTTGTGTGTTATGTGTGATTATATTTTTAAAATTGGTAGTTGAACTAAAACTAATTTTTAAATTGTGTTTATTAAAGAGTTTCCTATAAGTATGGTTAATTCTCTTACTAATATTTTTAACTAAATTTTTGAATACTATAGGGGGATGGCATACGCTTTGTATACTTCCTTAGGTTTTTTTCTGTTACCTTTAACCATGTTTTTTCTTGTGCTTGTGCGTATATAGACGTATGTATGAACTTTTACGGTACGCGTGTGTGTGTATGAGTTTGTATATATATGCGTATACATTTGGCGAAAAATGCAAGTGAAGATGTGTACGTTTTCATAGTGACATATAAGTACGCACATGGGTCCGCAAGCGCACATGTGAGCATATGAGTGGCCATGTTTACGTGTTTACTATGAACTTTTAAACTTAATTTATATAAGTAGCGGAATTATAACACAGTAATTTCCCTTTATATAACGGTATTTTTTCATAGCGTTTTTCAGATGGCCATATAACCGAAGAGATGGTGTTGTGGATTTCCACTTCGGCATCTGAAACTCAGGAGTTTTATCCTGACTATTGAGTAATTGTAAGAAATTATTTTATAGATATATACAATATATATATAGAAAATATATATAATATATATACAAAATATATATAATATATAATATATACAATATATATATATATATAAAAAAAAAATATATATATACAAAATATATATACAATATATAATATATACAATATATATATTATAATATATATACAAAATATATATACAATATATATAATATATATAATATATAATATATATATATAATATATATACAAAATATATATACAATATATACAATATATATATAATATATACAATATATATATATAATATATACAAAATATATATAATATACAAAATATATATACAATATATATATAATATATATATACAAATATATATATATATAATATATAATATATATATATATATATATATATATATATATACAATATAAAGATATACAATATATATATATATATATACATACAATATAAAGATATACAATATATATATATACAATATATATATATATATATATATATATAAATTTGGAGGAGAAAAATAACGCGTGCGTTCGGTCATATAATAATATAATAAATAAATAAAATATATGCATATATACATACATATATGTACATACTTACATCTACATGTATATATACATGCATAAATATATATATACATGCATAAATATATATATACATATATATATATATATATATATATTATATATATATATATATATATATATATATATATATATATATGAGTATAGGACACCACAAATAAACGTAGAACACGAGAGTCGAAAACATAAAATCAAACGGACTTTTTTTAAACAACCACAAAACAGAGTACAGGACAAACAATACAAGGAAAATTCCCCTTCATCAGCTGTCCCTGGTTCGACTCAAAGTGTGTTTCCTTCGAAACACACAATATATCTATACGATATATATATATATATATATGCGATATATATATAAACTGGCTTGATTTGCTGTAAGTGAACGAATCATAAACGTAAGTCAATACAAGAAATGAATTTTATATTTCCTAATCTAATATCAAGTATAGTAGTAATAGTTCGGGCGCACACATGCATAAAATGTATATATATGCAAATTGCTTAGAATAATTAAATATTGATTTCCAATAAAATCAATGTTTTTATTTGAAAACGAGACAAGAGTTAATCAATCTGACACATTACTATTGGTAGTTATTGTAATGACCACATATAGATTTGAACTTAGTAACGGGAACGTTAAAGAACTGTGTGCTTACAGAGCAGACGATTGTCTACATTGAAAAATACTTTCAACTGAACAATGTTATGATAAGGTCTTGTTCTATTCTCGTTACCTAAAAAGAACAGATTATATCAATATATAATCAGAGAGCTTTTATGCGTTCATCCAGCTTTCTAGAAATAACAGCCAAGTCTTCCTATTATACCATAATGATTTACCATCAGTACACTTTGGATAATGTTTTCTTTGATGCACATGGCTTGAAACAATGGGAAAAAAAAGGATGACGAAGACAGGAATGGGTGATACAAATCTACTCATCAGAGGCGACCTGGGGTTAAACAACAGCCAGTACATCGAGTTGTGCATAAGAAATTTCAGTTAAATTTTATAGCACCAACTGTCAGCGGCCTAATGAAACGTATGTGATATAAAATTATCTCTTAAAACAAAAGTCTATAAAAATAAAATTCAGTCTTTATGTAAAAGTTATTACAGAATACCATAAAATTATGTCCTATGCAGGTTATATAATTAGTTTCATTACCAATTTATCATTAAATCATACACAGGATAGCTTTTGATTGCCATTGAAGACAATTATGTAACAAATTACTTCGGCTAAACCTTTTTAGATTCGTCTCGATGTTAGTTAATGATTTAAAATAAATTAATAGTAATTGCAAAACCTAATGAGCTAACATTCAAGTTAATTGTTTGTACATCTTTTTACTTGTCAATAAAGAGAATTAAAAAAAAAAGCGCCAAACGAATATAAAATTTTACAAAAAAGCAAAGTTTGTCTGATGATATTCTAATGAATTGGAGAATTATCGCTAGTAGCAAAATGATATTGGTCAAGATTCTTCAAATAAATTGAATAAAATAAATCCCAACAGGTTCCGATTAACTAACGAGGAATAACATACGGATAATATGGTAAAAATTCTAAATCGTGCAACCAAAGCAGTGCATCTACTTCTTTCAATAATTAGGTTCTTTGATCTAAAAGTGAGTGAAAAAATATAAGTACACCCACACATATATATAAAAATTCTGTCCAAAAATATTTATTGGGTTTCTTCTGTGGCATATAATTTTCTGAATTGACTACGGAAGCAGGAAAACTCGGAACTTAAACAATCTTTCGTTTTGACTGGAAGGCGTTTGCGCGCAGCTCGGCATACGGCATTCGGTAAATTCCGTAAAATTTTGAAATTTATTTTTGTGGAAACATAGCCGGAATTAAATAGCAGAGTATACATCGAGTACCTCGGCAGCAGTACAGTCGGATTCAGAATAATTACATAATTGCTAAGCAAAGAACAATATTTTGAGCTATTCAGTACTTTTTTTTTTATGTAAAGGGCAACATATCCAAGTTATGATGTAATTTTTGCCTCCAATTTATAACAAGAGGAATGGCAGTCACAGATATCTGAAATCAACACCGGATATTCCGTCAATATAGTTTTGAAAAGTCAGAAAGAGAAATGCAGAAGCAATGTAGAGAATATCGAATCCAAATATATCTCCTACGTGATAACTAATGAATCAGATTGACAAGAAAATGCCATGAGGGCATTCATGTAAGTAGATACATATAATTGTCACTAAACATGACTCGGGTGTTATAAACACCTACATTGCTACAAATAAGAGCTAAAATGCTCTAGTCATAGGACATAATTGTATGTGTATATATATATACACACACACAGAGCCTTTTAGCTCTTATTTCTAGCAATGTAGGTGTTTCTAACACCCAAGTCATATTTAGTGACAACTTTAGCTTTTCTTGTTCATAAAACATCGAACAGTGTTGTCTAAATTAATTTTCTGCATTCACATTAGCGAATCGCTAAATGACCCATAGATTTTTATGGTGGAAACGTATACGGACACAGACTTACGTCCGGAATCTGCCCAAGTCGAGCCAGTCCTTAGTGATGAAGCCATGGAAATTGTCGAAACTGACCAACCGGTCAGTATAGACACACCCTAGCCATATCTATAAATGATTATAGTTTTCGTTTTTGGTAAGTCATTGCACACTGCTGTCTATATTAATTTTATATGAAAGTAAAGACCCCCTTCGGTCCTGAATGACCATAGGGTTGCACCAAGAAAGCTACCCTCCGGGGCATAAAGTCCGGGCAAGTTGTTCATGAAAGACCAGCAGTCATCCATGCATACCAGCCTCCCCTCTCCACGCCACCGATGTTGTCCAAGGAAAAGGCTGATAAAGTTTGGCACCAGTAACGTCTCAACTCATTTCTACTGCAACGTGAAACAGTGTTTTGCTCAAGAACACAACACAGCCCGGTTCATGAATCGAACTCACTACCTTTTGATTATTATGAGCCCGACGCTCTTACGACTAAGCCATGCACTTTCATATGTATGTATAAACACGCACACACGTTCATTGCCTTTGTTTGCCTGGATTCTCCCGTTCTAGGTTGGATTTTAGGTATGAAGTCCAGTCTGGAGCACTAACTGTCTGAAACCAGATTTTAAAAAAAAGTCACACGTCATACTATCATATATAGATAGTGTTGTCAGTATGTACACGTTAGGTATTGCCAGTTAATAACGGATTTGAAATATTTTCTCTTCTATTACTAACTGACTTGAATATTTTTGTGGCCACGAATTGTCTATCTGTATTATATCCCCACCCCCTTTTTTTGGTGTGTCCATTATTGTCCCCCTACAAAAAAAGAAAGACGATGAGGATCGAAGCACTACAAAGATCAATCACTAAAAAAATAAATGGCATGACGGAACTTGATTATTGGGCTCAAACAGCTGGGGGTACTTGTCTATTGTCGTGGTCCCGGTTTCGCACACGCGAATTCGCCGCGTAATTCAAAGTTGTTCATTTTGATATGGCTCAAGAGGCATTATGGACTTTTAAATGGAGATTGAGAAAAATTGTTTCAATTAGAAAAGCAACATTTCTAGAAAATAGTAAATTGAAGTGTGAACACAGCACCTTACAGAGTATAAGTATATGACATTTATTTTTTAAATTTAACTTCATTTGTTTTATATTCTAAATAATTTGCAATTTCAAAAAATATATTAATTTTGCGTTTTTTAATTTGATAAATTCTACGGAATAATTTTGCGCGTTTTTTGATAAATTCTACGGAAAGAATTTAGTGCGAAAAATTTATACATTTATACACAAAGACCTGTTGAGGCAAGCGAAGTTGATATCGAACCTCATCCCACGACAGGCACCCATGCCAACCCCCTTTGCTTGCGAAGACATGTTGGGGCAAGTGTGGCACCCGGCAAATGCCAGGACCCCTGGACTGGTGGTACGTAAAAAGCACTATCCGAACGTGGCCGATGCCAGAGCCGCCTCGACTGGCACCAATCCGACCGTGGCCGTTGCCAGCTTCGCCTGGCACCTGTGCGGGTGGCATGTAAAAAAGCACCCACTACACTCTCGGAGTGGTTGGCGTTAGGAAGGGCATCCAGCTGTAGAAACATTGCCAGATAAGACTGGAGTCTGGTGCACCTTCTGGCTTCCCAGATCCCCGGTCGAACCGTCCAACCCATGCTGGCATGGAGAACGGACGTTAAACGATGATGATGATGAGAAGAAATTAATTCATTAAGTTTACCAAATTATATACGTCTGTAAAAAAAAAAAATTCACAAATTATATACGTTCGCGTTTGTGTAAAAAAAATTATTAACCAAGTTTTATAAATTATTTACTTTGTTCAAAAAATATTATTAATATTAATTAATTTTGAAGAATTATTTAATTTATATAATTAATTCATTAATTTTATTCTGTAAAATAGTAATTAATTCATTTATCTGTAAATCCGCGAGGAAAGCGACTTTGTAATTTTTTTGTGTAAAATTGAAAATGTTATATACACACACACACACACACATATATTTTTAGTGAAATCCAACACCTTTTTTTTAGGGGGGGGGGTTAACGCGCATGCGCGAATTCTGCACTGCGCAAGTCACCTCGTAGGATCTCGAGTATCGAGTACCTACGTCTGGCGCGCGCGCGCGAATTCGCGTGTGCGAAACCGGGACCACGACAATAGACAAGTACCCAGCTGGGATTATTATTCTCTGCAACGCAGCCGTGAGCGATACATTATTTGCACCATGTGGAAAATGTTCCACCAATATTATCCAAATGATATCGGTGTTATGTTAACAATTCAACCAAGACTAGGTCCCCGTGCAATGAGTCCCCTACAAAAGTCGAGATCACATCACATAACATTACGACACAATTTATTCACTGCAAATGGTCCTGCTCTTTTCAATGTTATCCTTTCAAAAGGTACCTGGACAAATTCCCCCAGGAAATACCGGATAAACCACCTACACCTGGATATGTCTCAACCAACAACAACATCCTGCTTGAGTGGTCCATGGTGTTCCGAAATAATTAACTAAAAGACTTTTCCAGGTGGTGTTATTGAGTTAGCCATGGCCTGGGCCAATAATAGCCGAAACCAGTCTAAGTCTCTCTCTCTCTCTCTCATATATATATATATATATATATATATGTGTGTGTGTGTGTATATATGTATATATATATATGAGAGAGAGAAAGAGAGATTCTCAATTTAAACTGTCCGACGAACGGGAACGTGAAACTGAGTAAGCAGTTTTTTTGTGATATTTTTTATTAATAATGATAAAGAATATTACTCCAGCTCCGGTATTTTTCCCACCTTGTTTCACATTTATGTGCTTACTTTGGTAGATAGATAGATAGATAGATAGATGTTATTATTATTATTATTGACCTAAAGAAATGTTAACTCTGGCTAAGCAAGGCATGTAATCCGAAAATCAGCTCAATGTTCTTGAATAACATGTCGGTGTTTGAAAGCGATGTTCTAACAGCACCCACTCAGCACAAGAGTAAACAAAGTAAGAAAGGAATGTTAATTTCAAGGTGTAGAAAAATAAATGATGTGTGAATACGTTATGTCGATTGCTGGGATAATGAATGGCATGTGTAGTACTCACTGTTAGGTACATTTATAGAAATAAATCTCTGTCGGTTCCGATGATGAATATTGAGTTGTTCGATCTTCTGAGACTACTTTTTTTATTAGGCAGTCCTTAGTTATTGGAAGACGACGTCATCCATCCACACACACACACACCCTTCCCTCAAGAGGATGATGTTGTTGCCGCCTCAAACCAACTCCTAGCTGAGCAATGCCAAAGGATCGCTGCTCATTTAAATAGCGAGCAACTAACTGGACATTCCACAGACCTTTAGCATAATTCTAAGATATAACTAAGGTGGGATCTTTTCCTTTTGAACGTCGCAAAATACTAAAAGTAAAGTGTCCTTAAAAAGTATATTGTGATAGAAACTGGCAGTGACAACGGTGATATACCAAAGTTTCATAAAATACATTTGATATCTAATTGGTAGGCTTCATATTTGAGTCTCGGCAACTTCTATTACTCACCAGTTTGAAACCATTCAATATAATTTTGTTGATCCAAACGATGACAACATCTATACACAGACAATAGGCGGGTGATGAGTGCCTGCCAAGAAGAAAATTTAGCAACAGTGAGGATTTATTTACACCATATCTTTATGAGCATGTACGACGAAACAAATTTAGAGTTCTTGAAAGAAAATTCACGATTCTCTGTTCGTGCATCAATGACTGTTATGTTTTCCTGCAAACGCGACTGTTTTCATCTTGTATAAAATATGTGAACGGTTTTCATGTAATGTGTACGTTTACATATTGAGTACATTGGTAAGTCACATACAGTATTGACATGAAGTTACTGGATGTCGATGTCATTATTTCCAGTTTCTATCGCTATTTACTTTCTCTATTTTACGACGGTTATCTGAACGTTTAAACGACTCGGATAAGGGACTTTAAGCTCACGCTAAGATGTTACATAAAGAGATAGAACGTAGGACTTCATGATTATTAAGTGGATTTGTTAAAAAGTACGATTGGTGTGTGACGACGATTCACTTGTTTAAGCGAAACACTGAAGCTGGTTCTTTAGGAGCATCAATCGCTCATTGGTTGGTGATTGAAACCAATTTTATCTGCTCAGTAAAATTAAGTACAGCTAAATCACTTAGTAGCGTAGTTTGTAATGAAATGAAATACTGGACAATATTGGTGATGAATCCTCGATCTTGCAACATCCACAAGCTATAAAAATATCACATGTCACTGAAGATTGGGTTTTCGCATTCACCAGCGCCTCACATTTCTAACAATAAAAATGCATTATTTCATACAAACTTTTCCTTTCACTAGTTAGAGGCCAGGTAGAGTAAACGGAATATGAAATGTTTCAAAACATTCTATTTTGTTTCTAAACATCCACTTGTAAATGTAGAGGAAAGTTTCTTTATCAATAAATATTTTAAGTCAAATCCATTTGAGTGAACATATACACGTAGGAGAGAGATTGGGATAAAGGTTAAGGGCTGTTCCTCTTCCTTGTAACGCAATAGAGTCAAGTTAGCAACTGAGTTTGATCCATGAAAATATGTTTGTCACACTTCAAGTCATCTATATTCCTGTAAAGGAAAAAGCACAAAAGAAGCAATCTTCTAAATGCTGCATGGTCTATGTGGTGTGCGTTTTACAAACTTAGATGATTCTCAGACACGGATCAGAAACCTTTGTCATAAATTATTTCTTTTGGACCTTTTCCTTTTGAACGGCAGTTTTCAACACAATTTCTAGTTAACTAAACACTTTTAAACTTTGTATACTGGTAGAATGTGTTGAAATAAAACATTTTTTTCTCTTGGCTTTCTCGAGAAAATTGTAATTTGTAAGTTTAACGTAGTTTAATTTTTCGAATTTTAACCAATCAATGGACTCTATTTAGCTAAAATCATTTGCTGCGTCTAAAACTGAGAATCCTGTCACTGTTATGTTTACGTACGGAAAGCGTGTGTATAATATTATAGAATTATTTTGTTTGTTAATTGTTTAAATTATTTTCCATTGCTATGGAAACTAGTTTAAACAATACACGTGTATCTCAAAACAAAACGAATAATTTTAGACACACGCGTAACAATTAAATTAATTTAACAATTAAAAAAAAACGAAAGGCTAAAATTTAGGGTTAGGGTTAGTGACAGGATGTTGTCTCAGTTTTAGACGCAGCAAATGATTTTAGCTAAATAGAGGCCATTGATTGGTTAAAATTCGAAAAATTAAATTACGTTAAACTTACAAATTACAATTTTCTCAAGAAAGCCAAGAGAGAAAAATGTTTTATTTTGACACATTCTACCAGTATACGAAGTTTAAAAGTGTTTAGTTAACTAGAAATTGTGTTGAAAACTGCCGTACTAAAAGGAAAAGATCCGTTTTTTTTTAATGTCCGGATTATTTGAAACATTTAAATATTTTAAACAGAAGACATCCAGTCATGCGATAACAACAAGACACAAGGAAATTTCAAATGGAACTCGAAAGAGAATCAAAAAGATATCGGGAGTTATCTTTATTGCTCGTCTTCGTCGTCTAATTTCCATTGACGTTGAGGGTGTTTTATAGGATTCTCAAATCGATCCTAGTATTTAAGTTCTTTATTTTTTTGTCCATAAAGAAACGACAACTCTCATTTGGATAAATGAAACAATACTTTTCATTTTTATTTGAAAAGAAAATGGCCGGTAGAACATTGAACAAAATAATATGCTTTTTAGCCGAGGTCAACTTTGGCTTTCATCCTTCAGGGATCAGTGAAATGTACCAGTTAAGTACTGCGATCGACGGCATCTAATTCAGAAACCATATTAAAAGGAAGATATAATAAAAATAAAGAGTCAGGTTTAAACCGCGAAACAAAATTGAACCGAGGAATAGTTAAACCGATTCCTTGTGTGTGTGTGGAGAGAGAGAGAGAGGAGAGAGAGAGAGAGAGAGATAATTGCAGTGCCAAATAAAAAGGGTGGTCACGGGCATTTAGAAAAACAGCTTGTCCGATTTTGAAGAACGATGCCATTAGCAGGTTGTATGTAGTCAGAGGCGTTGCAATGAATTTGTAGAGTATCAGTACAATTGTCTGAAAACAAACCTCTTCAATTATCATTTTCAACCTAAAGATAAAAAAAAAAAGAAAAAAGATACAGATGACCACGTGCAAAAAGAGTGCTTGTAAATATGAAATCTGTTAGATTCAAGCTTTTTTTTCTTAACTTCAGACGTACAATGTCTGATAACCTATTTCTCATGTTTAGCAAAATTTGAAGAACAGCTACATATGTTTTTGCGCCTTTTTAAAAATTTTAATTTTATTTATTTTGCTTTCATCTTCGTTTTAATCGACCAGCTGTTGTATTTTAAAATCACCTATAAATGATAAAACTGAATACAAAAGTTCACAGAAAAGGTGTCACTTAGATACAGCATGTTTATGACTATTAAACACCTGCATTTATCATTTCCGTTTCTGAAAGTTTTTATTTCAAGTATCTGATGGAAAAGAAAGGGAAAATTGCCCTTTTCCAAGGAAACCCAATACTTTCAGTCACTAAAGCACGTGTACAGGTGAATGTGTAACTAGGGGTTATATTCAAGTTACATAGGTGAGGGGGGGAAAAAGAAGAGATGCGCTCACGTTGAAAATAAACCCCAGCACGTACAAAAGAAATAACGTTGCCCGACGTCCTGTGATAGCAGGATGGCGCCTCACACTGAATGACTAATAACCATTGACCCCTTTTAGACTATTCCACCTCATTTAAAAAGCTTAGAGCCGCGCAAGTATTAAACAAAAAAGAAAGACGAACAGATACGGTTGTCAATAAGAAAAAGAACATGAGTGAGAAAACGGAGTAGATGTATAATTATAGTGAAAAAAAGAAAGACAAGTGGACTAGAAAGAGAGTATTCATTGGAAGCAAAAGTAATGTTTAAAACAGACAGCATGAAAAACAAACTAAAAAAAATGTGCGCTGATGTCCGTCTCACATTCCTCTACATTAACAAACCAAAATACATTGATCTTTATTTAGAAAGCACGTGGATACCGCGGCCTTTTTTTTTTGCCTCTACCCCACCGTCCACTAAATACTCTTATCTAAACAGACGAACCCTTCTACGTCAATTGATAAAACTCAAGAAAGAACAGTTGTTTTTCACTAGTCTGTGTGTAACTAGAATCTTGTTTGCTTTAGTTTAATTCCATGTTCAGAGACAAACCTCAATGTTCAAGACATAAACAAATTTCATGTACAAGTTGTAAAAGCAGTTGAGTTATAATTTAATAAGAGGGAAATCTTGTCATGATTTTAATTTATTCAATAAAACAGACCAAAGAAAGAAAAGTTAAAATGAACCAGGCTTTTATTAAAGTTAATCCGATAAAACATCCAACACAAACGCAATATTAAAGTTAAAAATATAGTATTACAATTTTAATATAAGCCTCCGCGTAAGCACAATAAAAACATGCACTTTAGAAGTTTGTAGTAAAACTATGGTTAAAATGAAAGTTATATATATATTACATGCACACTATAACAGCATTTGGAATGTTGGAAAATATTCTTAAATTTAGGTGCAGACATGGCTGATGGTTAAGAAGCTCACTTTCTAACGACGTGGTTTCTGCTTTAATCCCACTGCACGTTGCTAAAGCCACCGTCTTCCATTAGAGCCCGCAGACCGACAAAATGCTTTGAGTCAATTTGGTAGACGAAAACTGAGGGAGTCCGTCATATATGCACACAAACACAAGTCTGTGTTGTGTTTGTATCCCACCAACCCACTGCTTGGCAACTGATGCTGGTTTGTTTACGTCCCCGTAACTTAGCACTTCAGTGAAAGAACCGATAAAGAATAAGTAACAGGATTAAAAAGGCACTGGGATAAATTTGAACTAATCATTTCGTGAAAGTGTCTCAGTATGGCCGCAAAAAAATATCAGCCTTTCTTTAGATGTGGACTTGATGTAATTAAAACACCAAATACATTTGTATTTGTAAATATGTTGCCAAAATTATCTGCGATATGTGTATCAAGTTGATTCCTCAATTCTTAAATATAGTCTACAAAGTAAACCCATCCTATAATAATTAGCGATTTTGTCAAGTATCAAATACACCAGAGATTATGAAATTAGCGGATATACAAACAATGAAACTGCCGGTTAATTGATGACAAATATATTTGCCACGATGGAAACGGAAAGAAGGGGTGTGGAATCAAAAGTTATGAAAGAGAGTAATATTGAAACCATGATGCGAATTTGGAGAATATAGCATAGAAGGAAGATTTTGTAGCTTTTAAACATTATCCTAGACTAAGGGTGAGGCAGAAAATCCCACCCACTCATTTCTAAAAATTATGACTTTTTTTTTTTATAACCTTGTAACATTAATACTACTCACTCTTCAAAGCAGAGTTTAGCAATTTATTTCAATGAGCTGAAGATGAAATTCTAGTCGTATGAAAAAAAAAATCAGGTATAAAAAAATAACCAAGTTTTCTGAGCTACCTCACTGTTTGTAGGACGAAATTGGAATAACAACGTTGTTTCAGAGCGGAAGAAGAGAGAAGGTGAACAGACAAGAAATATGAAAAGGCAAAGTTAACGAGTGCAGGCGTGCTTAGCAACACAAGCATTCCTGAGATAAATATTGTTCACTTATGAAA
This sequence comes from Octopus sinensis, assembly GCF_006345805.1. Lineage (NCBI taxonomy): Eukaryota > Metazoa > Mollusca > Cephalopoda > Octopoda > Octopodidae > Octopus > Octopus sinensis. The sequence continues at coordinate 90,603,064 of NC_043006.1, read as the reverse complement.
GAGGAAGTAAAAAATAACCGGGAAAAAAATCATATTTTGTCGCCAAGGTTAGAAACTATACCGACATTCTCACTTAGAGATTAAGGCGACAAAATTATTTACCAATTTTTAAGATCCTACATACATATTTCGAATTATTATGTCGGAGTAATGAACTTTTGCTTAGGTGTAATTTGAAGGAATGATTAAGCAGAAAATCTTTGCAATTAAGTAAGTTTTAAATTAGCTTAAGTATGAAATAAAGGCGATCTTTCCTGTTACCTGCGTATTTGGCGAGATGAAAATACATAAACAAAATATGCAGAGGTCGGAGAATATTTCGAAAATTAAAGTTTTAATTCTGAGAATTATAGAAGTTTTGACGTTCATGCCCTTCCTAAAATACATTAGCAACGGAAATAAAATGAACGGCTCTAAACAATGAAACCTGAGCAGCGTATACTTATAAGGGGTTAAGCTTTTCACTATCTCTCTCTCTCTCTCTACCGATGGTGGTCGCCTAAAAACCTAACACGATATTAAAGATAACATTCAAGATAGATATACATCGTAGATAAATATTAAATGGAGATGTGAGCGAACACGGCCTTTTATCACGTACTACAAACATTGAAAGCAACAGTAGACACAGAACTCGTGTATCAATATATCAGACGATGATAGAAGGTGAAAATTAAAAGGTCAACTGCCTCAACAAATTAGAATTTACATACAAAAAGTCACATGAAAACCTAAGTACATGACATGTTTAATTTTTTTTTTAATGTTTGGTATAAAATACTGAATGAAACTTTCTGAAAAAAATGTAATACCATTAGATAAACTCTGTGGTCATAGCGTACAAGTCGTATACAGTTAATAGAGACAAAATTGACTATAACCGACTGAAAAAAAGTCTTAATTACAAAACTTTAATAATTGCAGCAAATGAATGTGTCGTTCACTATTTAGGCTACATAGTAACCGTTTCTAGACAATTGTTGAAGAAATGAACTTTTTAAACATATCTGAATCTAGTCACATTTCTTGAAAAATTCCAACATTTAAATCGATCATTCTGCCAAACTTACAAATCTTATATTCGACAACAAAACGAGAAATCTCAAATACAGTTTATGTGGTGGCGTTTATTTCTTTCCAAATCACTATTAACTTAATAATGCATTTAAGAGTGTATAGTTTAATTCCGGATCTTTTTTTTTTCTTGGGAAATATAATATAAAATATAATAATTCAATAAATGAGAAAGAAAATAAACCTTTGCTAATCAAGTTTTAAATGAAAAAATAAATAAATAAATGAATGTTCAATTTCCTTTATGAATAAATTCTATTGTAATATAGTACAATAAATAATATGACATTTTTATCATTTGCTGATCGCCGGTAATAAAACTGTCTTTGTCTACTATCAAAATAGTCCTTTTTTTCTCCTTTCTTCTTTTTAGTTATTTCTTTTTTGTTTTGTTGTTGGTTGGTTCGTTTCCTGATTGGATTAAATTGCCGATATAAACACAGGTCCTATTGTTGCTTCTACAATGATAATTTGTCTTGTTTTAAAATTCACACCATTGAAGTTTATAGATTATCCAACTATATAAAAAAAGATCTAAGAAAATACAAAAGATTTGTAAATTAATAGTTAAAAGTTTTCTTTAAAAAAAAAGAGAATTTGAACTCGTAGTTAATAAACAAAGTAGTAAAACTAAGGCCAATCTTATGTATACACATACATATATATATGTATATGTGCCCGAAATGTACCTAGGATCATGCTATCATCACCTACATATCATTTTCGTAGGTAGTGCGTAGCTAGGACTGCATTATCCAATTTCTCCTTGTCCTTTTTAAGATGGTATAGAGTGTACTTTGAGAAGGGAGATTTAACTGTAATTTTTAGCAGGTCGAGTGACCTCTTAAGGACTCTTTCGTAAGATAATGTTCTTGTATTTTGTGTGTGTGTGAGATAAATAATTAACTGAGTGTTATGGTATTTGAGGCATTTAGTTGTCGTCACCTCCTCCTCCTTCCTCCTCGGTATATTGCAGTACCTGCTTTAAGCACGCCACTTCAGCCAGAATGTATGGCAAACACGTGTTTTCTCGGTGTATTTAACTAATCTCTGTAAAATAGTTAAACGAGAAATAAACGAACATGCTTCACGTAATCATCTTTTAATTAACATTTCTTACATTACGAGCATTAAACACAAAATTAGTGCCAGTGACTGGCTGTGAATTTTCACATTTGTTGATGTTTGTGAACATAAAATTTTTTTTTAAATGAGAATCAAATAGTAGCTGTTGTTACTGTTTAACACCAGGTCAACCTTGAGAGAATCAGAGTTATGATCGAAAGCATTCCAGCTGACCATCACCCGATTCTTTTAGGGGTGGTTTCTCTTCCTAATCAAGATGTGTGACTTCACTGCTGTTTGTAGTAGGTCGATCAACTACATAGACTCTTTGACTGGGCTTGTGAATCAAGTCGTTGCGGATTTATTTCTAAACATATTGAATACTCCCAGTTATGTTAGATTTAATCTATTATATTTATCCTTTTGCAACTGACTCATCGTTTCATCATTGATTTCTCACGTAACAGAGACATACTACCCCACATATATATATATATATTATATATATATATATATATATATATATATATGGGGAGATTAAAAATTGAGTTGATGATGTTAATGCCTTTGCTTACAGCAATAAGGGAAGTAAATGGCTCCAGATCGAAATAAAGTAGCAACCGTTAACAACAGCATTCAGTTGTTAACTATCCATTCATCATGATGTGATCGCCATGTGTTTTAAATTAAATAGATTTATTACAGAAGTGGAAGGTTTCAGATTGAAAGCAGTGTTACTGTGACTGATATTACACACACGCACAGAAATATGTATTTTACATGTGTATAGAATGAGTGTGTGCGTGTGTAGATAGATTTAAATTAAACAAGAGTTAAAGAAAACCCAACAGGAAATAAAAGCCGGGCCGGAGTCAACAGGTGGTGGTGGTTGGTAGGTATTATAATACAAAAATTAAATAAATAAATAATAGTAACTTCATGGCAAGAAGCGAAGTTCAATAACCACAAATAAATGAAAACGTGACGATGAAGTGTTACCCATGTGCCTTCAAATGTGCGGTTGAAAGTAAGTTGAATCAGGCCCTGACCGGCGAAATTTTGAAGTCACTACATGCACCCATACACACATGTGTGTACATACATAAACTTCATGTAAGTATTGTAAATCCTAATACATACTGTATTTGATATTTTTCAAAAGTGATACACTGTTCCTCATTGTTTAAATTACATAATCATAGCACCAACTACCTGTTGAGTTGTTGTGCATTCAATGATTAAATATTTCACAAGTGCGTCAAGTCTGATAATGAGATACATGTGTGTGTGTGTATATATGAGAGACTATGTACATGATATATTAGGTATATTTATTTACCCATGAGCCACGCTGTATCGATACTATAGTTTATGTATATATGAAGACATGCATATACAAGCTTTTTCTCTCTTTCATAGATAGACAGATGGATGGATAACATCCGCACACGCCGTTTAGAGTTAACGATAAACATTGGTTTTAGAAGTCGAAGATTAATGGTCAATCCCACAGAACCATGAGTATCACATAAAAGTAAAAATAAATAGACAAGAAATTAGCCCGAATCTACCATTAAAACAAGAGTGGAGAGTGAGAAAATCCTTCGAATTATTCGTCTTAAATTTCATTCCAAACTTTGTAACAAGACACGAAGTGGATGTAGGAAGGCATGGATGTACAGAAAGCCTTTCAGTTTTCATAGATTCTTCGAATATTTAAGCTTATTTCGCAATAATACATTCACAGTTATACACATATTGATATATGCAATATACATACATACATACACACACACACACATATATATATATATATATATATTACATATACATACAGAAAGATAGATAGACAGACAGAAGCTAGATAGACAGAGAGAGAGAGAGACAGATAGATAGATAGACAGAGAGAGACAGACATAGATAGAGAGAGAGACGGACGGATTACGTGACGAGAAAACTAGTACGCAATACTTTATATAGTGGAGTATATTTGTATATTCAATGATTTAATTTCACAGACCGGGAGTTTGGTGTAGAGTTGGGTCCAGGCTTTGAGGGATTGGAATCGTTGGTGGTATGGTGTATACATAAACAAACATATGTACACTCACATCAATTTTTTTCTACGTATTTATATACGTATATGCATACATGTGTGTATACGCACTCATAATACATACATATACATGTATTGAGAAGTGGTCCTGGTGCGCGCACTCGC
>NC_043006.1:90473704-90593704 GCF_006345805.1 Octopus sinensis | reverse complement strand
TTTGAATCCTTGCAAGGATTTTTTTTTCTTTTAAAACAAGCGATCTATCTAGTTATCTGTTGCCGGTACTTGCTGAACGGTGTGTCTGTGCACGTACGTATAGTATGTGTGGATGTGTATACTATATGTAGCTATAGATATATAATTTACATGCAACACTTAAATATAGAATGCAATATACACCTTTAGCATTATTTATATATACGTCTGTGTGTGAATGTATGTATGTATATATGTATATATATTGATTTCTTTGATGATAACGTTTGCTTTTCAGCAATGTTGTTTAGTTAGATGTTGTTGTGAAGTGTTGGTGGTAATAGTGGTACCCCCAAATTGTGGTATTGGTGCTAATGTTGCTGGTGATGGTGGTGGTATCCCTCACTGCCGTGACACAGGTCCCCAAACAGCTCCAGTAAAGAAAATAATCCTTTAAAAAAGAAGGAAAACATACAAAGCTTATATGATCCGCTTACAGTTGCATGCTTACACCAAAAGTGTGTAATAAGTCGTTAGAGGGGAAAATGTAGTATTATAAGCCGTGTATAGTTTAGTCGTGCAATCGCTTATTGTTATTGTTATATATAATATATACGAATATATATATTGTTGTTGTTATATATATACACACACATATATATACATATATATATATATTGTAAATAGTCACAACTACTATCCTCCCTCTCACTGTTTTGCCTGCTTGGCCGTCGTCGTCACAATTACTCTGGTTTGTCTTGCAACCGCCACCATGTCACTTGGAAGACCTGGATGGAAAAAACTCTGTCTTTCTCTCCCACTTTTTCTCTCTCTCTGTTATTTATCTCTAACCAAACAGGAGATCGCAGTATACTCAACTACCCCGACTGCTACTGCAACCACACTTTTCAGCTTTGCTTTTTACTTTCCTCTCTCTCTCTCTTCTCTTTTACTACGATACCGTCAACAAATTAGCTTTTCCTGTTCTATTCCCGCCACCTCCTCCACCACCACTATCATTCTGTTTCAGCTCTACATTTCACTTTACCTCCTACTCTTCTATCACTCTTTCTCTGTCGTTCTCTTTACCTCCTACTCTTTTATGACTCCTTTCCTTTCAATTCTTTCTGTCTATTTCTTTTTACCTCCTACTCTTCTATCACTCTCTCTCTTTTCCTTTTATTTTCTCTCTCATTTCTTTCTTCTCTCTATCGCTCTCTTTTACTCCCTCACTCGCTTATTCAATTACTCACTTCTTCAATAAATTAACTCCTTTCTGTATGTACTATCCTCTCCCTCTTTATATAAACTGTATTAACTCTCTCTCTTCTCCTCCTCCCCTTCATATCAGTAATGTCAACATCAAATTCACTCCTCACCCTCTCTCTTCTTTCATCACATCTCCATCGTTCTCCCCCACTACCATCATTTTCATTCATATTTACAGTTGAGTTATTGCTTCTCTAAACTGTTGACTAAATTTTCCTTCTCTTCTTCTCTCGTGCTTATATATTGAAGGCTCGTTTGTTGAAGTGGATGAATAGCCATAAGTATCACCCAACATTTTTTTTCAAAAGATCGCCACCGATTTTAATCAGAATTTATACTTTCATATAAATCCCACCTACTCAAAATCCCCCAAAATGTATTTTCATACATGATCAGTTATATAATAGAATACTTTTCTTCTTAATTTTTATGTGTAATCTTGCCGTTCTGAAATTTTTGTTTTCTTTTTTAAAATTCAAAAGTTGCTACATTAATTGTTAACATTAACTTATTGTTTTTCATATGCATGGTTTTGAGTTAAGTTTTTAAAAAATGTTGATATTTGTAATAGCATTTGTGTATCACAGCATATAAAAACTTGTGTCATTAAATCTACTGAACTAATACATAAGACATGCATTTCTAATATTTTTTTCATTTTCACAAGACTAGTTTTAAAAAGTAAAAGATCAGGGCTTCATAAATGTAATGGAATTTATTCCATAAAAAACTACCGAAAAACAAGTACATGATTTATTTACTTTTTGGAAAATGACTGGTGAGATTCAGTTTCTTTATATTTTCTATTCTTTCACTCCATAAATTTACAAAAATAAAAGTATGCTTAATAATGTCAATTATTTTTATTGTTAGAAGTAATTATTTGTTTATCAAATGACTTTGATAAGATTGAATTTCGAATTTATTTTCTGTGTTAATATTAAAATAGAACTGAGTAGAAATTAGTTGTTAATTGTAGTTTTCACTCACTTTGAAAAGCTGAGAATGGGAAATCCCGTCTCTTAAATGACGTTATCATGTGACCATACAAACGAGAGTACAACACTCTAAAATGGCGTCCCCCATGAGTAGCCATGCTGCTTCTATGTTGACTGACGAAAACGTCGACGAATGGTGTCAAGTCTATTGCACAGTGTGTACCGGCTTCGAAAAAGTGGCCAGTGAGGAAGCGAAAGAAATATTAGGTGTAGAAGACGTTCGTGTTGGCCACGGACATATAGTGATACGCTTGCCCGTAAAGAACACAGCGAAGGTAAGGCCCATTGCAGCTGTTTTGTCAACAATTTGTTTTACTAAACTTCCTCTAACACTTCCATAGATACTACTCATTATGCTTACGTTTTTCAGAAGTACCCCGAAATGGAATAAAAATGTTGGAATGTATTTATTTATCAATTTGTTTCTTTTTCTCTGCTGTTTCCTATTTACACTTCGGTTAAACGTTGTTTGTTTACAAACATTCGACTATCGAGTTTCACCTATCATATTCCTGTCACATTTAAGATGGATTAAAGAACTATAAAATTATCATCGCTACTTGATTAGCATTTTTTTTTTATTGACTGTCAGAAAAATAAAGTATAAAATTTGATTTCGGCGAGATTTGAACTCTGAACGTAAGGGGTTAACTAATTACTAATTTTCGCCCTACGTGCTAACTTTTCTAGTAATCTACTGTTAGGGAACAAGCATTGTTAACTTGAGGCAGCTGACAGCTCCCACTCGTAGCGTCGTCATCTTCTTAAAAGGATAGCTTAAAAAAGAAAAAAAACTATGCTTACTCTTGTGTGTCGCGAGTTAGAATTTTTGCCAAAAACTAATGTTAAAACGAAAGAGGATGTCTCACTGTGGTAGGCTGACCTGCTAGAAATAAAATCCCCTTCAGGCCGCACCCAACCTGTCGTGGTATGCGTGTCGCTTTGGCAAGTGTCTTCTACTGTAACCTCGGGCCAATCAAAACCTTGGGAGACGGAAACTGAAAGAAGCCTGCCGTATATATTTGTGTGTGTTTGTCCCTGTAACGTTGCAGTTCGACGAAACAGACTGATAGAATAAGTACTAGAGTCGATTCATTCCTCAAGGTGGTGCCCTCGCATGGCTGCAGTCTGATAACAAACAAGCAATAGGTACAAAAGGAGCAGTGCAGTTTCCTCTTTCCTAGTGTTTAGAGAGGGGGGGAAGAGCAGGTTACATGACTGTTTCACATTTTTCTCAGGAGCTGTCATACACTGGTGCATGAACATGATGAACACATCCTCAAACCAGATATCTGGCTTGCTTCCTTGCAACAGGGCATTCTGGCTACCACTAAAAGTGCCCATGAACCAGGTGGTGATATAAAACCAAGCACCACTTAAGTCTATAACCCCAAAATTCCAACACAAAATGCACTGTAACCAATTCCTTGCTGCTTCTCTCTAACAATTTCATCAATTCGCTGCTCTGTAAAGTTGGCATTAGTCAGTTTTGAACTCACAGTGCAGAGAGCTGGAACAAATACTGCAAGGTATTTTGTCCTGTGCTCTAATGACTCTGCTGATTTACTGCCTCTGAGCTAAACAGTATCATCATTATTTAATGTGCCTTTATTCCTAAAATTATGTCTAATTTATTAAAATTAGGCTAAATGAAAAATAATTGATAAGACTGATGAAAACTCCAAAATCCAAGTTGATTAAAAAATAACTTTGAGACCCAGAATGGGAATGAGTCTAATCTTTTGTAGGTATAGTTACAACTGCTCTGAAAATTGGTAGAGAATGTTATGATTATCTGGGTGGAAAATGGTTACCAATCAGGCAATTACAAATTAACATGTGATTTACCCAGGGAAGCCTTCTGCATGAAAGGTGTAGTTAAGTCTAAATATAGCAAGCCAAATAGGTATAAATAACCAATTAAAATGAATTAGACATAGTTAAGTAGAAGTTAACATAATGTAGTGAACCAGAAAAATATTTAATCAAAATTTCACCTGAAATGGAGTGAAAGTCATTAGTTTTAATTATAATTTATCAAGAAAGAAATGGAAGATAATTCTAAGATCAAAATTAGATGCATTGGAGTGAGAGTGAACTGCATATTTGGTCAATATATATAACAATGCTGGACATGTTTTAGCTGTAGGAAGATTATGATGACAGCAGGAAATTTAATGAGCTGGTCAAGGTATCACAGTCATCAGTTTAGTTCTTAATGGACTAAAAATTGCAATCCCATTGAAATTTTTAGCATTGTCAACCATAACTTCTCACACACATCTGAGAAGCTTGATGAAGTTCACCTTGTTCATTCTGTTTAAGTGTTTTTTATTAGAAAGGGCATCCAACTGTAAAAACTATGTCAAACCAGAAGGAAAGGAACAGAGACATCATAGGGTAGAGGAACAACCTTTTATAGTTCCAATGTCCTGTTTCTCAAGCAATTATATCACACTATTTCATTTAGTCTAACTTGGGAAATGCTACATTTTGATTTCACTATTTTAATTTGTGAGCAAAAGAAATAATATTTAGTTTGATACAATGACACCAACAACATCAATACCTCATACTATCATTCAAAATTGGTGTAAAATGAAAAATTTAGATGCATAAGAGAGAATGGAGGGGAGGGGAAACATCATAGGCATGGATCTTTGTTGGGCAAGTTTTTTATATCTATACTATGTGAAGTTCAATCTTGCAATGTTACACAGCCAAACTGGTGCATAATGGTAAAATGCCCCATAAATGTGAATCCGAACGTATTAAAACAAGTTTCGCGTAAATCGGACCAGTAGTTACTGAGATATTTGGGGTTTTGGGGGTATAAAAGCCCCAAATGGTGCATAATGGGAAATTATTCTGAAAATAACTTCACCTTGAAAGGAAAGAAACCCTAACCTTTCCATTAGACACATTATGATGTGCAAAATATTTTAAAGTGAAAATGACTAAAAATATTTTGTAAAAGACCTGTTTGTAACCTCCATGTGAAACAGTTTTCTTCCATAGGTTTCTTTCAAGTGCGTTCAACGTATCTCACCTCCAAAGATATGGCTGCTATTTCTAGCACGCCCTGCTACCATGTAACAGCTGTTTGCAATACAGGTACCAAAATACCTGTTACGTGGTATCAGGGCGTGCAAGAAATAGCAGCCAAATCTTTCCTTTTTTCTGTGATTTTGATGTCATTTGTTGAAAGCATGCGAAATAACATGGAAAAGAAAAAGTCAGCTGGCCAATATTCTCCTTGATCAGAAGGTTAGTCCATTGTAGCAGCTGGCCAATATTCCCCTTGATTGGAAAGCTAGTCCGTTGCAGGGTCACCCATTTACAGCCGAATTGACTGGAGCAGCATGAAAATGTTTTATCTCAAGAACACAACATGCTGCTCGGTTGAGGAATCAAAACCCTGATCTTTAGATATTGAGTGCAACACCCTGGCCACAAGGCCACACACATACCATATTTATAAAACACGCTTTTCAAAAAATAATGTCTCAGAAAGTTGGCTTCTTTCCTATAAGCACTAAGTGTTTACAGGGTCAAGTATTACTGGTATGGAGTGGTTCAAGACATGGATAACCAAAATTGAAGTACATCTTAAGTTTGTGCTCCTTATAAGTCATCAAATGTGGTATATGTTTACAATATCCATCCACACACAAATGCATGCTATCTAGAAGATTTCACTGACCAGATATTGGTTACTGGAAAATACTTTCTTAAAGATCTACACCGAGGAATCTAACCCAGAAGCACATGGTTGCAATGCAGTAATGTTGCCCCTTCCCCTCTCACTCCTTCAAGGCTATCCCTGTGCTTATTGCATAATTTTGAAGTGAAAATCCCAAGTTAAAGACTGAGAACATCAACAACCAGCAGGTCGTTATCTCCATTATACCCAAGGTGTTATTTATCTTGTCTGCATTTGGTCATGAAAAAATAGATTGAGAATTATGTCTAGATTTTGGCAATAAAGCACAAACATTACAGAAGCAACAACACATTTTTATAATTAAAAAGTTCAGTTTATGTAAAAATATCTCATCAGCAGAATTATTATTTCACAGCTTCCAGATGAGAAGAAAATTATTTAAGAAAGCTGATTCATTTTGCCATATGTTTCTAATAGTCTGCTTTTATATGTCTACTCTGAATTAATAAAGAAAACTACTCAGCAGTGAATAAATCCAGGAGAGTTTGTTGGGTTTGGTTGATGGCAGGATTAGTGAAAGTCTATGTTTTGAATTGTCATCCACTCATACAACTACAGCTCAAGGCATTAGCCCCTTCTATTCCTCCTATCATACAAACGTTTACTGTCCAATTTTCCCTGCTTGCAGGGATCTCACAGATTTTTTTTGGCTGGATGCCCTTCCTGAGCACCAACCCTAACCTTTTCCCATGCATGGTATAGCCCTCTACCCCCCACCTCCACTGGATATGTTTTTATGAAAGATTGGAATCTATGTATTTATATACGCTTGTACATGTGTGTGTGTGCACATAAACATTTTATATAGGTGCATGCACATACAGTGTGTTCCATTAATAGCTTTGATCAGCCTGGGGCTGTAGCAGAAGACACTTAAGATGCCACCCAGTGGGACGGGATCAAAAACCATGTGGCTGGAATCAAGCTTCTTAACCACTCTGCCCAGATTGGAGTGCCTTGTGAACCTCAATTACCTGTCGTATGCTACACCCACCCACAGTTATCAGACTTAGTTACTAAATGCTGTTTTATTAATTCTGAAGGCTGCCACGTTAGGTTCCAACATGTAATAACTCATTCATTTTTGTAAATAACTATTTTAGAACTTTGAAGTTGTATGGTTTTACTCTGTGGAATTGGTTTATAACTCTGGTCTTCATTGGGATTATTGATCATCACTTTAGACTTTCACTGATGCCATTGTCATAACAATACAACTTGAGTAAGGTAATTATTTATTACCATGATGATTTAGTAACTTTCTGGGTTTTTTTTATCTAGACACATCAACAGCTTTCTAAAATAAAACAAAACTTCATATTAAAAAACACATGAAAATATAAGATAGCATAGATGCAGGCTTGGCTAAGAAGCTTGCTTTGCATGGTATCTTGAGCAAGTGTCTTCTAGTATAGCCCTGAGCTGATCAGAGACTTGTGAATGGATTTGGTTGACAGAAACTGTCATTATATATATTATCACACACACACAAAGGTTTCTTTCAGTTTCTGTCTACCAATTCCACTCATACAATGACTTTGATTGGCCTGGGGTTTTACTAGAAGACACCCAAGGTGCTATGGAAGCTTCTTAGCCTCACAGCCATTAGATTAACAGCATAGTTAGTGTGTCTGGAGAAATGCTTCTTATTAACTTTCTACCTTCTGAGTTCAAATTCTGCTGAACTCTATTCAGTTTCCTGTTCTTCTATGAGTCAATGAAATGAATACCAACCATCAAGTACCAGGTGACCCTAATTTGCTTATCTGTTTGGAGACCCTTGAAAGAAGCAAAAGTTTTCTACTGGATGCTGCTTCCTATCATTAACCCTTGTTTTGAAAGTGCCAAGCATCTGATTGTAATGTCAACAAAAGATTTCATTCAGCCAAATTCCTAGATGTGAATGTCATAATATAAGACTAAGATCTTTTAAAGATGCAAACAGGGTGGAAAGAAATTCAAATTTCATAGCTATTAATTTGATAGATGTCCCATAATGTTGAGGAGGTGTTGTTATCTATCTGAAGAATTAGACAACTATATTTTAAACACTTCACTAGGCTAATCAATTGTTTGGTAACACATAATGGTAAGCTCACCTGTCCTGTCTTAAGCATCCAATTCTGATAGGCAATTAAACAGATGATATAATAGAATCTAGACTTGGTATGTTATAACACTTTATTAGATTCTTTCAATAGCAATTTCATAGAAAATAAATCTTACTTTGACTTTAAAATAGCGTGCTTTATCTTGGAAATTATATTTTTGTCTGTAACCCATTGTATAAAGAAACAATAAATAAATAATAATTAGACATAAAGCACAAGTTAAGCTGCTAGCAATACAAGACTGCATTGTCGTTAGTTTCATTTCCTGGTTAAAGTTATTTCACTTCATTTATGTTATTAATGCTGCCTCACTTGAGAGCTTCACGGAGCCATTTAAAAATGTGCGACCTTTTGCCTATATGAGAAAACCTCTCTATGGTTGTACAGTTTGCAAGAAATAAAAGCTAAATTTCCTCAAATCCTAATAAAAGGTATTAAATTCTTATTAAAAAGGAAGTATGCATGTGACACTGCATTCTTAGACATACATAAACATAAGCTGATTACCACTAGAATACCTTTGATCTCAGGCCTTCCCTATCATGGCTTGGGTATATGATGTCTCGGATCACTGAGTGTTGTCAGCTTCTGTATGTGATGGTGTCATGGATCAACTGGTTGGAACCATTTCAGCTCTATTCCGGTTGAATACCAGCATAATTACAAGTAAGTTCATCAGATCTCCCCTTGTGCTAGGAATATTACAAATACTTGTATAGTGTGACTTAGTGGTTATGATGTTGGATTCATGATTGTTAGGTGATGGGGTTCATTTCTCTGACCAGGAAGCTTGCATTCTTTAGCAAAGCATTTCATTTCTTGTTGCTTCAGTACACCCAGCTGAAAATACATTCCAGGAGCTTCTGGGGATTAAACCTGGCAGCAGTCTGGTATCCCAAAGTCTGGATTAGTTCCAGACATGTGATCCTATAGGCTCATATCTTGATGGTCATCATGCTTTCACCATTCGTAAGAGTTGCAGTTAATAAGGGCATCAAACAAGGGGATACCATCTTTCTAAAGTTCTCCACTGATTCCCTTGAAATTGTCATCAGAGACATTAACTGGAACGGCAGCATTGGTGTCAGTGAGCCACTAACACATCACTTGATTCTTAGACAACATTGTCCTCATTGCAGAAACTTCACATTAACTGCAGATCATGATGATATCTGCACACCCAGAGGCCAGTAGTTGATGTCAAAATAAACTGCGTGTAAATGAAGTACATGTGGTCTGAAAATGTAGCACAAGGCTGAATAGTGTTGAGAGGCTGTGAAATTGAGATGAGTGGGTCTACTATGGACAGACAGTAAACGAATGCCGAAATCTCCTGCCAAGTAAGAACAGGGTGGAATGCATTAATGTTACTTCACCCTTTAGCATTTAAGCCAGCCATATCCAGCCCAAATCGTCTACCTGTTTTATGTTCAAATTGACCAGATCCAGCTTCTCACACATAACTTACAAGGTTATTGTAAAGATACACAGTTGTATTTTTGAAATCTTGAAGGTGTGAGATAATGCAATATCTATTCAAAACAAATGTGACTGAATAAGCATTGCGTTTGACAGAATAATCTGATGGGTTCCAGGCACAGCTGGGCAAGTCTTTTCAATTGTACCCTCTTATATGCAAGACATGGTTTACAATGAAGAAGGGAAAACATTGGCTAACTCTGACGATGAAGGTTATGGAAAGATCCATGCCAGGAATAGTGTTGTGGATGCATATCTGATATGGGCTTATTTAAGCAAAGTGTATTCTGAGTGGAAAACCAAAAGCACATGGTCTGCTCAGCCGAACATGTAACGAGGTTTACAGACAAGTAATGAACCTGTGCTGTTGAGTGATATCCAAGAAATCAGATCATTCATGATGACTGGAAGACAGGATAGTTAAATATTTCAGGTTCAAATGGAACAGAAGGCACTATCAAGAGAAGAATGGAAGCATATTGCAACCAGCAATGTGTAGGGACATCTAATAATCTAATCAAGAAAGAAATCCTGAAGATTACCAGAATCAGTTCAGCAATATTTCATAATAGACACAGGTAAATAATAATGTGGTCAGAAAGTTTGCTTCACAACTTGGTGGTTTTAGGTCATTCCCATGACATAATTCTTTGATCAATTATGTTTGATGGAAACTGTGCAGAAGCATGTCCTATATATTCTTTCATTATTTTGTTAACTTTTTGATGCTGTCATGGAAAACAAAAAAAAATTATCAAGGCATTGTTTGTATAGTCAAATACCCTTCCCATCGTTAACCCTCACCTATTTTTCAAGTAAAGGGGGTTTTCATTCTTTTCATTTTTGAAAATGCAGAAATAGAAATGATGGGCTTTATACAGTTTCTGTTTACCGAATTCAGTGCAAGATATTGGTTAACCAGTGCCTATAGTGGAAGATACTTGCCCAAGAAGCCTCCCATTGGAACAACTTAATCTGAAACCTGTTGTTGAGAAGCAAACTTTTAAGCTATGCACCTCTGCCAGTGACTATAAACCACACAACCTTACCTTCGTGCATGCACACACGTGTGTGTGTGGCTTCTGACCATTTGGCAAATGCTGTTCATATAACTTAGCAGTTTGGTTATAAACAATTGGTAGAATAAGTTAGACTGTAAGTGCAGGGACCAATTTGGAATATATAAAACCTCCAGCATGGTCACAATCCATTGACTAAATCCATTAAAAAAAGGAATGCACTCCTTTTGCACATCTAAACTGTTTTGTAGAAAAAGAAGGAAATGTCTAATTGTAATTGAATTCCATTCGCTGAAGGCTTACTAAAATATTCCTTTTCTTTAAAATTCTTCAGATTTTTCAATATATGTAATTTAGGAGAAAGGGGGAAGCTAATGTAATATATATCGCCTGATATCTGGCAGGTGATGAATGATCAATGTCTATTGGCTTTAATTTACGATTTTCATTTGTAAACCAATATGTACAAAGGAATTAGAATTTCTGTTTTATATTCCCCACTGGATTACACTAGAAAACCTCATTTTCCTTGTCTTATCATCATCATTTAATGTCCATTTTCCATTATTTTTGAATTCTTTTTAGAATCTGTTTATGAAGTGACATTGATATAGCTTATGTTTTCTCTCCCATTCTGTCTGTCTGTATTTCTCTTTGACTCATTTTATTGGACAGCTTTGCAGGTTAGAAGAACATTAACTTGAATGGTTCAGTCTTTTTATAGGCAGAGTCCTTTCCTAACACTATGCCCTACGCACATATAAATCATTAACAAATGAATAAATAAGTAAAAGATGGAATCAAATAGTATTTAGAATCAAGACATTATATTGGGTAAGAAAGAAGTTTAAAAATAAAATTAATTCTTGGATTTCCTTCTCTTTAAATGAAAATACAATCTGGAAACTAATTTTTTAAAATAGCAATTTGAAACAAAAAATATTTTTTTCTTTAATATTTATTAGTTTGTTTTTTTTCCTTTTTTGTCACTGGATTAGCAAACTGTTGAAGGTGTGTTTCGCATCTGAAAATCTCTTTAACACACTTCTAACAAGGATAAAATTGTAGTGACAATGCTGAATTTCCTAATGGATGAGAAAAATATGAAAATGATAGCTACAGGGGTTGGTCATGTCAGTGCTGGTCAATGTCCTGGATCTTTAATTATCAACATCTTCACTTGGCTGAAATATTCTCTTCTCTTTTGATGGTGGGTTCCTTTCATTCCCCCCACCCCTAAAGTAATCTTCCAGTTCATTACATATGCATTCTCATTCTTTTACCCTGTATCATTATTATCAATGTCTTTGATGTGACTCTGAAATATAGCAACTAGGATTAGTTTACATTTGTATGTGTGAGGGTCAAATTTAGACTCCAAGAAACTGAAGATCTGCCCTTCAACAATTGTAATACTTAGTGGTTTGGCAAAAGAGACAGAAAAAAAAAACTAGGGTCAATTCATTCAGCTAAAATTCTTCAAGGTGGTGCCCCAGCATGGCCACAGACAACTGAAACAAAGTAAGATAGATGCAGGCATGGCTGAGTGGTTGTAAAACTTGCTTTACAACTGTGGTTCTGGTTTCAGTCCTTCTGTGCGACACATTGTCTAGTGTCTTCTACTATAGCCCTGGGTCAACCAATGCCTTGTGAGTGAATTTGGTTGATGAGAAATGTGGAAGCCCATCGCGCGCGTGCGTGTGTGTGTGTGAGGTTACACTGCTTGATAACTGGTGTTGGTTAGTTTGTGTCCCTGTAACTTAGCAGTTCAGGAAAAGAAACCTATAGAAGAAGTACTGGAACTGATTTGAGTAAACCTTTGCATGTGGTGCCTCACAATGGCCAGTAAAAAGTAAAAAGTAATATGTGTATATCACCGTGACTGACCAGGCTATCAGATGTTGCTACACATCGCTGGTCACAATGCGCTTTGCATTGTTTTAGCCTTCAAATGACACCACCCCGCTGGCTAAGCAACCAGGCCAATTATGTGTATATGTGTATATATATATATATGTATAGGGATAAAATATGAAAAATCAACGAAAATGCACATTGCAAATAAAAAAAAGGTTATTTATGACAGGTAACGACATATATATACATTTAGATTGACTGAGGTAGTAATAAGAGTCATAAAAGTCATAATTATGAGATGATTATAAGATGATAATAAAGTAAGAAAACAAATGGTTTACGCCACAACAAAAAAAGCAAATGTCCTATTAGAAATACAAATAGCCCTGTGTAGATTGTTGCTAAGAAATGCTGAAGTCTTGCATTATTTGCCTTATTACAAACCGTACAGATTATAATTTTCAGTTTGTTAATTGTGTTTGTCTTTTTTTTTTTTCACTTGTATATAGTGTGGATTACTTTTAAGTTATTTTTCTGTGACTTCTTCCCTATATTGCAACACCAACAGTCCAAAGCCAGAGTGATTGATTGAGTGATGTGGTTGGCAAAGAAATACATGGTGAAAGCTGTAGAAGTGACCACCTAATAATTTGGTCATCTGATGATTTGTTCCCATTGTCTTGGGGTATTTTTCATCCAAGTTTCATTTGAGTTGGTACTTTGTAACAGAGTAGTAAAAAAGTTATATTATTAGCTGTGAAAAAAATATGCTTCATACAACTGGCGCAGGAGTGGCTGTGTGGTAAGTAGCTTGTTTACCAACCACATGGTTCCGGGTTCAGTCCCACTGTGTGGCACCTTGGGCAAGTGTCTTCTACTATAGCCTCGGGCCGACCAAAGCCTTGTAAGTGGATTTGGTAGACGGAAACTGAAAGAAGCCCGTCGTATATATATATATGCGTGTGTGTGTTTGTCCCCCTAGCATTGTTTGACATCCGATGCTGGTGTGTTTATGTCCCCGTTACTTAGTGGTTCGGCAAAAGAGACCGATAAAATAAGTACTGGGCTTACAAAAGAATAGGTCCTGGGGTCGAGTTGCTCGATTAAAGGCGGTACTCCAGCATGGTCACAGTCAAATGACTGAAACATGTATCTATCACTTGCTCACTCTCTTATCTGCTGCATGTAACTGCCTTTAGTGTATCTCTTTCATTTCACTTTGTTATTACTCCTTCCAGTTCTCTCTCTCTATTCTCACTTCTGTTTCCTTTCCACATGAATTCATCTTCTGTGATCCCCTCTCTACCTTCTTTCCTCTTGGTCTTTGTGGCTCTGCTTGAACAGAAACCTCGTAACAGTATAATGAGGTCTCTTTTATCTTGCAGGGTTCAAGACAACCTCACTCATGCTGGTGCCACAATAAGATGCATCCTGTAAAGTGGTTAAATAAGTAGACAAAATAGGGTTCGAAAGGAACCTTTAGTCTTATCAAAGATATGGCAACTTCTATAATGCTGCTCCGTGGTAAAATGCACACAGGGAACTTTATAAATTGGTTGATGTTAGGAAGGACATCAAACTGTAGAAATCATGCTAAAATCTCAAGTCAAAGATGGTTCCCTACCATATAGGAGGGCATTAACTGTGTGTCAGAGTGAACTTCAACTATGATGATCCATCCAGCCCATACAAGCATGGGAAGCAGATGTATAATGGTGATGATGATGATGATGTTCAGCTATAAAATGAGAAGTTCTACCAATGGCTGGAGGTGAACTGTTCACCTCTGAACTTGAAGTGCAATTTTCTTTTGATATGTTGCTTTGAATTCCTAAATAAAATAATCATTTGCTTTGACTAGACATGAGGTCAACAACTCTATAAAGTTAATACATAATTAATTGAATCAATTTTAGTAAATCAAAGATCAATATTGATTGCATTTGTTTCTTATGACTCAGAATGGTTTCATAGTTCTTCACATTCAGCATATTTGCATGTATTGTTAGAATTGTTCCCATTTCTAAGAATTCAAACATAAGAGATGGGTAACAGCTGTGTTCATCACTTCCATCAAGTGGGCAAGAAGACATAATAAAAAGGACACACTAACTGCAAGATGTGTTGAGAGAGAAATAGTAATGGCATGGCTGCAAAAGAAGTCTTTTCTCCTTGGGGAACATTTTTATAAAGGTAGCACTTTCACGCCTTCCATAAAAGCTGCACTGGGGCCCAACAGGATGGGGTTGTCCTAGATGGCACAAACTCTGGATGTGTCACTCTGGTTTAAAATCTTATAGCAACTATATGTTACTGCTGAAAGAGTTGGTAAGTGATGGGTGTTCATATCTAAAGCTGAAAGAATTTATTTACAAATAAACAATTGTGTTCTTAGCTCTGACACTTCATCTTTTGAGGAAGAAAAGGTTGTCCTAAGATTTATGACTAAATTAAGTGGTCCTCTTTAAAAAAAAAAATAAATACCGAGTTTGCTGAAGGTAGATTTAGTACTTCAATCTACACAATCTCTGCTTGTTCATCAACCTCATAAGAAACTCTGAAGAAGCTCTTTCATTAGCTGTTATCATAATCTAACATCCACTTTTCCCTGCTTGCATGGGCTCCTGTTGCCAACCCTCACCTGTTTCCAAACAAGGGAATTTCCTCTCATACTGAAGCACGTTTTCCTTGCAAGACTAGAAACAAACAATATTGCTACAATGTTGATGATGCTTGCTTACAACAACCGTGATGCCTAGACAAGGGTACTTAAATACACACATGCATTTAATTGCCATGTATATAAATATGTGTGTCTTTACACACCCACACACACAAGCTTCTTTGAACCCCACACCACAAGGCTGGTTAAAGCAAGCTTCTTAACCACAGCCATACCTGTTAATAGTAATTATTTCAACATGGTGAATTAAAAGTGAAAAAGAAAGGAAAGGTATTTTATTCATAGTAAAGTAATAATATAATTTTTTTTTTTTTTTGTTTGGGATACCGTATTAAATGGTGAAAGAAAAGGGGCTGTTGCAATTTCAAACAAACTGGTTGGCATTAAAATCTTGTCATTGGAGAAATATGATTGCAACTGTTCTTTTACTTCCAACATCTGTTGGTTATGAAAATAATCTTAGATGTTGGAACTGTTGTGATAAACACAGTAACAGCAGCAAGAAACCAGTTAAATTCTCCTAGCACTTAAATACCAATGATTGTAAGTTTTTGTAGAACATGATTTTTAGAATTTTGTTTCTCAAGTAAATTAGAACATCAACAACAAAATGGAAATATTTTGATTAGCAATCTCTGATTAATGTTAATTTATTCAAGTGTTTGATGTGTATTAAACTTTGGAAAAAAAAAAAATTACAAGTTTTTCTTTTTTTTTTTCTTTCTTTTTCCTGTTAAGCTGGTAGTTTCCACCTGATAAGATTGCTAAATGAAGTTAATTTATCAAATGATAGCTAGGAAAATAGACAACAAAATATCAGCTTATGTCAAATGAAGCAATACTTTTTTTTTCTAAGTAGAGTAAGAAAATATTAGTTTTAGTTGAAAGGAGGGACATGCCCCTGGATAAGCATTGACTGGCTACAGCTATAAATATTAATTTTGAAACATAACAATCAAGTGATTTCCTCCTATTCATTATAAAAAGAACTAATTTTTTTCTTGTTTCAGTTATTGGATTGTGGCTACGCTGGAGCACTGCCTTTACAGATTTTATCCGTCAAATCAGCCCCCTACTTATTTAGAGTCTGGTAGTCATTTATCAGTGTCTTTTTTGCCAAATTGCTAAGTTATGGGAACAATCTAATAGCAGTTTTCAAGCAGTAAGACACACACACACACATGTACACCTGCATTTGTGCATGTACATGAAGACATCTTTGACAGACCAGCCAGTTTTTATTACATTCACTCACAACACACTGGTTGTCGTCAGTCTATGGGTGAAGATACTTGCTCAAGGTGCTGCTCTCTAGGATTGAATCTGAAGTAGAGTGGTTGCAAAGAGAACTTCTCAACCATACAGCTCATATATAAGCCTAATGCATGAAATTTGATGTATAATTTAGTAAATTGTTTTATTCAGGCACAATTTCCTCATATTTTTCACCTTCAAGTGTGTGTGCATATTCACAATGGATTTCCATACAGTTTCTATCTCCCCAATTAGCTGGAGTGGAAGAGTAGAAAATATCAACTGTGGTTTGAATTGAGTTAAAAACACCTTAAAATGGAATGTAATAAATGAATAACCTACAAAAATGAAAAAAGTTTCATTGATGTGTTGTATCGTATGAGACAAACATAGTAAAGCGCATAAAATGAAAGCATTACTCTCAGATGTTTTTCTTACTTATGAGGAAAAAATAATTTTAACTGTTTTATTGTCTTAGAGCATAGTCAAATCAGTTTGGAAGTATGGTTAAATTGGAATCTGTGATATAGTTAATTATTGTTTTTATGTGCAACATTCATATGACTCACTTGAATGAGAGTAAGAATTGCTGAGACACTCTTCCACTTAGTGCCAATCTTCATTTTCTTTGATTTTAAGTTTGAAATAAATTTAGATAATATGAAATGTATACGGTTTTTAGTAATATCAAGCTTTCAAATAGCTGGTTCTTAAATTCAATGTACAAATCAAGAATTGTGTTAGTGCTAACATAAGCTGAGTAAATAATTTCTTGAAAAGTACATTTGTGGCTGAATGAGCATTTTGGGTGAATAGAATTTCCAGGCTGGATGAAAGATGATCATTCTTGATACTGTTAAAAAATGATGCACTTAATAGTTGAATAAAAGACTTTAAGAGAATAATAATCTTAATATTTGTGATTACTCACAGAAATATTTTTGTAACACTTTTTAAGATTTTAATGACTTAGTTGGAAATTTGTTGGCTAAACAAGAATTGAACCAAGTAATCTTTTATGATCTATTTTTTCTGAGTTAGTGAATTTTGAAAATTATGAAGAATTTAGTAAAATGGATTTGTAATTATTTAGGCTGGTGTTTGGAACATAAATTGACATGAAATTCTGATGGGAGGTTTTAACTTTGATCACTTCAAATAAGACGTTTGTGTCACAAAATCAAGAGCAGTCTTAGGTTGGTATTAAAACGGTTAATATATTTTTTGCGAATCTATTTCACACTGGTCTACCAATGTAATATTATAAAACTAGAATTATTAAAAGAGATGATTGAGTGTAATATAGAAAAGGTTTTTATGCAAATTATGGTGTTGAGGCTGGAACCTTTAAGTTATAATTCTGACTGTATTCAACTCTTATGAAATTATATTCTCAACTCGTAGAAAACTGACGTTAAATTATGATGATGAGTTATCTTCGTGTTCTATACACACCCACACACAATGACTCCCTGCTAGAAAGCAGATGAAAAATGATTATACATGTATATATACACAGACACCTTCAATTTTCAAAATGTTTTATTTAATATGCATAGCGAACAATTGAAATGTAATCGATAGGTAGGACTACATACTTTAGTATTTAGTTAACATTCCCTTTGCAGTTTTTAATTCAGAAACTCTTTTTGGCATTGAACTGATGAGCTCTGTGATTGTCTCTTGTGGAATTTCTGCCCACTTTTCATGCTACAATCGAAACAATTCATCTTTAGATTTAGGTTTCTGTTCAGTTTTGCATATAGCTCTCTCTAGTATGCTCCAAAGATTTTCAATTGGGTTTATGTCAGGAGATTGGCTCAGCCAAGGAAGCTTTTTGATCCTATTTTCAGTCAGCCATTGTTGATTCCTTTTTGCTGTGTGGCATGGAGCCCCATCTTCCATGAATAAAAACTCATTTTTCGTTATTTTATCATGTGAATACATCGGAAATAGTCCTTGTTTAAGTATTTTGATGTATTTTTCAGAGTTTATCGTTCCCACACATTCAGTCAGCTCAGAACGACGATTGCTGGTGACAGCTCCCCATACCATTACAGAGATACCACTTGAGTCGTTTCAAGTCAAATTCTTCATTGGGAAGCCTTCAGACCCAAACACATTCACTATCTAAAAATAATGCAAATCTGGATTCATCTGAGAAAATCACTCTATCCCAAAATGAACTGCATTTCTCTGACATCCCCTTTGCCCATTTCTTTCTTTTCATGATATTAATTGGTTGAAGAAGTTTTCTTCTAGCTGCTCGTCCATAGTACCCAAGCTTATGCAGAAATGTAACACACGTTCTTGGACTAACTTGTAGCTGTTTTGCAATGTCAGAAGCCTTCAAACGGGGTTCTTTTTCCACAATTCTCTTCAAACGGTGAAGCTTCCTTTTCAAGAGTCCACCCAGGTTGGCCGGGATGAGAATTGGTTGATTCTTTTCCTTGGCTTTTGACTTGCACTATAATTCTATCAACAGTAGCAAGAGGAATTTGATGATTTTTGGCAATTTTTCGCTGGCTATGACCAACGTCAGATTGCTCAACAATACAACCACCGAACATATTCAACAACCTTTTTATGAACTGGATGTCCTACTCACTGAATTAATGTCCAAAGTGGTTGAGTGTTCCATAGATACTTGTAACATCATCATCATCATTTAACGTCTGCTTTCCATGCTAGCAGGGGTTGGACGATTTGACTGAGGTCTGGTGAACCAGACTCCAATCTGATCTGGCAGAGTTTCTACAGCTGGATGCCCCTCCTAACGGCAACCACTCTGAGAGTGTAGTGGGTACTTTTACGTGCCACTGGCACTGGCAATGGCTATGCCCAAATAGTGCTTTTTACATGCCACCTACACAGGAGCCAGTCCAGCAGCACTGGCGACGACCTCGCTCGAATGTTTCCTGTGCCACCAGCACGAGTGCTAGTAAGGTGACGCGGTAACGATCACACTCGAATGGTGTGCTTACCGTGCCATCGGCACGAAGGCCAGCTTGTTGCTCTGGCAATGATCTCACTCGTATGGTACTCATTATTGTAAAAAAGAATTCATAAACATCCTTGTTTAGAGTTCATTAGAAGAAAATGTTATTGTTGCATCTCAAACTGAATAAAGGTTTAACTTGCTTTTAATCCTATTCACACAGTAGTTTAATAAAAGTAGAATCAGCATGACACAGTGTGCACTTAGTTATAACCCAGTTTAATTTTATTCCTATAGATGTGTGTGAATATGTCTCTGTGTAAGTAAATCTTTTTATTTATTATTTGAATATGTCTACATGTTATCACATGGTGACAATTTACTTTGATGCCTACTGAACTTCTCTGCAAGTCCACACACATCCTATAAATCTCAAAGTACTCAATAATCTGAGCTACTTTTCATATTAACTTACCTTAAACCACCTCTGTTCTAATGATAAAATTTCTAATTTTAAAGTTTCCATATTCAAATTGGAATCTTTTGTCATATTTTTATTAATAACTTTAATGATGAAGTTGTCTTACCTAATCCTTCCAAATCCTTGATTATATTCAAAAGCAATTGAAATATATGAACTGTGTGTTTCATTGGAAATATGCTAATGAAAGAGATAACTTCAGAAATAAAGTTTATGATTCTTTCCTCTGAAATTTTTTTCTCTTCCTCTTAGTAATTGGAAGTTTAAAATGAAATTGATATTTTCAATAGAAAACTTAAATGGTAAAATTCCATTGTGTATATGTAGAGATGTGGTGTATAATATATATATATATATATTTGATTTATACTGTTTTGTTGGCTATAAATAATCTTATATGTAAAGCAAACAACCAAACCTGCTTTAAATTCACCTTTTAAGAATTCTACCTGTTAACAAAACCATCACATTTGAGTAATGTAGTTTATTTGAAGTGTTGTGAAACTATAGAGTTAAAAGTGATTGAGGAGGCCTTCACAATGCAGTCAGAAATAAAGGTGTGATAAGAATATTGAAAAAGTAAAAAAGCACAGATTTTTTTCTTTTTTTAATTCTTATGCTTTTTTTATATAAAAAACCTTAATCTGCACAGGCCAAAATGCTGTTCCACTTTTCTCTGTTCGTCATTAAGGCTTTTTTATTGCCAGAATATTGAAATATATAAGGTAAAACTATAAATGTTTGATTTTATTTTTTCACTTCTTTATTTCATATTTGCATTGTTGTGGCCTTTTCAATAACTTCTCACCAACCCATTAATAATTTAAAATAAAAAATAAAAAATCCATAAACATGCTTGTTTAGAGTTCTTTAGAAAAAATGTTATTGTTGCATCTCACACTGAATAAAGGTTTAACTTGCTTTTAATCCTATTTACACAGTAGTTTAACATAAAAAAAATTCCATTCTGGGATGTGTCATTTGATATTCTTTCACTTGCTTAATCTTTGAACTGCAGCTAATCTTGTGCCCAGCCTTCAAGGGGTTTACTTGATTGTATCAACCCCAGAAATTATTACATCTCTCTCTATTTGTCAAATAGCTAAGTTACCTTTTTGATATAAAGAGATCCAGCTTGACCTACTAGGTGAACTGGTCTACATAAACATAGGCACAAATATATCCTTGTCATTTCTGTTTTACATCTCCTTTCCATACTGGTATGGTTTAGATGAATCATCCTGGTCAATTTCTGACCTTATTTGGAGTTAGTGAATTACTATCCACTGGACAATTTGAATAATCCTGTTTAAACTTTCTGGTGTGTGTATGAGAGAGAAAAGAGAGATGTGTAGATGATGCAGGCATGGCTGAGTGGCTTGGAAGCTTGCATTACAATCCTGACATCCTGGGTTCAATCCTATCATATATTGTATGACATGTTCAGAGAATGCCTTTCACCATAGTCTTGGTTCAAGATAGGACTTGAGAGTGAAATTAGGACTGAAACTCTGTGTAGTTGTAAACATTTATAAATGTATTTATTTATGTATGTATGCATATATCTCTGTCTTCACACACACAACCATCTTCCACACAGTTTCTGTTTACAAAATTTCACTGCCAAGGCTTTGGTCAGCCTGCAAGGCTCCAGTAGAAGACAATTACCCAAGCTATTGCATAGCAAGATTGAACCTGGATCTACAGGCTTGCAAAACATACTTGTTAAACACACTGCTATGCCTATCCCTATAAAGATCTTCAGTTCTTTGCTTCCATGCTTATTTCACTTCAGTTTGGTGTCATTATCTAAGATGTTTCTCTGGTTGTTGGAACTAAATGATAACCACAATAACAAATCATTTAATACATAGCAATCAAATGAACTGACAATAAAACATTAATACACATGTGTAGACATCTCTCTTTCTCTCTCACCATAATGTCTTGTGCAATTTTAAATTCAAGCGAGGTCATTGCCAGTACCGCCTGACTGGCCCCCGTGCCAGTGGCACATAAAAAGCACCCACTACACTCTCGGAGTGATTGGCATTAGGAAGGGCATCCAGCTGTAGAAGCTCTGCCAGATCAAGATTGGAGCCTAGTGTAGCCATCTGGTTTGCCAGCCCTCAGTCAAAATCGTCCAACCCATGCTAGCATGGAAAGCAGATGTTAAACAATGATGATGATGATGATGATTTTAATTCCATATATAATAGAATAATTTGCTTAGAATATATTTAGAAATTTTATCATTGTCACATGGAACATCAGACAGAATGCTTTGCAGTAGTATTTGCTGTGGCTCTGTGATCTGAGTTCAAATCCCCCTGAGGCCAACTTTGTCATTCATCCTTTGTCAAGTCCTCACTTTGATGTTGTTATTCAACTCAACAATGGTTGTAGTTGAATAATATTCTTAAGGCCACAATTTACTCACATGCAGCACCTTTCAGAGCTTGTCACTAATTCAGTTCTTAACCAAATTGAAAAGCATTAACATTTTTGAAGAGGGCTGGTCCCTAGCTACATTTTGGCATAACAAAATTGAGATTTGATCCAGCCAAAAAAAGTTTACATCAAAATTTGTAGCAACATTATTAGAGAGTAAGTAATGCCACCAATCAAGTTTAGATCTAAATAACTTCCTTATTTTAAAAGCAAAATATATTTATCTTAGTTTCAATGATAAAAGAAAGTATGAAGAATTTCATAGTTTTGTTCCTATGCAACAAAAATTTGTATAAAAAACATTGTGAGATAAAATATCATGAAAAGAATATGAGACAAAAAATTGGATTGAAGTACAATTAACTTTTTTATTTTAAAAACAAACTATATTTTCACTAAGCTTAAATGATAGGGCTCAATTCAAGGAATTTCATGGTATCTTTGTCATGCAATGAAGTTTTAAAAGAAAAAAAGTTCTGAGTGTTTGTTTCTCAACCTTGAGGGTGATAATATAGTTCTATACATTTTTATGCAAAAAGTTCTACAAGGGACTTTTAATATCTGTCACCAGCATCATTGAGGTAAGGACTGCCCTGCTAATTGACATTATTAATCAATAGCATAACCTGGAAAAAACATGGATTACATATAAAAATGCAAATGAGAGAAATAATATTCTTAAGATTATAAACCTGGAAAATTCCAGGACAAGTCATTTCACTTGGAAAAGTTCAGGACAAGTTATTACAACTGTAAAGTACAGAACAAGAAAATTTTTACTTAGCTGCATTTTGTCTGTCTTTACATTCTGAGTTTTGCTTTTAGGGTCTGTAAAATAAGTTCCATTTGAACTCTGGCGTCAATGTCATTGACTCACCCTCTCCCCACAGATTCAGGCCTTGTGCCTATTATAGAAAGCATTATTATTATTATCCAGACTGCAGAATCATTAGCATGCCAGACAACATGCTAGGCAGCATTTCATTTGTCTTTTACATTCTGAGTTCAAATTCCACCAAGGTTAGCTTTGCCTTTCGTCCTTGTTGAATACTGGGACCTCCTTCTCCAAACTTCCTGGTTTTGTGCCTATAGCAGGAAGGATTGTTATTTGTTTTCCAAAAAACATCAGTTATCTCCTCCTTATTTTATGGAGATATTTAAAGACTACTAAAAGAACTAAAACTCATTCTATTGTTTGTAAGCAAAACTGATTAATGTGATTCATGGTATGTCAGAAAATCAGCTAAAAAAATGTATTTCTAGAACTGTCAAATTCTGTCATTTATTTTGTAACAGATTAATTTTGTCATTCTTTGTATATTGTGCAATTTAATATTGCACAAGGACTTTATGATGGTTCTGTGACTTTTTACATAAAATGGATCTTGGTCAAAATTTTTGAGCATGAGTTTTCAGTTGTTTGATCAACTTAACTACCAGCCTCATTGAATTAGCATGTATACCATAAACACTCCCTAATGAAATCAACACAATGTAACAAGATTGGTACGCTCTATCTGACAGATCCATCCAGTTCTGATCAGGAGTGAGTTAACCTAAGGCTATTGAAAATATCATTTGACCCTTCATGCCATGTTCTGAGATTGAACCCATAATCTCATAATAGGAAAGTAAACCTCTTAACCATTCAGCTTTGGTTGCACATGCATGCACATGTGCGTTTGCTTACTCACTCCTACTATGGCTGAATGGATAGAAAGATTTAAGAAGACTTTTAGTTTGAGCCACAAATCTCTGGGTATGTATCTCTGTCAGTCCACACCAGGGAGTTGATCCTTGAGTCCATTGCTGTCAGTTCACTTGGAAAATATCATTTTTGCAGGTAGACTCCAACTGCAAGAATAACTAAAAATTTAGGTGAAGGAAATGACATAATTACTCTTAGGCGGCGAGCTGGCAGAAACGTTAGCACGCTGGGCGAAATGCTTATTGGTATTTCGTCTGTCTCTACGTTCTGAGTTCAAATTCCACTGAGGTCAACTTTGCCTTTCATCCTTTCTGGGTCGATAAATTAAGTACCAGATATGCACTGGGGTTGATGTAATCGACTTAATCCCTTTGTCTGTCCTTATTTGTCCTCTATGTTTAGCCCCTTGAGGGAAATAAATAAAAAAAAAAAATTACTCTTATAGGTGCAGGAGTGGCTGTGTGGTAAGTAGCTTGCTAACCAATCACATGGTTCCGGGTTCAGTCCCACTGCGTGACATCTTGGGCAAGTGTCTTCTGCTATAGTCCCAGGCCGACCAATGCCTTGTGAGTGGATTTGGTAGACAGAAACTGAAAGAAGCCCATCATATATATGTATATATATGTATGTGTGTGTGTTTGTCCCCCTAGCATTGCTTGACAACCAATGCTGGTGTGTTTACGTCCCCGTCACTTAGCGGTTTGGCAAAAAGAGACTGATAGAATAAGTACTGGGCTTACAAAGAATACGTCCTGGGGTCGATTTGCTCGACTAAAGGCGGTGCTCTAGCATGGCCACAGTCAAATGACTGAAACAAGTAAAAGAGTAAAAGAGAGTATACTTATTTCAGCCAGTCACTCTCTCTGGAGCATAAGCCATCAACAATCTTGTAGCAGAAACCTGGCTGTGTAAAGCAACCTACGGAACACAAGCCACTGCATCACGTTTCCCTAAAGAGAGGCCTTTCTCTCTCAGGTCTTGTTGGTTTTGATTTGCCATCAATGTTTCTGTAACTTTGCTTTTTCTAGGTAAGTGTATTGCCCCTACGCAAAGCAATTGTTATCTCTGGGAAGAGGGGATCCATATTAGTCTCGCCTCTATCCTTTGACCTGTCCAGCATAGAGGTGGGTTCTACCAGGAGCTTGCACTCTGCTGTTGTGGCTCACAGGGTCTCTGAGACATAGAAGCCACCACATCACAAGAACCAGACCTTGTGACAGTTGGGATACAGTTATTTAAATCAACTTCAGATATATTCTAAAAGAAGAGATGGATGGGCAAAGCTGGAATGTCTTTGATCGTAAGTTTGCTTAATCAGGCTCCAGCAACAACAATCTATTGTTTCTCAAGTTTTCTGCCAAATAAATAAATATTAAACAATGCAGTCCTAGTTATCTCCAAGAAACCAGAATTGTCTTTTGATCGTGAGTCTTATTCAGTCGAGGTTGATCTGGGGCTAAACAACTGCTACTGCTACAACAACAACAATGTGTAATACTACAATGATAACTTAATGACCTGCTGTGCTTGAGGAGACCTATTGAGTCAAGTACATCAACATCAAAATAAATATCAAATGGAAATTGTAGTTGTGATCACTGTGCCGGTGGCACGTAAAAAGCACCAACCAATCGAGGCACATAAAAAGCACCCACTACACTCAGAGTGGTTGGCGTTAGGAAGGGCATCCAGCTGTAGAAACACTGCCAGACCCCGGTTGAACTGTCCAACCCATGCTAGCACGGAAAACGGACATTAAACGATGATGATGATGATGATGATAACTTAATACAGTTTCATTTGTTAAAGTAAATACTTGCCATCATATGTAAACTGATGTAACGGTTAAATGGCCCAGGTAGGGAAAAAACAACAACAAACTGTTTCAGTTCTTAGTCATAAGACTGAAGCACATTTAACATTTTGCATATGAGAATATCTGTGTAACCTGAATAATACAGACATGTATGTGTGTGTGTGTGTACATACATACACACATGTTGCACAGAATTTATCATTTCAGTCTATTTGAAATCCTTTTCATTTAATATAGGATTTTTTTTTTGAATATGTGATATGCATTTCATTAGATTATTCTGAAAAGCCAAATAAATAATAATAGAATGAATAAAATAATAATATAAGTAAACAAATAATAGAATGAATAAAAATAATATAAGTAAATAAATAATATTAGAATGAATAAAATAAAGATAATATAAATAAACAATGCTTTCTATTGAAATCTGACTTCTCGTAATTCAACAAAGTAAAAAAAAAAAAGGTAAATTTTGATAGTGAGATTTCACTGACATCTATCATTTGATATAGTTTCCAAATAAATTAATACCACTCTTGATAATGGATTACATAAATGAATAAAACAGACTGTCTTTTTGTTATTTGCATTTTATTTTGAATAATTCTTTTGATTAGTCAATGAGCAATGCTTTGTTTAGATATAGTAACTTTGAAAATATTGTTAATAAAATACAAATGATTAGAAATTGTTTCATCTCCTATTTAAAAACTTAGAAATTGAATCTGTAATTGTACATCTTTAATGAATACAAAATAATCAAATTTGTATAAGTTCCTGTAGTCACAGCATTTTTTTGGCTCCATTTTCCTAGTTTTAAAATATGTCATTGTTCCAGAAGAGCTTTGGTTGTGAGGACAGAATTAAAATCAATCTATTTTCAACCATCCTGTCTTTGCATTACATTGTCTAATGTGTCATTAACTTTTTTTTGTTGTTTTTTTGAGTGATCAGTTGAGTGCGATTTGTGGGAGCTCTCACTTTTAATCCTAGGTGTCTTGTGATTGTGTACAGGACCCCTTATTGGTCTGTACTTTAAATATATACCATGGGTACATATTGCTGCGGTAATAAATTAATATTTCATTAGCTAATGAAGCTCATGTCTAAATTGGGCCTTAGAAAGGTTTTTAATGTAGATGAATGCTAATTGTGAAATTTTTAATACTTTCAATATTTGAAATTTATTTTACTATATTTACACAGAAAATTCATGCTTTTAGATTTTTAATGCCCATCTTAATTTTGAGATTCTCTTTGTTTTATACTGTTTTTTATAAATGATGGCATTGTTAATTGCTGCTTTCCAACTGGCCAAACACTGGTTCATTGCATTTCTGATAGTGTGAGAGAAAGAGAGAGAATAATGTGTCTATAATTCAATGCGGAAAAAATATCATTAGAAACTTTGTTCAAAAAGTATGCTTTTATTTTTTTTAGAGTTTTCTTTACATGTGTATGTATATATAAATACATGTCCAACCCATGCTAGCATGGAAAACGGACACTAAATGATGATGATAATATATACATACACACACAAATTTAATTTTTTACAATCTAAGGGTTTCCACTGATTTAAGCACACACTACATACTTGATGGAATGGCACAAAGTTTCTATCTCCCAAATTCTACTTATAACATATTCAGGTGGGTAGGGAGCATTTTAACCCCTGGCTATTATACAAGATGCTCAAGGTGATACAGAATGGATTTAAAACTGAAACCAAATGGTTAGGAAGCAAACTACTTAACTACATACAGCCGTACCTTGCTGGAATCATTCCATGTAATGTTCCTGCAGTTATTGTATTTTAGATACAAAAGGTATCTTTTTCCTTTTTTTTTTTTTTCCCATCTGACACATTTCTTTGAAGTGTTGATACTTTGATAGATACTTCCTTCCATGTAACATTTATGTTTCATACACAATGCATTCCTTAAATATGATACAGCTTCCAGAGCACAATTGAAGTAATATCTCTCTCATGAATGTTATCTTTCTAATAGTGGTGAGACTTAGCTGATAATCGTCTTTTACGGGAGGAGATACATCCCTAAAAGAAATGACTACAATACCTTGTGCTGCTTCTCGGAAGAAACTGACCATAGCTACTTTCTCATTGGCTGCATCAGATTTTTTTACAGCTTCATTAAAGTTATAAAAGTGAAAGAAGTTTGATAAATGAAAAGCTCTGAAGAGATTTTGCCTAACAGATTCTGCTTAGATTCCATGCTGAGATTCCATCAGACATTATTCTTGGATACAATGCAAAGAGGCTTTAGATTATTTTGTACAAAATTCTTTCATGAATATTGCTTCACCATATAATTGAAATATTTATGGATTTCTCTATTGTGTTGCATTTCCTTTACTAGAATTTGTTTTATCTTTAAAGGTTTCTTTTCTATCTTTTCTCTCTGTCTCACTTCAATCTCAAAATATCATGGGATTTAACCTCTTTGATACCAACTTGACCACAGCAGCAGCAGCTCTTGCTTCTGTCATACAAAACTGTTTTAAACTGATCTAAATTATAACTTCCCATTAGAATTTCATGCTAATTTATGTTCCAAACATCAGCTTAAAAACAACAAAATAATTTCCTTAAATTTTTCATTAGCTAAAACATTTTTTTAAAAGACCACATGTTTGAACAGAAATATGGTAACAAAAGGGTGAAACAAAGAAAGCTTTTGAGGCAAAAAAATAACTCTTTCTTCAGCTGTAACAATGGGAAGAAACTATCAAAGCCAGATTTGAGATTGGTGAATCTTGAGACCTTTCATTAAAAACTTACACTAGAACATCCCACAGCTTGTTTAGTTTTTGCCCTTAATCCTACACTAATAGTCAATGAATATATTGTTCAGTTGTGGTAGAATTCTGTTTACTTTTATCCCACTTAGGATGCTTTATTGATTTAGAACTGTGTTATTTTCTTTCTTAAATGAAATGGTTTTCAAGGTGAACATGGTTTTATTGTTGAGTATTTGAAGCTCTTGTACTGCTCTCGTTTCTTTCATTGTGTTGCATCTTAACAGAATTTGTTTTACTTTCTAAGATTTTATCCTCATTCATTTTCTCTTTCTTCATCTCCTTTCTAACCTCCCTCTTTTTCTCACCTCAATCTCTTCTACCAATATGATAGGATTTAAAATTTCAGAAATATAGTTTTATGCCATCATGTTCAATAGGGTTTTAATTATAACAAATAAAAAAAGAAACTATTGTGTGTGTGTGTAACTTGACAGGAAAGTAACTTTTAGAAGTGGAAAAAAAATAATTCACTAGCTTTTTTTCCTGGCATTTTCAAATTAATTTTTTTTATCATTTTAGATAAATAGTAAAAAGAATAGTAATTCCCCCAAAAATAAAGTTCTTTATTTTTATTACATTATATTTTATTTGAAGGGAAAACATGATAGTTGGTAATGGACAAAATATTACTATTTCTTTAAATATTTCAGACATCTTCGCTGATGTATTCATAGCATTCAGAACTAATACATTTCATTTAGTTATTTCTCAGCATTTACTTTATCTCTACAAGGACTGGAATATTTAGCTAAGACATTGGCATTCAAGTTTAGATAGAAACCATGCTGAAGCTGACATTGTATCCAACCCATGCCAGCATGGAAAGTGGATGTTAAATGATGGTGATTGTTCCAGGGCTGACGCTACATCTTGGGCACTCCAAAATCTATCTCAGTTATAAATCAGGCTCTACTGGATGAGGTGAGGCTGGGGGACAGGATGGGGATGAATGAGGGAAGTCAAGAGGATCATTTGGTATTATGACCTGTCACATGTTTTGATGTTAAGCATTTAAAATTTTGTCAGGTAATGAATTTACTTAGTTTTATAACTTATAATGATATAAAATTCTTGTGCATTTGTTTTTTCCACTGAAGAGGGTGCCGACTAGAGTAATATATAGAAAAAGTAGTTGTTGGGGGTGCACAATTTAGGGCTTGGCAAAGTGTTGTGTTGGGGGGAAAAGTGGACACATTTTGTGGCTGGGAAAAGGACCATACATTGTAGAGATGGAAGGTGGAGTGCACATTGTAGGAATGGCCTTGTATGCTGGATTCCCAGGTAGCTGCTCTGCATTCCTCATGTTTAAAAAGAACCCAACAAACTCTATTACTTGCTATTGACTTTATCTAAAATCTAATCCCCGTCATCTTTTAAGAACCAAACTCTGATTGAAAGGAACACTTTAGCCCTTTTGTTGTTACTAGATTTCTGTTGATATAGAATTGCTTTGTTTTATTTAATTTTGAAAATAATGAAAAATTTAGAAAAATACCTTATGATTAAGCTGATGTTTGGAACATAAATTAATAGGAAACTTCAACAGAAGGTTTTAATTCCAGTCATTTTAAAAACAAACCAGAACAGTCTCAGGTACCCTTCTCTCAAAAGGGTCAATTCTGTTTGTCTCCATGAAAATTCTGGCCCATATTTTACACAAACAATTCTAATTTCTTTTAAAATTCTACCATGGACAAGCTAACAAGGAAGGTCCTGTGTAGTTATTGACCTGCTTGAAGTAGTAGTCAGATAACCCACAAATAACTTCCCATACATCTTAAGAAAAGTGTGGGGAAAAAGAAATGTACAATAAGTAGGTCATGGTTAGAATGTCTTTGATTACACCTCTTCAATCATTGGTGGAGAAACAAATTAATAGGTGCTTTATCTTTGGACAACTTTTAATAATCTTCTACAATATGTAGATATCTTCTGCCAAAATATATTATTCTAATTCACTGCAGTATTATTGCATAACTCTTATGTGTGTGTGTGTCTGTGTGTGATATGAAAAGTTTCCTCATTGATTGGTAATATTTATTTAGTCTTTTTTTTCCATTTTAGATAATAGTAAAAATAGTAATTGTAAACAAAATATAAAAAAAACAATCATTTTTATTTTTATTATAGTATATTACATTACATTATTATTGTTTTTATTACATTATATTTATGAAGGAAAATAACATGATGGTTGGTAATGGATAACAATATTTTATTAATTTAAATATTTCACATATCTTCAATAAAGTATTCCTGGCATTCCAGAGTAATGCCTCTTGATCATTTCTTACTGTTTGCTGTTTTCACTGGAGGTGGAATATACAGGCAAAGAAATACAGACATGTCTATGTGATTGACAAGTTCACTTCCCACTCACAGAGTTTCGAGTTCATTGATTCTGGGTGGTACCTTGGGCAAAAAGGTGGCGAGCTGGCACAAACATTAGCATGCCGGTTGAAATGCGTAGCCGTATTTTGTCTGCTGTTATGTTCTGAGTTCAAATGCCGCCGAGGTCGACTTTGCCTTTTATCCTTTCGGGGTCAATAAATTAAATACCAGTTACACACTGGTTAAGTTAATCAACTTAATCCGTTTGTCTGTCCTTGTTTGTCCCCTCTTTGTTTAGCCCCTTGTGGGTAGTAAAGAAATAGGTACCTTGGGCAAATGTTTTGTACTATTACTCTAAGCTGACGAAAGTGGAATTAGTAGATGGAAACTGAAAGAAGCCTGTCATATACAGTGGGTTTCTTTCATTCACATACATGTGTGTGTGTGTTTTGTCTTGACATTGCATGATAGTTGTAAGCAAGTGGCTCTGCTATACAGGTGCTGTCATTTTGTTTCCAGTCATCCATGAAAACATGTCTGACCTTGGAGAAATATTATGTTGCTTGGAAACTGGTAAGTGTTATGGATAGGAAGGACATCTTACTGTAAAAAAACCTGCTTCAATAAAATCTCTTTCACTCATGCAAGCATGGAAGATCATCCTCATCCTGCAAATTTCAACATTAAAACCATGATGATGATGATTCCTTATTCCTCACCAAAAAACAAATCAATTTTTTTTCCTAATTTTTACCTCTTAAACCTAAACCTTATCCCTCAGCATCCTTTTAACCCTTTAGCATTTAGATAATTCTGTTACATGTAATACTTATTTATTTACATTGTCTTATCTTGGTCATGCTTTATCTTGTAGCTCTGAGATTTTAATGAGATTTAATGTGTTTATTTTTAGGATGATATTGTGGGGTAGGTGTAAGAGGTTAGATCTGGCCAGCTTAAATATAAAACAGAATATCTGGGCCAGATATGGCCAGATTAAATGCTAAAGGGTTAAAATCTAACATTTTTTTTATAGCAGCACTTTAATCCAATTTCCACAACAAATTTTACTGCTCTTTTCATCTTTTCTGCTTTAGTACAAGTGAAGGTTCATAACCTTGTAGTCACCATGTTAACTTCACTGTTATAAGGTTGGTGGGTTCAATTTCGAGAGTGGGCAGTGAGTTGTGGTCTCGAGCACATTTTACATTTATTTCATGTTGCTCCCTCTAGCTGTCCCTTTTCTGATGTTCCACTGGGTCAATGGGTGGGAGGGTCAAGAGATTGTCAGTGTCTTCTCTAAACTACCAGGTCATACTTGGCTACCAGCAACTGCTCTTATTTCCTATTATTTCTGTAAAGGTATCTTAGCACAGGTGTGGCTGTGGGGTCAATAAGCTTCCATCCTAACCATGTGGTTTCAGGTTCAATCCCACTGTGTGGCACCTTAAGCAAGTGTCTTCTACCATAAGCACAGATTGACCAAAAGTCTTGTGAGTATGTCTGGAAGATGGAAACAGGAAGAAGCCCATGTGTGTGCATGTAACCTTCATATCACATGATGGTTGTGAGTTTTTGTACTGATCTATAAGGATATTTCATCAACATCATTTAACGCCCACTTCTCTATGCTAGCATGGGTCAGGCAAAATTTATAGAGGCAGATTTTGTATAGTAGGATGCCATTCCAGGTCACCAGCCCTAAAGCAAGGACGGTGGAGTCAGTATACAAAACTTTCAATTCTCTACATGATTTCTAGTAACACCAACTCCATCAGATTTTATCTTCCTCTCTTCTATTTATAATTAGACTAATCATATATTTTATTAATTGATGGCAATTACACAGCCACCATTAATCATCAGGCCACTTTTTAGTAGCCTGACTTGTTAAAGTTTGCATTTAAAACACAGTAGCTATGTTATTATTTTTTTTATTATTGTTATTTTTATTATTATTATTATTATTATCATCATTATTTAAGGATCTACACAGAATTAAGTATAATAATGCAGAACTTAGTAAAAGGAAAAAAGAAACTTTTTTCTTGTTCTTCAAAAAGATCTGTTAAGCAAAAGATTACAAGTGACATACACTATATAAATAGTATAAAAGAATATCAGTAACATCTTTGTTTACCAAGTTCAATAATCTAAAGTACATCAAAGTTAAAACTAAAAGACTGAACACTTAAAGCAACAAATGACAATTTCAAAAGAAAGAAACTCAATTAGATGTATAATAACACTTCTTTTTCAAGATTAAAGCAATGTTTGAATATAAATTTGAAGAGACTGTAACATGAAAGATTACTTGAAATAAAATTTAAAAAAATTATAAGATATTCAAAAGTTTATTCCTAGAAAAGTTACTAAAGAAATACTGTATCTACAATATTTAGCATTTAAAGCCGCCATATCTGGCCGAAATATCCTACCTGTTTTATGCTCAATATTAGTCGAATCCAGTCTCTCACACCATGAAATTTTCAAAGCTACAAGATAAACCAGGATTAATTCAAAAGAATGTGAATAAATAAGCAATAATCTGAATGCTGATGGGTTAAGTGTTCAATCAAAAATTCAAATTCAAAATTTACATCTTGTTCTTTCTAAGAATAAGATGTTTAGCCCTTAAATTTAATTTAATCATTCTAAGTTTAGAAAATAGCTGAATTAATATCTGTGAAATTTGAACTCATTGTGTTACAATTTATGTTTGGTCAGTCAGTAATTTCTTGCTGACCACATTTGTAGCAATTCAATGGTTTCTTCTTCCTGCAGTTCCTCACCCCCAGCCGTTAACACTCAACCCCACCCCTTACTCCATTGGTTCAGTGTCAGATGGGTCATTTGCCATATAAATATGTCTTCATATAATGTACAGTTTTGCAATATAATGATTTTTTTTTAGTTACTATTTCTAGCATCTCAGGCAACTACATAGAGGCTCTCTTGTTTGTTCAGTAGTGAAATACTTGCCTGATATATAAATCTTTTCATATACTGTGCTCTATTGTTTTCTTGCTACCCCAAAGTGCTACAAGAAATAGGAAAAAGAAGAAAAAAAAAGATCTACAACAGACAAAAGCATAATGTCAGCCTGAACTTTTGAGTTTATATAATAAATGCTGCTTCTGCTTAAATTGCAGTATACCGTGTTGATAAATGTGCAGAAAAATGAAATAAAGATTGAACAACCAGGGAAGTATAGTTTATTAGTTTTAATAATCTGAATATAAGTAGCTGTAGAAATTAAATGTCCTGGTTAAAATCTTTATAAGTACCCCCACTAAGTCATCGAATCCAATATGCTAAAATTTCTCTTTCTCGTCTCTGTGTAGGTAGGTAGGTATGTGTGTGTGTGTGTACACACACACACAGTTCTCACTTAATCCTAAACTAGTTCAACCCTATGAGAACCAAAGTTTATATGGAGAATAACTTACAACCGAGCTACAAAAGAGTCAGTCATCAAGCACATCAAATGTTCATGCTCATCATCAGCTGCTTAATGGATATCATTATAGTTCCAACACTTTGACCATACCATTCAATCTGGCAAGAGCAGCACTGTTCAATATAAATATATATATATATATATACAAACATACACACTCTCGCTCACTTCAGTTTGTCAGTGAAAGAGAAAGTGAAAACTCAAAATGATGTATATTCTTTATTTAAACAGAATTCAGTCTATTGCAACTCCAATTTCGTGCCACCATAATCCTTTGACAGAAACAATAAACTTGTGAAAGAATAACAATTTTAGCTATTAGACATAAAATATGGATCCTCTCAGGGTATATCAAGGACATGTTTAGTGACATCCGATATAATGATCTCTCAAGTAGACCGTATGTCTACATTAGGAAAATAGGATATGACTGATGTAATCAACTGGCAGCTACTGAACCAACTAATGAATCTGTGATGAACAACTCTAGTGAAAAAGGACAACGTTTTAAGTGAAGCAGGATGCAATTATGTAGATGCAAAACAATTATTCAATTGGCCAATATGACATAATGTACAGAAAAAACTGTTTTAGAAAAACCTGGCTTATAAAGTAATATACAGATGAAGGACAGTGAAGTAAACCATTTCAAAAGAAAATTAACATTGACAGATAAAATGGCAAGAACAGTAACTGTCTTCATAAACCATCTATAGAAACCAGTCAATTGAAACAATAGTTATAATGAATGAACCCTGTCACATTTGCATAAAACCAGCATGAAGGCTAAAAGTATACAGTTCATGCCTGAAAATTGCTACTGCATGAAACCTGAGTCTTGAGACACAGAATTCAGAGGGATATGTGTACGAGTGTGTGTATATGTATATATATATATATATATATATATATATACACACACACATACATACATTCATTTATATATATATATATATATACAGAGTTCAGTGAATAAAATGTCATGTAAATTACGCAAAAATGAAAATAACTCTGACATCTTATTTTAACAGATATATTTAGCAAAATTACATTAAAATATCTTGATATACTAGGGAGTAAATTTATTCAATAAAATCGCCATTAGCTTCGACCATGGTCTCCAGACAACTTCAGAATCTCCTGCAACTCTTTTGAACAGTCTCCTTGTTTAAGTTGGTGAATGCTGCCATAATCCTTGTCTTCAGTTCATCTTTCTTGGTCTCTCACTCAACTGCACCCCACACGTAATAATCAAGGGGGTTGCAGCCTGGGAAGTTAGGTGGCCAGATGTTAGGGTGATGTGGTCACAGAAATTGTCTGACATCTACGACTGGTTTCTCCTGCTTGTGTAGCATGGTGCAGAGTCTTGTTGCCAGACATATGGTCTTCCAGCAGCCACCCTCTTGACCTAGGACAGCAGTACCTCCTCCAGGCACTTGATGTAGGCCTTCATGTTGGAAGATGAATGGAGGTATAATATTGCCGTCAGTAATGATCACTCCAAACATCATCATGTTGACTGGATGCTTGATTTTTATCACTCTCAGTGCATGTCCTGAGATTGACACCCAAGCACTTTGAAATGTTTGCATTGGAGCTTCTACCATGAATGCCAAGCAGTACAGCATGTCGTTTCAAAATTTCTGGCAGAATGAATTGCATCATGGTGCTATCTTTCTCCAGACAGTGCCCAACTGACCCTACTATACTGTGTAGTCGACAAAATCAAAGGCAAACAATATGTAGGCATGAAATTAAAAATATAAAATGGTGACAAATTACCCATCACACCTTGTATTATGTATATATATATATCATCATCATCATCATTTAACAGCCGTTGTCCATGCTTGCCTGGCTTGGATTATTTGACCAGAGCGGGTAAGCTGAGGGGCTGTACCAGATTACAGTCTGATTTAGTATGGTTTCTACAGCTGGATGCCCTTCCTAATGGCAACTACTCTTCTTTCTCAAGTACATTATATTTCCAAAGCTCTTGGTCATTTGTTATTGCCTCCATGAGGCTTAGCGCATTACATTTCCTTTTCATGTACTACCAGCACAGATTGCTAGATCCATGACACCAGCATTGGCAATATTGCCTCTGTGAGGCCCAACACTCAAAAGGTGCTTTTTATGTGCCACAAGCACAGGTGCCAATTGTGTGCCACAAGCACAGGTGCCAGTTATGTGCCACTGTCAACAACCACAACTATGATTTCACTTGGTTTGATGGGTCTTTGTAAGCACAGCATATCATCAAATTTCTCAGTCGCTAGTCATTGTCTCCATAAGGCCCAGCATTCAAAGATCATGCTTCACCACCTCATCCCATGTCTTTCTGGGTCTCCCTCTTCCACAACTTCCTTCCACTGATTGAGATCAGTACTTCTTCACACAGCTGTCCCCATCCATTTGCATCACATGACCATACCAGCAGAGTTGTCTCTCTTGCACACCACACCTGATGCCTCATATGCCCAACCTTTCTCTCAAGACGTTTACACTCTGTCATGCCTACACACTGGCACTGCACATTCAGCAAAGCATACCGGTTTCATTTCTTTCAGATCTATGTATGATCTCAGCAGTTACAGCCCATGTTTCCCTGCTGTGTAACATAGCTGTTTGCACACAGGCATCATACAATCTGCCTTTCACTCTGAGGGAGAGGCTCTTTGTTACCAACAGATGTAGGAGCTCTTTGAACTTTGCCTAATCTTTTCTTATTCTAGCAGCTATGCTTTTGGTGCATCCACCCTCATTACTAACTTGGTCACCTAGGTAACAGAAGCTATCAATTACTTCCAGTTTTCCTCTGGCATTTGATGGAGTCTATTTTCTGTATGTTTTCAGTTTTAATCTTACCTGTGCACGTTCCACACACAAATATATGTTCTCATACCAGGATGGAAAGAGGACATTAAATGAAAAAATAATGAGATACATAGAAAGAGATTGAAAGGAATATATTATAATCACCATTTTTACTTCTGCTTTTCCCATATTGGCATACTTTACTCGCAAAATCTCAAGGAAGTATTCTGAAAGCAGATGTCCCTTCTAACACCAGTTCTTGGTTGTTTTCAAGTAAGGTACTTTATTTTGTGTTGGCATGTCACCAGTGTCAAAACAGTGTTAGTATGGAGAAATGTGAAAATTCACATGTATATAGGCACATACACACAGGTACATATATGTGTGGATGACAGGCTTCTATACAGTTTCCACCTACCAAATTTAACTCACAATGGATTGGTCAACCTGAAAGGTGCTACTCTGTGATCAAACTAAAATCCACATAATTGCAAAGCAAACTACTTAACTGCTACACTTTCACTTCTAATGAGAATGAGTGGTGATTATACAGTGTTTTTATTTACAACCCATGAATTGGTAAAGTGAGTGCTTTATGGTATTTAGTTGCTTCCTTTGTAGCTTGAGTTTAAATTCAACCAAGATTGACTCTGCCTTTCATTCCCCCAGGAAAGTTAATAAAAATAGGTATTAACCATTTTATTGCAGGCCAATGAAATAGATTTCACTTTAGCCTACAAACAGTGTGGCTTCATACCTATGCTAGAAATTATACAAACACTTTTTTTGCATGCACGTGTGTGTGCACACACACACACACACATGCAGAGTCTTTAATTTTCTACAGATATAATTGTATTTCTTAGAAGAGCAGTGAAGGACAGAAATCCTGAAGCAGCAGTCTTGAAATCTCAATACCTTTCTTTATTTAGCTCCATCTTACATTCAGCATCCAAATGCCTATTCGTGTGGACTTAGTTGCTCATGTCTTCAGAATTAGTATCTTCAGTAATTGCAGCACACCGAGGCTGATTACATCGATCATAGTCCCTTGGCTACTAAAGTTGGGCCTGCACTTTGTCAAAAGAAATTAATTATAGCAGTTAGACAGTATTTGTATAATGTGAAAAATAAACAGAGGGTTATTTAAATCAACCTCACTTTGA
This sequence comes from Octopus sinensis, assembly GCF_006345805.1. NCBI lineage: Eukaryota > Metazoa > Mollusca > Cephalopoda > Octopoda > Octopodidae > Octopus > Octopus sinensis. The sequence continues at coordinate 90,555,337 of NC_043006.1, read as the reverse complement.
CAGACATTCCATGAGATCAATAAGGGTTTTTGTCCACATTTATAAATAATATCAAATGTTAATAAGTTTTCGACCATCTGCATTAATGTACCATTAGAAAGATTTCTTTCATTATATTCTATTAATCATAGCTACTGATGTGTACAGTACAAACACATTCTATATTGTAAGAGTTCATTAATAACTAATAATTTAGATATATAGCTGTGTTGCTAGTCTCCGTTCTATTCAAGTGATTCACACTGAGTTAGTTCTACAAAATCATGATAAAACTATGGCTTTCCATTTCCCAACGTCTGCGTTTAAATAGGACATTACTCTGGCAGAAATAGATATTGCAAATAAATATTGTGGCTCATATTGATGATGCTTAATAGGACATTAACCCACTAATTATAGAAATGTGATTCTTGTCAGTGGAATCTTAAACTATTCATGAATTATAGGTTTGGTTCTTTTTATAGTCGTCCTTGTAATGCTGCCTAATTTCTCAAACATGGTAGTGTAGTAAGAAGTTTGCTTCGCAACCATATGCTTGCAGATTCAGTCTCATCACATGGCACCTTGGACAAATGTTTTCTATTACAACTGCAGGCTGACCAAAGCTTTGTGAATGGATTCGGTAGATGGAAACTGAGAGAAGCCTGTCGTGTGTGTGTGTGACTGACTTCTTTTCTTGACATTGTTTGACAGTTGTAAATGAGTGTTACTGTCATGTATGTGGTGTCCTTCCTTTGCAGTCTTCTGTGAAAACATGTCTGGTCATGGATAAATATCACCTTACTTGGAAAACAGGCGAGGGTTAAGGATAATAAGGGCATTTGGTTGTACAAAAGCCTCTCTCACCAAATTCTGTCCAATCCATGTATGCATGGAAAAGTGGACATTAAAAGGATGAATTACTGTAGAAATGAAAATGTAAAGTGTATGGGATGTAGTATTGAACCTTCAGCCTGTAGGTTTTCAGGTGGTTGGCTTTGTATTTTAGACTTTATGCATGGTTTTATACATCTGCTTTATTTCCTGTAACTTTCAGGAATAGTTGCGATATCATTGGGTGCTTAATGTCTTGAAACTGTTATCAAGCACCAACTTAGAAAATTCCCTCTAGGTTTTATGGTCGTTTGCATTTTTTTCTTTTCTCTTTTTTTACTGATGTCCAGATTGAGTCAATGCAAGCCATGTCACAGTGCAGGCAAACCATCTATGTGAATAGTAACTCTGAAAAAGAAGCTGATACCGAGTAAAGGGGATTTTTTTTAGACATGTCACTTGTTCTTTTAGTGGTGGTGGCACAATAAAATGTATCTAGCATATGTTACAAAGTGTTAGCTGATAGAAAGGGCATCCAGTTGTAAAAACCAAACCCCACTTCTAAATGAAGAAGCAAGAATACATGGTATGCACGGCAACATAAAATGCCATGTTTTTGTTTTTATTCTTTGTTGCTTTGTATGTCAAGTGACAAAGGTCTCCAATCCATGCTCGGTTGGAAAAGCAGACTTGCAGTACTAGTGACAAATGTAGCACTGGCAGTGATGGCAGCATCATTGTTATTGTTCAGAATGTAATCGAGACAGGTTTCTCATGGTGTATTTGGGAGCACAAATTTGCTGGTCTCATCCAAGTGTTTAGTTAATTACTAATCTAGTTGAACAGGGCGGAGTTGAGCAATTAATTAACAGTGAGTTGCGTAATAACATGTTTCAGTATAAATGAAAATTTGATAAAATTACTCTTAGCGCTGTTTTCTAAAAATGTAGTTGGTAGCAAGGATAGGAAGCATAATTAATTAGTGATTTTATAAAATATTACTATTGTGCACTCTTCCATAAATTTTATTTTCCCTCTGTAAATGAATGTTAAACCTCATCAAAATGACACCACCATGATTGCTGTTGCTGTTTCCTCCGCAGAAGTTCAATATTCCAATGAATATTTTAATAGCAGAATGGTTCCACTTAGATTTTACTTGAGATTTGAAACATCTGAGGAGGAGAACTTAGTAATGTGGACCATGGTTTGGGCATGTTTGGCAGAGTAGAACTATTTGCATTTGATTCACAATATGGTTGATTCCTCATTGAAAATACAACTCCATTGGAACCTCATAATCACACTCCATTTCTCTCTTTCTTCAAAATGGAATTCAAATACAATTCTATTGTACTGGTTATCCTTTTGTAGTTCCATTTAATATAGAAACAGAACTTAAGTGATTAAATTGATCTTCATGTATTACTAATACTTCTTTAAGTAACTCCAGAAAGTTGAATAGCAATTTGATGTTTGTAAGTTTTGAATTGATACCAGATATGTGCAATACAAAATCTTCTCAGCTTGGGTTTCACTGACTTTGTCATATCTAATGCCTTCTCTTTATTATAGTGAGTTCTTACATATGCCTAAAACCTAAAAAACAACTAATTGTATCAACCCTAGTACTTATTTGTTCCTTGAAGAAAAATTGTAAGTAATGAAGAAAATGACTTTGTTGTTTAGCCACAAGATGATCCCTAATTGAGCAGGCTTGTGGGCCCCACCCCACTTACTTTATGACAATAAGTTGTTTTGAGTGGAATTTCACTGCTATTTCTTGCTGGTCAATCAACAATATGTTGCATCGTTTTCCTACATTTATGCGATAATGTTGCAGAAATGTAAGAAAACATTATAGGCTGTAAAATAGATGAAAGTATGGAGAAAATACAGAAATGTCTGTAGCAAAGAATTGAAAGCATGTCTCTTATTTCACTCACTGAATGTTTAGCCTGGTATAGTAAAAACCTGGCTAAGGAGACAATATGGAAGTCTAACTGTTTTGAAGTGAAACACAATAATGCCAAGATAATGAAATAATCAGTTCAATATATCTGAGCTGTCAGAGAATGAGGAAATAAATGATGAATTGCTCTGACGACATGCAACTACTAGTGATACCAAATAACACACACACACACACACATGCACTATAAATTGATGAAAAATTATTTGTTTCTCTCAAAAGTTTCTTGTTTTTGTTTGTTTTTTCTTGGATGGCTTGAGTTGAATAATAATGATGATGATGATGATGATGATGCTCATCAATGACCTTGTGATATTTTTTTGTTTCCTTTTCTTCTTGTATGACTTGGATAGATTTGCTTGCAGTACAGTATCTTTACATGCATCTTAATCCTTTGATGTTCCGTGGTTGAATGCCAATATATTCTTTGTCATAATCTAGTTGCTCTCAAAAATACATGTGCACAGCGAAATCCAAAAGAAAAGCAACAAACTCCACACATCTCTGTTGCCTGTCTTTGTCCTGTGGATTAAATAGCAAAAACATTGCCGCAAAGAACAGCCAAAAATATTTGCAGCATTAAGCATTCCACATGTCAGACTTCTTTCCCTCATTCATCCCAGGGATTGAAGAACTTTCAGAAGCAACTGACACAAGAAAGGAATCGGTTTGCTCAAATCTAACTTTCGTCTCTCAACTGTTCTTAATGCTTCCTTTCTTTAGCCATTGTCTCCATCATTTACTTCTTCATCTGTCCATCTAAACTGACTTAACACTCCTACACATTATTTATACAGCTACTAATAATAACACATGTTTCTCTGTGCAGAACCAACCTCAGAGTATTCAGTGCCTTAGCCCAGCCCTATAATGTGCTGCCCCTTAATCCTCATTCTACATTCAGAATTTCCTTCTCTTTTTTTTTTCTACAACATTTTCTCATTGTTACCCCATTGCACTAACTGGAAAATACAATCACAAAATTATAATTGTCCACAAGAAATCTACACTTTTTTATGATAATGCATATCATTAACAAATCTGTTTCCTGCCAAATCAAGTAGCAAGTCATATAACACCACCCAAACACCACCCACTCACATCCTTCTTTGTTCTGACAATCTCATCTGCTTTTAGCATTTTGCCAACTTTGCCTCAATGAATGCTTGAAATAATAACCAAATTTCCCTTAAATCACAAATTACCAGCTTCAGAAAAAGTAACAGAGCAGTTTTTGTTTCAATATCTTCAGTCGTTTAGCATTGAACTTAGACTAAACAAGAATAACAACAATCTGCTTCATGATTGTAACATGGCTGTATGGATAAGAAGTTTACTAAACGACCACATGATCTCGGATTCAGTCCCACTGTATGTCACCTTAGGCAAGTGTCTTTTCTGTAGCCCTAGAAGAATTCATGAACTGCATGAAAGCCTGTTGTGTGTGTCAGTATATGGGTGTGACTGTGTATGTCTATATATGTATGTCTGTTTATATGTATATGAGGTCATTTTTATTTTGATACAAAAGCTGGCCGAAGCTAAAACAGTGTTGCTTTGCTTTTCTGTTAACATCACGTCTTAAAGCTCTGCAGTGAATAGTAATAACAAGGGGTGGGGGGAACATTTCTTACTCTTAAAACTGGTGGTGTAAAGGAAGAGCATTTGGCCATAAAATCCTGCCTGAAATAAGTATCAGTCCAGACTATAGAAAAATGGACATAAAATGAGGAAGAACTGAACCAAGGAGTATGTGAGTTCCTGCTGTGGCTGAAGTTTATAGCATTTAGTTGTGAAATTGAAAACAAACAAACAGAATGCCAAATATAATATTTCTCTTAAGTTTAGTTGTCTTTCACTACACCAAACTAATATAATCTTTAAAAAAGAAACTGCAAGTAAAATTTTGTAAATTTGAAATTTCTAGATGTTTCTCAACCAGGTAAACTATGAAAATAAAAGCAGAATTTACACCCAAAAGAATGCATAATTCATTGATCAAATTTTGAAAACCTTTCATTTTGAAATCTTGAGAGAGAAATAAGAAGAAAACGAAAACAAACAAGAATGTGTATAAAATCCTTGAAATGTTTACAGATTTAAAGGTTATTTGGCTCAGTCTTAAGTTTAACAGTGATGTATAAATAAGTGCAAAGTTTTTGATTTTGGTGGTGGTGGTGGGGGAGGAGTCTTTACATTAAACTATGTGTGAACACAAATATGCATGTGAATGTTATTCATTCGTGCATCTGCATATGTATGGAAGTATGTGTTCGTATAAGCACATACACATAAAATCATATTCATATACACGTGTGTGTGTGCAACTATACATATCTGTAAGTATATATGCGTATAAATATACACAAACACTCATGCACATCTCCCTCCCTCTCTCTCTCTCTCTCTCTCTCTCTCTCTCTCTCTCTCTCTCTCTCTCTCTCTCTCCTCTCATATATATATATATATCATCATCAGTGTTTGATGTCCACTTTCCATGCTGGCATGGGTTTGACAGTCCTCAGACAAACCATCCAACATGTGCCAGCCATGGAAGCGGACATTAAACCATGATGATGATGGTATACAGATAATAAAAGCACAAGCACCTTGGACAAGTATCTCCCATTCACCTGGGCCAACCGAAACCTTGTGAGTGGATTTGACAAATGGAAATAGAAAGAAACCTGTTAAATGTGTGTGGAGGTGCAGTGGCCATGTGGTAGTGGTGTTGCACTCATGATTGCAAGATTGTGGTTTCAGTTCCCATACTGGGTGGTGCATTATGTTCTTGAGCAAAACACTTCATTTCACGTTGCCCCAGTCCACTCAGCTGTAAATGGATCCCTCTGCAACAGACTGGCATTCTGGTCAGAGGGGAATGTTGATCTGCAGGCTTGGTTAGTCAGCAGGGTGGCATTGTTTGAAAGTTACAATGTGAGGAAACCTTGTATAATCACATCCGATAGTCTGGTTGATACAGTTGTGTGTGTGTGTGTGTGCATACAGACCCACCTACATGAGCATGTATGCCTGTGTATTGCTGTGAACATAGAAAAAAGCACAGTGTAAAAATGGTGTTTTGTGGAAGACCTATAGGTATGGCCAACAAATGAGAAGGCATCATTGATAATCCAATTCTGCCTTAAATCTTTGCTTAATGCAAAGAATTAGGTGTTTAAGGAACTCTGGTAAGAATGTTGTCATGGTCCTTGCTCATCGTTTCAGAAAGCCACACCCCTCTGATAGTCAAACTATTTCAGATGTGTTCATATGATTTGGAGCTCATTTCATCATCATCATTTTCCCTGCTGGCATGGGTTGGATGGTTTAAAAGGAGGTGGCAATCCAGTGAGCTACACAAGGAGGCTCCAACTGTCTAATTTGGGTTGATTTCTATGGCTGGATGCCCTTCCTAATGCCAACCACTTCACCAGTGTACTGGGAGCCTTTTATATTATCTAATTTATGAATTAGCTCCAACTAATATATTGTATTGAGTACTTAGTTGAATGTTGGCCTCACCAGCATCTTAATACACACACAATATACATAGATATTGAGTGCATCTTGGCACTGAAAGCATTAAAATATGATATATACATACACACACATCGCTGACATCATCATTTAACATCTATTTTCCAAGATATATATATTAAAACAGATGACCATTTTCTGTTAGAATAGACTATTCTAATTAAGTGAACTGCAGACTTGTGACCTTTTCAAGATCATGGAAATTGCAAAACAGCATTTCTCTGCAGTTTTTGACCACCTGCGTTTTCCAATCCCCATCTCACTTTAAAATTCTTGTTGAGGTTATTGGTTCATTCTGTCTCATGAGCAGTGAAACAAGTATTTCATTTTACCTCTTTATTTATAAACTTCTTCAAGTATTTCTTGAACACAAATTACATTTATTTTGGTTTGACTTTTACAAACCAGAATTTAGCTACATTTTTTTTGTTGCTTTGTTTTTCCTTTTTTTTCTATCTTATGTTTTTGAGATGATTAATGCTTGTTACGGTTTATGTATAGTTATCCGACTCACTTGTCACAGCTAATAGTAAATTAGAAAGTTTAACTATATATAAATACATTCTGGATATATTTATCTGTATATGTATTGATATAAAAGTATGTGCGTGTGTATATGTACGTATATATATATATATATATACATACTCACATATATATATATATATGTAGTGTAGCAGCCAGCTAGACCGTATGACTTTAATAACATCACTAATAAGAAAGTAATGTTGTCTTTTGAGACTTCCTAGTGTAATGAAGTATTAAGAACACCCAGCAAACACCCATTTCCTGGTTTCCTTGAAGTTTTCTTAATATTGTATATCTAATGAATTATCAGTTCAATTAGTTATTATTGTACTCTGTACAAAACTCTTTGCTGATAAAAATATTTATATCTTCTTTCAAATATTTTGTTCAATTGTTTTGTTTGCTTTTCCCCTTTTTTTATGTTTCATGTTATATTTTTGCGTATGATTTTCATTTTTATTCATAAAATTTTGAACAAAAATTACCAAATTATTCAGTTCCTAGAGAGAAAAGTTATTTTTCTTCAAAAAACTTATTTGTGAGTTCTGGCATTATTAAGAATGGGACATCATCATCATCATCGTTTAACATCCGTTTTCCATGCTGGCATGGGTTGGATGGTTTGACTGAGGTCTGGAGAGCCAGCAGCTGCACCAGGCTCCTGTCTGATCTGGCAATGTTTCTACTGCTGGATGCACTTCCAAACACCAACCACTTCGAGAATGTAGAGGGTGCTTTTTACATGCTGCCAGCACAGGAGCCAGTCAGGTAGGCCTGGCATCAATCACGTTCGGATATTTTTTTTTACATGTCACTGGCACAGGGGCCAGTCATGGTGTACTGGCATCAGCCACGTTCAGTTGGTGCTTTTTACACGCCACCGGCATGATAGCCAGTCAGAGGGTAACATGGAAAGATGTTGAATGGGGTGGAGAATGAAGAAGAAAAAGGGATATGGAGGGGAGTGAGACCTGGGGAAAGGGAGGGAGACACAGGGGAGGGGGAAGGAGAGAGAATTTTTGAGGATACCAAAAATGATGAGATTTAAGAAAATACTCAAATTTGAAAATGTAGAGATGTATTTGTTTAATCTAATTATGATTAAAATGGATTTCTCCATGCTGGCATGGGTTAGACATGGGTTATTTCAGGCAACAAGTTTTTTCAGTTAGACTTTGACAGCCAAAGCCTTGTGAGTGTCTTTGGTAGACAGAAACTGAAAGAAGCCTATTGTGTGTGTGTGTGCTTATGGTGTGTATGTGTGTTTACCTTCATGTAATCATGATGATGATACTTACAAATCATTACATTATCATCATACAATGTTGTTTATTCCCAGTCTTCTGTGAAAGGTTTGTCAGGCTTTTTTTACCTTACTTTGAAGCAGTTGAGGGTTGCCAAGAGGGAGAGCATCCAGCCGCGAAGAATCTACCTCACCAAATTCCATCGAACCCATGCAAACATAGAATGCTGATGATGTTGAAGATCCATCTCTTTCCTGTTGCCAACTTCTTGCTTTTTCACATAAAGGATTTTTATATTTAAATGGTCTGTGAAAGTGCTAAGTGACTGCTTCTATCTGCCATTGTGGAATGTCAACATCAGAACTGTTTGGGTCATATGCTGATTAGCAGAGTATCAGCTTATCTGTTTATTTTCATTCTCCACTCACAAGGATGTGAGTGGGTGGTGTTTGGGTGGTGTTATATGACTTGCTACTTGATTTGGCAGGAAACAGATTTGTTAATGATATGCATTATCATAAAAAAGTGTAGATTTCTTGTGGACAATTATAATTTTGTGATTGTATTTTCCAGTTAGTGCAATGGGGTAACAATGAGAAAATGTTGTAGAAAAAAAAAAGAGAAGGAAATTCTGAATGTAGAATGAGGATTAAGGGGCAGCACATTATAGGGCTGGGCTAAGGCACTGAATACTCTGAGGTTGGTTCTGCACAGAGAAACATGTGTTATTATTAGTAGCTGTATAAATAATGTGTAGGAGAGTTAAGTCAGTTTAGATGGACAGATGAAGAAGTAAATGATGGAGACAATGGCTAAAGAAAGGAAGCATTAAGAACAGTTGAGAGACGAAAGTTAGATTTGAGCAAACCGATTCCTTTCTTGTGTCAGTTGCTTCTGAAAGTTCTTCAATCCCTGGGATGAATGAGGGAAAGAAGTCTGACATGTGGAATGCTTAATGCTGTAAATATTTTTGGCTGTTCTTTGCGGCAATGTTTTTGCTATTTAATCCACAGGACAAAGACAGGCAACAGAGATGTGTGGAGTTTGTTGCTTTTCTTTTGGATTTCGCTGTGCACATGTATTTTTGAGAGCAACTAGATTATGACAAAGAATATATTGGCATTCAACCACGGAACATCAAAGGATTAAGATGCATGTAAAGATACTGTACTGCAAGCAAATCTATCCAAGTCATACAAGAAGAAAAGGAAACAAAAAAATATCACAAGGTCATTGATGAGCATCATCATCATCATCATCATCATTATTATTCAACTCAAGCCATCCAAGAAAAAACAAACAAAAACAAACAAATCTCACTCTCACTCACTCACTATGCATGATGGATTAACCCTTTTCACATTCCAATTACTCTCACAAATCCGTTGCTTATTTCTTCACATTGTTTTGAATTAATTTTTATCTCACTTCTTTGAGATTTCAATGATTTGATTGCAAAATTTCTAGAATCATATTGTAAGGCAGTTGGGGAGGGCAGATGTGGCTGTTTTAAACACAAAGCAGAATATTTGGGCCAGATGTGAATGGTTTAAATGTCAAAGGATTGAATGTAGTTTCCATCTGCAAAATTCACTCACAAGACACCGGTCGACTCAGGTCTATAATAGAAGACACTTGCCAAAGGCGCCGCTCTGTAGAGCAGAATCCACGACCATGTCATTATGAAGTAAACTTCCTAACCATATGGCCATATTTTTATTCCATTCATTCATTTTTTGTTTTTCATTTATTGCTATCAAATTGGAAAAATATTATTCAAAACAGTTATAAAAACAAGACCTGAGAGTTTTGTTTGTATATTGTTATTGTAAAGTGTGTAACGTAACAGATATATTATACACAGACTTGTATATTCCTATTAAGAATGGAATTCATGTTCCGTATATTTGATTAACCTTTTCCACCACCCCACCTACCAAGTCTAGTTAGCTATAATCAGCAAACTCTTTATTGTTAATACTTGTATCAATATGAATATGAGAGGCGATGAAAATATTGTCTGTATATCAACTAAACTAAATGAGATTTTTATTACCTGTAATAAACACGACTCCAAATAAATTGTAAAAAGAGAGAAAAAAAGAGTTTATATGTGTGTGTGTGTTTATTGTAATTACTTGTAAACTGTTAGAGGATTGCTGAAGATATTTTATAGAAGATATATTAAATGTACCTTCATAAATCCTCAGTTATGTATTTTTGTTGCTTTTGTATTTTTTTTTATTATTAAAGACTTTTTTAATTACTTTATTTTTGCCCTAATTTATGGGGCCACATATCTGGAAATGACACTGATGAAGTGAACTGGCAAAAGAGGGAATAGATTCAGTTGACACAGTCCTATTATATATATATATATATATATATATATATATATATATATATATATATATATATATATAATGTATGTATGTACATATACACACACAACCATAATTGTGTGATTAAGCTCACTTTGCAACTGTATGATTTTGGGTTCAATCTCATGCCACAGCTCTTTCATGAAGTGTATTATAGTTCCAAGCTGGTCTGTGCCTTGTGAGTGTATTTGGTACACAGAAAATATGTCGAATCGTGTCTTTTTATATATATATATATATACACACACACACACATATACATACATATGCATAAGCGAAGAGAGGCAGTAATGCAGATAAACACAATAAGGCTTGGTGTGTGTGTATATATATACATATATATATATATATATAATCTCGTCATCATCATCATCATTTAACGTCTGCCTTCCATGCTAGCATGGGTTGGATGGTTTGACTGAGGACTGGCAAGCCAGAAATCTGCACCAGGCTCCAATCCAATCTGGCAAGATTTCTACAGCTGGATACCCTTCCTAATACCAACCACTCTGAGAGTATAGTGGGTGCTTTTTATGTGCAGTCAGGCAGAAATGGCATTGACCATGCTTGAATGGTGCTTTTTACTTGCCACTGGCACAGGAGCCAGTCAGTTGGCACTGGCAATGACCCACACTTGAATGGTGTTTTTTATGTGTCACCAGCATGGAAGCCAGTCATGCTCGAATGGTGCTTTTTACATGCCACTGGCATTGACCACACTGTAATGGAGCATTTTTATGTGTCACAGGCATGGGTACTAGTCAGGTGGTACTAGCATTGGCCATGACAATGACTTCACTTGACTAAACAGGTCTTCACAAGCGTAGTTTATTGCCCAATGATTGGAGGGTACTCTTAGATGGACTGGTTATGTTTCACTGGCATAGGCCACAGTTATGGTCTCACTTGGCTTGCTGGGTCTTCTCAAGCACAGCATATTTCCAAAGGTATCGGTCACTCGTCATCACTTCTGTGAGGCCCATCGTTTGAAGATCATGCTTCACCACCTCATCCCAGGTTTTCCTGGGTCTACGTCTTCCACAGGTTCCCTCTAATGTTAGGGTGTGACTTTTTTCATACAGCTGTCCTCATTCATACAAAACACATAACTATACCAGTGCAGTCATCTCTCTTGTACATCCCATCTGATGCTTCTTGTGTCCAACTTTTCTCTCAGGACACTTACACTCTGTCATGTATGCACATAGGATTGCACCTAGAAAGTTACTCTCCCAAGCACAAGTCCAGGCAAGGTTGTTTATGGAAGACCAGCAGTTGCCCAAGCATACCGACCTCTCCTCTCCACACCACCAGTGTTATCCAAGGGAAAGGCAAAGGCCAATATAGCTTGGCACCAGGGGCATTGCAACCCATCTCTACGGCTGAGTAAAGTGGAGCAATGTAAAATAAAGTGTCTTGCTCAAGAACACAACACACAGCCCGGTCCCAGATTTGAGCTTACAACCTCATGATTGTAAGCTCGACGCTTTAACCACTGAGCCATGCGCCTTTAGTATTTAAGCTGCAAAAACATCACAAAAATGTCACAAAAAACTACTGCTCAGAGTTTCACATTCTCATTCATTGGGCATTTGTGAGCCCACGACTGCCTGATGAATGGGAAATTCTGAGTAGCAGATTTTTGTGATGTTTTTGCTGCTTTAATAATACAATACACATAAACACACACACACACACACACACACTAAAATATGAAATTCATCATCATCATCAACATTCGTTTTCCATGCTGGCATGGGTTTGACCAGGTCTGCTAAACTGAGGGGCTGCACTAGACTCCAGTTTGATTTGGTATGTTTTCTACAGCTTGTTGCCCTTCCTAACGCCAACCACTCTGAGAGTGTAATGGGTGCTTGTACGTTCCATGGGCATGGATGCCAATTGCTTGACACAGGTTTCTGCCATGATTACAATTTCACTTGGCTTGAGGGGTCTTCTTCACAAGCACAGCAAGTTGCCAAAGGTCTCGGATGTTTGTCATTGCCTCTGTGAGACCCAACGCTCAAAAGATGCTTTTATATACACACACATACATAAACTTTGTATCCTTCATATGGCGCTCGTACAATTTTGATTTTTGAAATGTTGTAAAGCCTAACAAAGGCAAAGTGATTTCTCATTAGGTTTTGCTATAACATTTCTGAAATTAAATTCAGACTTGATAATCTATTTCTTAATTAATTTTATTTCACTTCTACTTAAAGTATCAAGTATTCTAATGCAATTTGTTATCTTAGATGTCCAAGATATCTTCTCTTAAGTGTCTTCTCTTAAATTGGGATTATAATCTGACAGCTTCGTTATGTTTCAAATACATAATCTGTTTGCTCTGCGTCCACTAAATGCAACTTTTCTGATATTAAGAACTAACATATCAACACAACGTTATATGTTTTATTTGTAACTATAGGCATAACTCTCTCTCTCTTTTCTCTCTCTCTCTCTCTCTCTCTATATATATATATATATATATATATATATACACACACACACACACACATACATACACGTATATATATAATGTATTTTGCTTTCATTGGATTGCATACGTTATTCTTAGATATTTCACTCAAAACCTTATGTTTCCTGCTTCTGTTATATGTTCCTATAATTATTCTTTGGTGTTCATTTGGCAAATTGGCAGTCATTAATATGGAAGATACAACACTTTACAGTACTCGAGTTTGTAGTGGAGGGGGCGGTAATCTAGCTTATTTATGTGACAAGGAACTGCTTCTATCAGATGAAAACTTTGGCAGTATTAATAGTGTGATATTCTTTAGTAGGCTTAAATACAAGAACTGCCATACTGAAGCTTCAGCACAGCTCTTATTTCTTCTTAGAGTTGCTTCAAGGTCACTCCCACTGTCAGTTCCAATCACCATTTTATACTTTTCCTCTACTGGAGAGCTGCATTGATAGTTAAGCAACTAACAGTGGAGTTGTTACCCCTCCTTTTGTGTTCTTGTTGCCAGAACACACATCTGCAGCCTCCAATGGATCATTCTCTAGTTTGAAGATGTCCTTTATCATTATGTCAGACGACATTATTGTGCATAATAGTTATATTACATACCCGAATGCAAGTTCAGAGGTAGCCCATAATGGAGCATTGTTTTGTTATCTGGGACACTATTGCTGCACACACACACACACCACACACACACACAAGTCATCATAGACCTCAACCAGAAAATGGTCAATTACAGATATTCTTAAGTGTCTTATCCATAGGTGTATCATTTCCTCTCTCACTTTTGATATGGCCTCTATTTTACCTAACTAGTTGGATCCATGCTACCCATGTTCCCTACTTTCGCATACTCCAATCTCTCTTCTCATAACACTTGTTGGCTTTGAGTCCACCATGTCTCATGTTAATCATTGCACCCAGTCTTAACCTTTCCAGAATCTTAGGAATCATCTGCAGGTGTTGACTTGCAACAGTTCAAGAAAAGCATTAATGGAATCTGTGTGAATAGTCTAAGAGGGATGACAAAGGCCTTCTACCAGACAAGTAAAAAAAAGTATAGGGTTTAACCTATTAACATTTAAATTGGTCATATCCAGCCCTAATATCTTACTTTATGTTCAAACTAGCCATATCTGACCTCTCACCCATACCTAACAATGTCATTCTAAAAAAAAACACATCATCAAAATTTCAAAGATATGACATAATTGGTTAATTCAAAGCAATGTGAATAAATAAGCATTACATTTGGCAGAGTAATGTGAATGTTGAAGGGTTAACTTGTTGCCCTGCTATACTAAGTAACTGCCCAACCACTTTGTAGAGATAAGAATTCAAAGGAATAAAAGAAACCTCAGAAAAAAATAGGTTTGTCATTTGTTTGAGAGAAGTTGAGTTGGATGTTGTTGTGTAACTGGTAAATTGATCACTTAGCTAGCAATAAGACACAAAGGGTCGCCCCCCCCCAAGTGGGACAGTATTTTCGTCTGTCACGAATGGTGCTTTTAATTTCCTAGTTTGGTTTACATTGAAGTTCTTAATTAATTTGCAATTGGATTCATTGTGTTATTTCGCATATGCAAACATCAGACTCATCTGATCTAGGTTAAGTACTTTGTTTTGTTGGCCATTAATGTATATATCATCATCATCACCACCAGCACTGGCTTTCTATGTTAGCATGTTTTGGACTGGTTGTCACAGGCTAGGTCATTTCTTATTCAGAATTGATTTTCCACCTAGGTGGATCAAGGGATTACATGTGACCTGAGCACTGAGTTGAGCAGGGCTTCTATACTTGGATGCCCTTCCTATTTGCTGACCAATTTACAGTGTCCTGTTTGCATTCCCTCATGGCACCAGCATTAAAAAGGTTTTCTTTTGCAAAACAGCTCTGAAGGTCCTCTCTACCCTAGATCATCTCCCACTTGTTCACCAATTTCTTTACTAGGAAAATTTTTAATTGTGGCACTAGTACTAGAGCAGATGCTGTGTGCCCTTCAAAATAAAAGAGATTTGGTGTTTTAAACTGTTGCTACCTTGTAGATAGAAAGAGATGGGGAGGAAAATGAGAAAGAAAACAAGTTACTAATGCAGAATAAATAGATTTAGGTATCTAATTTGACAGTAAAAGATTGTTGAAGATACCCTTGTGAGTCCAGCTTCCTAGCCAAGGGAAGAGTCCTGTTGTTTTATTCTTGTGGCTCAGAAAGGATTAGCTGTTCTTGATATTGTTAATAAATCAATTGTTGCTTGACAGATACACAGACACATGGTAGGTTCAAGCTTTGGTTTTGATTTAATGCCAATTGCCTTTACTTGTTTTCAAATGTTTCATTATGTATAGTTACTGACGTCTAAATTTTCCATATTACTTAATTCTTGTGCCATTTCTCTATTCATACTTAATTATCTTTTGTAAATATATTTTTTTTAATTGTTGGGCAGCAATAAAAAAACCTTTATGTTCATGCCTATCTCCCACACACTAATGATTTATGGTGTAAGACGAAAGTTCCTCAAATTACAGTATAGAATTACTAAAACCATTAATGGTTCTTGTTAATTAGCAGAGCAGGAACTCAGCAAAATAACATTTACTTTCAAATGTTTGATGCAGGAGAAACTGTGAGCAAACGTTCTCTTTACTGTAACTGTCTGTGGTAGTTTGTTTGTTGTAAAGCAGTTGATTTATTAATAATGTTCCAAAACAGAATATGTAATATTGATGTTGGTGTGGCAGTGTGGTAAAAAGTTTACTTCCCAACTACAAGGCATGAGGTTCAATCCCACTGTGTGGTACCTTAGGCAAGTGTCTTCTACTCTAGCTCCAGACCAACCAAAGTCTTGTGAGTGAAGTTGGTTCATGAAAACCGAGAGAAGTTTATTGCGAGCGTGTGTGTGGGCATGTGTGTGTGCGTGTGTGTGTGTGTATTTGTGTATCTTTGCCTTGACATCACATAATATTGATGTTTTTTGCTTCCAGTCTTCCATGTAAGCATATCTGGTTGTGGGAAAATATGATTTTGCTTAGAAACAGGAAAGGGATCCAGCAATTGAAAATCTGCCTAACCCATGCAAGAATGGAAAAACGAGTGTTAAACTGCTGCTGATGATCTCTGAATTTGCTATGGTCCTTTTTCATCTCTTTCTACTCCTTCCTTGTATTTGCACCATGTTGATCTTTCCTATCAAGCTTTCATTCCTCAATTCTTCATTTGCATGCTTTGCCTGTACTATTGTGGTCTTCTTTCTAATATGTTATAGCTAATACTTGTACTCTACTCTGGTTGAAATTACACATTAGCACAGCCTACTGACCTTATTTCTTTCCAGTCTTTTGCATGTCCCTCATATTCATCACTGGTGTCATGGCCCTGCTCTATCTATTTTCTCCATTTCCCTTTAACCAATACAAAACATGCGAATTATATTTTATTAAGTCAGAACTATAGACAGGACTTTTCTTAGTTCCAATGTTTAAAAAAAGCTTGCTTCAGTCAATCCTGTAGTCTGTGTGTCTTGTTCTCAGCTTGATATATGTTAAGATTCTATCTTTTACCTGCTTGATAATAAATATTTATCTTCTTTGCTGCTTATAAAAAAGCAAAAATCAAAATATAAAGTTTGTTATTGACACACATTCATTGTTGGTATTTGATTGCTGGAGATGATAGGACGATCACTTATACATAACTAAAAGGAGGACTTTTCAACCACTGCCACCACAGTCATGTCAGCATTTCCAACAGTAATTCATATATTATGTTTAACCAGGGAACAACCATATTTGTTTCACTACATACCATGACAGCAGCCATATTCTCTGGTCCAATACAAATTATGGCAACTAATCCATGTAGTATGAGTCGTAGGAGTGTAAACTGTAAAAGTGTGATGTATGTGGGTAATCAGTCCATTTAGCTGTAAAAGGAAAATAGTTGGGAGGAACAACTTACTGCTGAAAGCAGTTGCATCACAGTGAAATGAACATAATTTGTTATTTTGCAACACTGACTTTAAAAAGACCTCCAGTTATCACCTGGAAAACAATGGTTCCACCGAACTGACTTATCCTAAATTCATTGCAGGAAGACAATTTTCTGTGGTGTCTTCACAACATACAAGTTCACAAGGTTTACCACATTAGTTAAATGTGTCAAATTTTGACACAAAGCAAACAACTTTAAGTGCTCAATATGTACTTTTTTGATTGACCCTGGAAGGATGGAAGGCAAAGTCAATATCAGTGGAATTTGAACTCAGAATGTAAAGAGCCAGCATGTTTTGTGCTGTACTTGAAAAATTTTAAAGATCCACAAATAACTCTACCAGTTACTTGCAGGTAGTAAAAATAGAAAAAGAGGTAAAATATGCAATCATTCTAAAATCAAACACATAAAATTGGATACACTTCTACTTTTAATCATCTCGGATAAAAGGTTATCAACTTGTACTAAGGGTGTTATGTGAATATGTGGGAGGCAGTATTCACATGGCATACAACTGCAACCAGATTCACTAAGAAATATTCTTGATTGTCTCCAGGAAAAAGTTATCACTAATGCTACAAACTTGTCTTTTACCATAATTAAGCATTCTTCTCTCTGAACAGAAAGTTCATTTCTGCCTTTGTTTTAGAAGTAGTTTTTAATTGAAGCAATTCGTATGTATTCCTTTCATTAAGACAGAATTAAAGTTACAAAACAAAACTAAAATTATATAATTCTGGTACCAAGTTTCTTGCAATCATTATGGTTCTTTTTTCTAAAATTTTTTTCATTGTTTTCTGTATTTATGTGTATATAACACGTACTTGCTTATGATGTACTCCATTGTTTGAGAGCAAGGAAAGAGTAGAAATCTATAAACACACTTCCTTTTGTTTAGGATAATTATCTTTAAGGAAGGTGGCATAATTAATAATTAAAGTAGCAGAATGAGCAATCTACAAAAATAACTTGACTTTCCCGAATTCCTGACATAAATAAGTAAATTCTTCAAATTAGGTGAATTGTGTGTCAACCCCATCTTTTCTTTTTCAAGAAGGTTTTTGAATTTCTAACAGTGCAGCATTAGAAATTCTGTGTTGTACTTTATTCCATCTTGTAATATATATATATATATTGGGCTGTTTGGATGTTGTTTGACTTGTTTCCTATGATAGACATATCTTAATTCATACATTTCTCTTACAAAAATTTACAAAGTAATATTTTTTTTTCTAATTTTGTTTTTAATGAGGAGGAATGTCTATGAGCAATGCCACCTTAATAAGTTTACTAATTTTTTTTAATGATGAAATTGAGAAATAAAAACAATCAATAACAATAACCTATTTTCTAATTTAGGCACAAGGCCAGCAATTTTAAGGGTTTTGGATTTGGTAAATTCCATTGATTCCAGTACTTAACTGATATTTTATCATTTCTGGAAGTATGAGAGCCAAAGTTGGTGTCCGAAGGGTTAAATAACAATTAACCTGATCAGTTCAATTTCCTTGCCAGCTGCCAAAAGAATCCTCATTGGAGCATAATTTCATATAAAGACAAAATACCAATTAGAGTTCATATATTCATTTCTTTCCAAATTGGTCTGAAGCTGAATAAAAAGCACGCTACTGGAGGAATGAAAGAGAAGAAAGTTATTCTAAAAAATCAAAAAAAAATCTTTTAAATGTGATGACATTCTGTTTCAATTCAACTGCTCAGGTTATCTGTAAGACAGGATTTGATGTTAAGATATCAAGATGAGAGATACATCGACCTTCTTTTCTATAATGGAACATTTCTTAATGATGGCTGAACTAATCTAATCAACCAAAAGAACATTTTAAATACTCCAATGGGAAGTTTATCATCATCTAAATATAGGAATATTTACAAAAGCAATTTTCTTTGTGCAAGTGAAGAATATTGAAGCAGGAACAACCAATTGCAAAAAAAAAAAATGAATAAATAATAAAATAATAATAATAATAGTAAATAAATAAAAATGACCTCTTTTGTTGGTAAATAGTATTAAGTGAAGGAAATAAATTGGCATAAAGAAAATCTGATACTGACATAGTTTAACTGTAGGCAAGGTAAATAAGCAGAGGTTAAAACTACTCCAACTTGTTTAATCAATATCAATGTATAAAAAAATACAAAGCAAAATAACATTAAAGCTTCTATACTAATAATTTTATGCATGCATGCCTGCGTGTATACATGCACATACATACATACATAGACAGATAGGTGCATATATATATGTGATATATGTTATGTGTTATATATATATATGTATATATATTTAGCTAAGTTTCTTATATGGTTAAAGAGAATATATATATATTGGAGTGACTGTATAAAAACCATAATAAAGATGATGACGACAAATCTCATGTTATCACATTTAAAGCTTGCCGGATATAGATAAAACCATTATATAATATAAAAACATTGCTATATTTTCCAAGTTCGGTACATATACACATGCATATATATATATATACACATGTTCATAAATACATAAAGTAAAATGCATACTTATGGAAGTGCCCACATACGCAAACACACACACATATACACGAGTGCTGAGAGAGGGAGAGAGAGACAAAAGCATATTCACTCACTGACTCATGCAGGCATACATAAATTCCGTTTGGTACAGGCACAAATATGCTTCTACATAAAAGCATGCACATACTCACACAGTCGTGTGTGTGTGTGTGTGTACGTACGTACACAGATATGAGTGCATATTCACAAACTTCTGCCTGCACACACACACACACCCACACACAAGTATTTCCCTCACTGACTGACTACTAGTACAGTCTGGTCTTTTTTTTCTACCTGCATTCAATTATCTTTTTTTTGTTTTTGTTTTTCTTTTTTCTTCTCACTCTTTTTCCACCAATAAAATAGTTTAACCAAGTTATTAAATAGCTATTAGAAAAAAAATCTGATCTACTTTAGCAGGAGATCAAATAGCATTCTGTTGGAGAAGAAAGAAAGGAAAAAAACATAAGGAGAGCTATAGGAAATGATTGAATGCAAATGGTGTGGAGAGAGAGAGAGGGGTGTGTGTTGGGGGGGGGGGTACACACACACAGGCAAAAAATAAATAAATAACTGTTCTCATCAATTGTAATCATAAGGGATTCCATTGGTAGATAATTCTTGATAATGTAGACAGTATTAACAGCAAGTTCTATTGCGTGCATGACTCTTTCCATTCTCTCATCAACATAATATTTATGCATTTTTTTTTGCATTGTATCTTTTTATTTAATTTTTCTATTTTTAAATTCTTTCAGTAAATAAATAAATAACTGAATCCCGTGAATGGAAACAGAAAGGAATTTATTGATGTTGTTTTATTCAGATTGTTCTTTACCTAACATGAGGGATGTACTTTTAGAGTGGGATTTGAGTTTTACTGAAAATCAAAAGTATGGTTTAGTTCCAATTTCTGTGTGGTGTGGCCCTTGTCCTGCTTCTGCCCTGCCATTAACATCTTTGAGAAATGCATAAACAACACAACTTGTGAGGTTTTCCTGTTTCCTATCCTCATGCAGGCATGGCTTTCTATTCGGTCCATTTTGCCCAATGTGTTACCTTGAGCAAGTGTCATCTATTAGAGTCCCAGGGCTGAACAATGTCTTGTGAGTTGATTTGGTTGATGGAAACTCAAAGAAACCCATCGTATGTGTGTGTGTTTTTGGAATGTGCTTTTAACAAATCCCCATCTGAATGACAATCATCATGACTCAATCTACAAGGCTTTTGTACATTGTACTTTTGAATTATAAGTTCTGTGCATTCAGCAGGCTTCAGAATTGTTTCTGTGTATTTAGTGAACCATCCAGCTCCTGTTATCTTGGGAGATGGACATTCAGTGATGATGGATGGAGTTATGTATATGTGGGCATGCTTTCTTGTTTGAGATTGTCCATCAGATCCAATGGCCACTATGTTCTTCCCTATTGGATAACTTTACACCCCAAATCCCTGCCATGGTCACAGACAGGTTCTCGTTAATGTTGGCTTATCTCTCAATGTTATCATCATCATATGTCTACTTTTCATGATGCATGGGTGGGACAATATTCATATCAAATATATTCATATAGCTATGATAAAGATATTTATAAACTACTAGCATTAAAGACCCGTCGTTGCCGGGTCATAGTGCTAGTGCATGTATATATGTGTATATATATATGTGTACATCTATATATATACATCTACACATAAATTACAAAATACAAAGTTATATCTTGATATCGCTAGTGATAACAATACTCAAAATATATAACAGACTGGAATTGTTAACCCATCTCTTGCAATTTCAATCAATTGTATCTTGTCCTCCCTCTTGTACAGAAGTGTGGCTACAATCCAGCCTACCTCAACTTCTGGGGAGGGGGCATTTTTTTATTTTTTTCCAGGATGTCCTATGTCCCAGATATAAAGGTAAAAATAAAATATTTTCACTTTGCAAGTTTGAGTCGAGTACTCCCTTGCACACTCCGTTGACTCGAAACTTGCTTCTATTGTGGCGAATTTACAGCCTTTGGTTAGATACTTGATATCTTTCATAGTCAAACCAAGACACTTTTCGATGGTGCTTTCCTCCAGGTGTTCAAATCTTTTTTTCTCTACATTGTATACTTTATAGACAGTAGTCTATTCTTTAATTTAATTTTTTATTATCCATCTGGACTATTCCATTTCTGCACGCTAATTTTATTTTTAATTTATTCCCATTCATGTGAAACCACTTATTTAAGTTCAAGTCATTGATGCAATTTTATACCAATTGCTATTTTTTCTTTTGTTATGTTACGATTATATTATACTTTAGTTTGATTTTAATTATTGCTTACTACATATAATTCAATTGTTATTATTTTTATTGTTAAAGTGAAAGTATCTGACATAAAATAAACGTTTTTGTTTCACTTTTAACACATAATACTGAAATAGTGGAGAAGATATGATATTGCTATGGGCTCGCTCTAGGCAAGAAGTTGAACATTTTTTTTGCCCATGAAACTACATGGACCCTAAGTAAGGCATGTGTAAAATTTGAATGGAATTGGTTGTGTAGTTCTCAAGTTTTAGGGAATCGTAGTGGAGAAGATATGATATTGCTGTGGGCTTGCCCTAGGCAAAAAGTTAAAAAATTTTTTGCCGATGACACTCCCCAGACCCTAAGTAAAGCATGTGTAAAATTTGAATGAAATTGGTTGTGTAGTTCTCAAGTTTTAGGGAAACACACTGACAGACAGACAGACACACACACATTCTCAGTTTTATATATATAAAGATTTGATCAAGAATTTAGCTTCCAACCTATAGTTTTGGGTTCAATTCTACTGCATGGCTCTATGGACATTTCCACCATGACCCTGGACTTACCAAGGTTGTACGAGTGCATTGTGTAGAAGGAAACAGAACAAAGTTCCTCCCCCTCTCTCTCTCACTCTCTCTCTCTAAGTTCATATTCCGCTTCTCTTCATGTTATGTTCACTGATTATAAACAATGACCTCAGTGACAGTATCAGATGGTGTTACATGCTCGCAATTGGCTGTGAAAGCATGTTGAATGCAAAAGTCCAGCTTTGTCATTTTTCACAACCTCTCTAAATAAGATGCACTCATACAATGCCTATAAGTGCCTATCTTCAGGTTGTTTGAGGTTCAATAGACTGCAATATTTTGTACCTTATTTGAAATCAGGTGGGGTAAGTCTATATCATCATCATTGTTTAACGTCCACTTTCCATGCTGGCATGGGTTGGACAGTTTAACTGGGGAGCGAATCATGAGAAAGAAGTTGATAATGTTCCTAGAAGAAAATGACCGACTGAACAATACTCAGCATGGCTTCTGCCCACACAGCTCCTTCAGCACTATGACCAGGTTTTGAAGCAGCTGCTTGACCATTCAGATGTCAGTGTGATATACCTTGACTTTGCAAAGGCATTTGATAAAGTAGATCATGGCATGATAAGTCATAAGCTACGAGACCTTGGCATTGCTGGTAAACTAGGAGAGTGGCTGCATGTATATATATATATATGTATATATGTGTATATATATATATATATATATATATATATATACATATATATACATATATATAAATATACATATATATACATATACATATATACATATATATAAATATACATATATATACATATACATATATACATATATATATATATATACACACATATATATATATACATATATATATACATATATATATATATATATATATATATACATATATATATATACACATATATATATACACATATATATATATATACACGTATATATATATACATATATATATATATATATACATATATATATATACACATATATATATATACACGTATATATATATGATTAATTGATTGATTGATTGATTCTAGTTTCAGCTTATGAGCTGTGGCCATGCTGGGGCACCACCATTTGGTGTTGCTACTTGGTTTCACTTCACGAAAGCTTTCTAGCAACTGCCATTTGGTGCATGAGAGAGTTCGATGCAGCTGCCCTCATCTGCCCCTCCTGCCGTGAAGTTGGTTCATCTGGGACACCTGACATTACCTGATCTAACAGCTTGATACCTCTGTAGTTATTTGTATCTAAAGCGTCACCTTTACCTTTGTAGCAGTTGACTATTATGCTGGTACACCAGTCATTGGGTATGACTCCTTCGTGTATCACCTGGTTAACTATACGGGTGACCAGGCTAATGCCAACACTGCCAGATATTTTGAGCATCTCTGCAGTAATTCCTGAGGAGCCTGGGGCTTTCCCTGTCTTCATACTTTTAATTGCTTTAACTACCAAGATACTGTCAGCTCGGATAGCTGGTCCCTCTGTTGGGTGGACAATCGGCAGACTCTCTTTCCCCCATTCATTTTGTTTGTTCAGCAACCTTTCATAGTGGCGTCTCCAAATCTCTCTCTTTGCAGCCTCATTTAGTGCAAGAGAACCATCATCCAGGCGGACACATTTCTCTCCTACAACATCACGATTCTCTCTCACACACTGTCTTGCATCACGAAATACCTCAAATCTTTGGTCCTCATGGCACAGAACATTGGCAAATTTTTTCTTATCTGCTTCCCCTCTGGCTAAGTAAACCTGTCTCCTAGCTTCTCTTCTGGCAGTCTGATACAATTCCCTGCTACCACCATTCTTCTAGTCCTTCCAAGCCTGTCTCTTTTCTCTAATAGCCCTATCTACAACATTGTTCCACCACCATGTTATTTTGGGTCGAGAGGGGACTTTATACCATCCACAGATCTGGTCAGTGGCTCTCAGCAGGTTGTCCCGTCGAAACCTATAGTTGTCTTCTACACTATGTGAATCTATATCCCCTTCTATTTCGTCAACGGCTTCGAGTAATATGTCTCTAAATCTCTATCCATTCGCAGGATCTTTAAGCTTCCAGATTCTTCTTCTCCATGTTGGTCGTCTTCTGGGCATCCACTTAGTCCTGATCCTAAAGTCACTAACTACCAGTCTATGTTGTGGGGTACATTCTTCACCTGGGAAGGTTTTGGCATTTATAAGCAGCCATCTTTCCCTTTTTCTGGCAAGGATGTAGTCAATTTGGCTAGTATGTCGGCCCGATCATTAGGTGACTGGTAGATTTCCTGAAGTTAGTATTGCAAACCATAAGATCATTTGCATCGCAGAACTCCAGCAGCCTGGTTCCCTCCTTATTGCGGGAACCATAGCCATAGCCTCCATATACGCCATGGAAGCCCTGTGTATGTTGTCCAACATGTCCATTGAAGTCACCAGCCACAAAAAGAAGGTCGCTGTCGTTCGTCAACGAGGTAGTCTGCAGTAGGGTGTCATAGAATTGGTCTTTCTGTCCATCAGGTAGCCCCAGCTGAGGGGTATAGGCCGATATAAAGGTTGCTAACCCATGGTAAAGCACTAATCCAATCTTAACTATTCTGTTGCATAATTCTACCTCAATTACCTTATCTACCCATTTTTCAGCGAGAAGTATACCAACGCCCCTGACCCCGTCAGTGTTCCCCGCCCAGAAAATCTTCTACCTGCATTCTTTGCCTGTGAGGAACCTTACAGAACCTCCTCTCCACCTTACTTCTTGGATGCAGCATATATCAACACATCTCCGTTCAAGCATCTCAACAATCTCACTAGACCTACCTTTCAGTGTGGCAACGTTGTGAGTGCCAACCCTGAGGGTGTGGGAGGGATGGGCCCGTGAGACCCTGGGATTGGGGACAGTGGCTTCATGTACCTGAAAAGAAAAAAACTCGCATTTGGCAGAATTCATATATATATATATATATATATATGAATTCTAAATTCGGTCTATGGTAAGGCAATTCGTTGCTAAACCCTTTATTGCTTAGTATATATATATATATATATATGTTTGTGTGTGTATATGTATATATGTATATAATAACAATAATATTAATAATAATAATTCTGGGATGGAATTTATAAATATTTAATACATTGCTACATGCATTTCCATCAATCAAATGCTTTTGACATCAGTCAGTATCCTTGAGATTAGTTCTATATAGTTCGTATTATCCGTGGGCATCCGGTCGATCATCATCGATTCATTTCATCGGATGATACTGCATTATTGGATGAATCACAGAGAGATGTTTATCCCTTCTTGCCAGTATGAAGGCCAATCTTGCTGTGTGGGTATTTCTCTATGTACTTGGGAGGGAGAGGTAGGTGATGGGATTGGAGGAAGGAATGGTATTAATCTGAGGATCTCCATATTACTACCATTAGAAGATATATATATGGGTGTGTATATGTGTTTGTCCCCCCACCCACCATCACTCGACAATTGATGTTGGTGTGTTTACATCCCATAACCTAGCGGTTCGGCAAAAGAGACCAATAGAATAAGTACTAGGCTTACAAAGAATAGATCCTGGGGTTGATTTGTTCGACTAAAGGTGGTGCTTCAGGATGGCCAAAGTTGAATGAGTGGAATAAAAAGAATAAAAGAATGAAAGAATATATAGATAAGTGATGAAGGTATATGACATGTTTATGAATATATGTGTGTTGGTTGGGTTGGTGAGATATATTTATGAATATAGGTATCTTTATTGCATATTCTTATCTTTTACCATAATCATTTAAAGGTAGAAACTTAGGATCAATATTGATCCTAAGTTGTTCAGATATTTGGGCAGTCATTATTTTTTTCTTTAATTGAATTTCATATTAATGCAAAGAAACTAGTTCCAGACTTAAGGTTTTTTTTTTTTTTTTAACTATTTTATTTGTTAATATTTTAAGTGCAGACATTTGCAGGTATTTAATTTTAATTGATGCCAGGAATATTTCTTGGCCTCTTTCCAAGAGGTGATATTCCAAAAGTGTATTTCTACAGCCATGAACTTCTTTCTTTGCGTGTGTGTGTGTGTGTGTGTGTGTGTGTGTGTGTGTGTGTGCACGTGCATGCATGTATGCATGTTGTACAGGCTGAATAGATTTAAATCTCTACCCTGTCGAGCCACTTATATATATTTTCTATTATACGAATGTCTTCAGTTTGGCTTCTAGTTCTTCAGTACACCTTCCGTTCCTTAGACTGGCTCATGTCATTCCTTCTTTAAGTCACACCTGGCCTCTTTATATTCTTGCTTCCTTATTCATTTCTCATGGACTTCTAAACCTTTTCAGTTCAGTCTACAGTTGTTGTCTTGACTTCCACTCTCTTGCTTCCACTAAAATCCAATTTCATTGCAATACTTCTGAGTGTTTACATTTAAAGCAAACAACAGAAGCCATTTGATCTTCTTAATCGATGTCTCCCACTCACATTTCTCACACTTCCTACTTCCGCATCTTAACCTTTATTCATCTCCCCTGTCTTCCCGTAGACTTTCCTGTTAACTGGATAGTTTAGTTTATTGCTTTGTCTTTCATAATGTCATTTACCAAAACCTCCCTGGGCACTTGATCACAAACAGACGTGAACCATTCAGTAATGCCATCAGCTTTCAAGGTCAGCTTAACTCTGAAGATCTTCCTCATAGCAAAGCTGGAGTTATATTACACTTTGGTAACCTTCTGGAAGTAATTATATTCCTTACCAGCCTTAAGGAATCTTCCCCAAGTAACCTGGCCTCCCTGTGAGGATCAATTATGAATCAGTTGTGTTCATTTTGTTCTTGTGACAAAGCAGAGCCATATATCAGAACTTTTAGATTTGTTCCCATTGCTAGACTCTCCATTGACCCAACTCGTTTTTAAGGTTTTAAGATTCAAGATCTTCACTGCATCAGTCGAGGGTGCCTGTGTGCTTTGTAGTAGTCTTCATATAATATTGCAATCTTCATTGTGAAGGAGAACCGTCCAGTGGCAGAGGAGATTCAACATGACTGTGTGTATATATATATATATATATATATATATGTATGTGTGTGTGTGTGTACATGTCTAAATATTGAAATTGATTAAATCCATCTCTTCATTACTTAACTATTTCATCTGTTCCTTTTTATTTTTTTTGTTAAATATTGAACTAACCATATTTTTCTTACACTCTGTCTTTTTGTTTTTATAAACATTCTACATAACAAGTCCCTACAGCATGAGCAAACAAATGTCAAAGCTGTATTTCCACCCCACCCCCTCAATAATAGAATTCTCTCAGGCTTTTTATTTAAAAAAAGACAAAAAACGATGCATATATCCAAATAGTGTGGATGACACCCACACTTTCAATCATTCAATTATTGAAAAGAGCAACCCTGGAAGGTACGCTACCATTTCACTAATCCTCCTCCCACCAATGTACACATAAAGTTAAGTACTTGAGTAATGTAGATAGATATACATATGTGTGTGTGTACATATGCATATGTATGTAGGCATATATAACTATACAGGTGAGAATGTATTTGCAAATGTATGTGTTCATATGAACTAGAAAAAATGTGTGTGTGTAGATATATATCTGTTATGTGTGCGTATGATGTATGTGTGAGTGTGTGTATGTATGTATATATATATATGTATGTCAAACTGATCTCAGGTTGTGTTGTGCTGAGTGATTCTATAGATAAGAGATTTGGGTGTGTCTGTGGTGGGGTTGGGGTTTGTTAATAAGTGCAGGAGTTAAGGAGTGTTGATGAACAAGAGCTGAAAGAAAAGAGTGAATGATGAAAATGATAAATAGAAATTTATTTATACAAATAAATAAGCCACCTAATAATTAAATAATTTACTGAACCATTTCTTATTTTGATTACAATTTAATGACTTGTACTAGCTTTGTGTATTTTATTTAATTTTAAAGTATTTAATGATTTAAGTATTGTTTTAGTTTTCACTTATGTATATTTAGTTTTTTCATTATATATATATATATCAAAGTATATTTGTTAATTATTTTATTGTTCTAGTTTATTTTTAACCCGATGAGTGACAATATTTATATCAAAGTGATTTCTCTTCTACTATCATCATTTCTTAAATATTGCCACGAAACACGTGTCGTTATTCTACAAATTATATACGTTATTATTATTTTTTTGCAATTTACTTAATCATTGACATTTTATTATTATTTTAATTTTAATATTTCTATTATATGTAATTTTCTAGATGGCGTAATTCAATTGTTCATTTTGAATTGATAAAAGGTGGTTTTTTTTCTAATTTTTTATATATATATTATATTGTGTGAAATTTGATTTAGTATTTCTAAATTGAATTTTTTTCCTTGTAAGTTTTGGATTTTATTCCCTCAAGTAATAATTATATATATATATATATATATATATATATATATATATATATATATATATATATATATATATATATATATATATTTGCTTTCCTTTTCTTTCTACATGCCACCCTAAAAACATCGCTATTCCCGCCCGTTTCTCTAAAGTTCAACCTTCGCATATTCCCTTTAATTCGATCTCCACCATTCACTATCATTTCTTCCCCTGACTTGCAGCGATGTCCATGAGCAGGCTAAGATTTCTCCCTTCTATTTCATACATACATACATTTGTCTACCGTTTAAATGTTTTGAACTTATAACCACCAATCTGCTTTGCTTTCCTTTTCTTTCTACATGCCACCCTAAAAACATCGCCATTCCCGCCCGTTTCTCTAAAGTTCAACCTTCGCATATTCCCGGTGCACCCGCCCTGCCCACCACCCCCACCACCAATACTGGATATCTCTATATTTTTGTTCCATCTATACTGGATGTCGCTTCTCCCACCACCATTATAGGTGTCTACTCTTCGAACCCCCCTCTTCAACACGCTATTTCACCATGCATTACCCCTCTCTTGATATCCTACGTTCTACTTGCCTAGAACCTGTCATCATTTCTCTGAACCACCCCTCCCCACTGGTGCTCCCCTATATATTTCTATACCCCCCCCCACATAAAAAGCACCATCCGAACGTGGCCGATGCCAGACCCCTCTGGCACCTGTGCAGGTGGCACGTAAAAAACACCCACTACACTCGCGGAGTGGTTGGCGTTAGGAAGGGCATCCAGCTGTAGAAACACTGCCAGACTAGACTGGAGCCTGGGGCAGTCCCGAGCTCCCCAGACCCCGGTCGAAACCGTCCAACCCGTGCTAGCGCGGAAAACGGACGTTAAACGATGATGATGATGATGATGATGATGATATAAAAAATTCAATTTAGAAATACTAAATCAAATTTCACACAATATAATATATATATAAAAAATTAGAAAAAAAAACACCTTTTATTAATTCAAAATGAACAATTAAATTACACCATCTATATATATATATATATATATATATATATATATATTATATAGATGTACTTGCATAGTAAGTAACTTGTTCTGAGATTGTGTGCTGAAACAAAAACAATTGCAGCGTGGAAGGTGTTTATAAGCCATTTAAAACACACAAAAACTGTTAGATTCACTTCAACATTTAAATTCGTCAAAATATTTTTGTCACTTTGAAATCACGACCTGTTCACTGACAAAACTTAGTGCTACATATGTGCATCTGTGTATGGGTAAATTTGTGTGTGTGTATGTACATGTGCATGTATATGTGCTTGTGTATATGTGTATATGCGCATGTGTATACGTATATATATATATATGTTTGTATATATGTATATGTACTTTTTGTTTATATGTGAGGAAGTAAATATGTGAGCTAGCATGATCTTTCCCCTCCCAAACTTATGCAAAAAATTACATATCTATCAACATATGTTCCAAAACCAACCTTATATTTTTTTCTCTCTGCTATCATCCCCTTTTTATCAAAAGACATGTATCTTAGACCTCATTAACACCCTCCCTCACCCCGGACACACACCTAACTTCATCTTTAACACAGAAAATTACTGAAGCTTCTCTCTATAAAATTTAGTTGATTCAGCCATAAGAGAATTTGAAAAACATCTGACCATTATATTTTTTACTAAAGGTCAACTATTCAAATGAAACCAACAGGAGGACAATTTCACAAGCCCTTCATAAAACACTCCTTAAACACCTCACCATCTTTAAACTCCACCCTCAATCAATTATCTTGTTTTTATCATTCACTCTATTCTTGCAGCTCTTGTTCATCAACACTCCTTAACTCCTGTGCTTATTAACAAACCCCAACCCCACCATGGACACACCCAAATCTCTTATTTATAGAATCACTCAGCACAATACAACCTGAGACCAGTTTGACAATGAATGCCAGAAAGTTCTTCAGAAAGGTTATCAAGGAAGTTTTAAAAAATCCCACCTTCCAATGTTAACATAGAACTTACTGGATCTAAAAGCCAAACTGTAAAATTATATTATTAGAAAATTAAATTGATTAGAACCACCAGTGAAGTAATTTTTTTCCTTTTTCAAACTTACACACACACACCAACACACACACACACACACACACACACACACACACACACACACACACACACATTATCTATCTTAATATAGGGTGGTTGTTTACTACTCATACAGAGTCTGACCACCTCTTGTACTTACACCTTAAATCTATCATGGCATCTGATGTGGTTTTTTATAAACCAGACATTGTTTTGAAAAGACACCTACAGGAACTGCATATCTACTTTGGACCACCAAGAGCTACAGTTAGGTTCTGATCTTTGTGTATCTCAAAATATCCTTTGAGGCGTCCATTAGATTTACAGACCATAAGGCATACACAGCATTGACAGGTCAGCACAGAAAGATAGGCAGAGTAATTGGTGGAGGTTTGTGTTCCATGGGTCTGCAAATGAGATTTGAGCCCAGCAAGTTACCTGTGTAGGTACATATGCACATACATAAAATAGACACCAACTCACATTTATGTATGCATGTTCTTTCTTCTAAAATAGCAATCATGTTTTTCTCGTAGAGAATATTAGATAAAATGCTTCCAATATATGTAAGGCATGGATCCAATAGCAAAAAGGAAAAAAATAAATAAACTACGAAATTCTGTCATTTCCCATAATGGTTGCATTGATATAATTTCTCATTTCAAACTGTGATGCTGGAAGAATGATGAGAAATGATAAAACATCATGTAGGAATGGTAAATAAAAGAGTGACTTTGTCTAATATTTAAAGATAGGAAATAGCAGAAATGATATACTTCTAATTCCCAAATATCTCATTTGTTGGACCATCCCCAGCATCAGAAGTAATCTTCCTTGCATCATGGGTTGTTTCTATGCCATTCTGGTGCGTGTGTGTGTGTGTGCGTGTGTGTTTGTGCGTGTGTGTGTTTGTGCATGTGTGTGTGTTTGTGTGTGTGTGTGTGTGTGCAAGGTTAATGGCTATTAAACCAGATTAAAGAATTTCTGAATGTTTGTTCAATACAAGACAGTTGGGTCATAAGCATCTTTTCTCTTTCTATCTTCTAGTTGTTTCAGTCATCAGACTGTGGCCATGCGACGGCACTGCCTTAAAAAATTTTTAGCAATAGAATCAACAGTTCCGTGGAAAAGACCAAAAGAATAAGCTATAGGAATGTAAACACACCAACACCAGTTGTCAAGAGAGGGTTTTGGGGCACACACACACGCATATGAATGACAGGCTTCTTTTAGTTTCCCTCTACCAAATCCACTCATAATGCTTTGGTCGGTACACTTGTCCAAGGTGCCATGCGGTGGAACTGAACCCAGACCATATGGTTGGGAAACAAACTGCTTACCACACAGCTATGTTTGCATCTATCATTTTTCACGTGTTTCAATCATTTGGTTGTAGCAGTGATATTTGGGTCGTGCTATGTCCATCTGTTTAAGACATTTTCTTTCCAGCCACGTTCTTAAAAACAAGGCATGGTAACTTGCAAAAATGTCTTCTGGCCATCACAAACTTGGTGAGTAGATTTCATCATCATCATCGTTGTTTAACATCTGTTTTCCATTCTGGCATGGGTTGGATTGTTTGACTGAGGTCTGGAGAGCCAGGCTCCAATCTGCTCTGGCAGTGCCCTTCCTAATACCAACCACTCCAAGAGTGTAGTGGGTGCTTTTTATGTGCCATGGGCACAGGAGCTTGTCAGGTGGTCCTGGCATCGAACACATTTGGATAGTACTTTTTACATGCCACCGGCATGGGCGTCAGTCAGGGTATACTGACATCAACCACGTTCAAATGGTGCTTTTTACGTTCCACAGTTGTCAAAAAACTGAAAGAAGCCCATTGTGTGTGTCTCTCTCTCTTTGTCTTGTGATAGTTGTAAATGAGAATCATTATCATGTAAATTGTTAATTGTTTCTAGTTTTTTGTGTAAACATGTCCAGCCAGGGGAAAATATTACCTTACTTGGAAATAGGTGAGGGTTAGCAACAGGAAAGCCAGCCAACTGTCAAAAATCTGCCATGAGGAATCCCATCTCAGTATTGCAATGATGGATAAATAAGATGTTATTCTATCATAAATCTACTCGTGAGAGGGTTTAAAGATTGCAATTTATCTAAAGGATTTTAATAATTTCAGGCATGGCTATGTGGTTAAAAAGTTCACTTTGTAATCACATGGCTTTGAGTTCAGTCCCTCTGCACAGCACCTTGGGCAAGTGTCTTCTACTACAGCTTTGAGCTGACCAATACCATGTGAATGAATTTGGAAGTGGAAATTGTGCAAGTCCATTGTGTGTGTTTGCATTTGTGGTCCCTGTGAGCTGTATCACCACTTGAAAACCATTGATGTTTTAGTTATGTTCCAGTAACTTAGCTGTTCAGCAAACGAGTCTGATAGAGTAAATACCAAACATAAGAATAAGTCCTGGGGATTGATACTTTTGACTACAAAAGCCCCTTCAAGGTGTTGCTGCAGTATGGCTACTGTCCAATAACTGAAACAGATAGAATTTCAGTGTTATGATTTATTTATTTATAGGTCATTTGAAAAGATTCACACATTTTAAGAAGGTAAAAAGAAAACCCCAAAGTTCTACATCACCCATTCAAAATATAAAGTAAAATGCTGTGATCCATTTCATCTATGCTTTATGTTCGTTTCCTCAACTCTTGTGAACCATGTGGATGAGCAACATATCTTCCTTTTAAATTATCGTTGTACTTGGCAGGTTAGGCAATTAATAAACAGTGTGATGGAACATCTCTTTACTGATAGGATAATTTTGTTCTAAATGGCACACAGTTTTATCAAAACATCCAGTCAATTATTCAGCTGACTGATTTGGCCTTCATGTTGAGATTAAATACAACTGAGGAATTTCAACCAATTATTTTTTGTTTTTCTGATCCTATTTGTATTTTTATTTTCATTTTCATTGAAAAGGGATGATTTTGTTGCAAATTGAAACATTTTTATAGGACTAAATATTAGTATTTATACAATGGCATTGCCTTTCCTAATGCCAAACACTCAAACATGAATTTGATGTAGAAAATATTCTAGAATGAAGTAGGTGGCAGATTTTAGTGAGTTAATGAAATTGTTTTTTTTTTCCTGCCTGTGTGGATGGAATAGTTTGTTATGAAGTAATTGCTTTTCCAGTTTAATAACCAGCCAGCTAATAAATATTCAAAGAGAGACTAGAGAACCTCTTTGCAGCCAGATAGATTCAAGCCACTGAAGGTCCCAGTTACTTTTGTCAGTGACTTATCGCATTGACTCTACGGATGTTTAGCACCAGAATCTTACTCCCTAATTTTATTTTATATTAGTTTATTTGTTCTCTCTCTCCCATATATATTCTGAGTATCCCAACAGATCATAATGTAATCCTTATTGTCCTTTGTACACTCTGATGATTTTCCATCCAAGGTATTTTAAAATGCAAAATTTCATATTTATATATGTTATGTAGCTTTAATTTTATTTGTGAAATGAAACAATTGTAGGTGAATCTCCTAATATAATAATGAGTATAGTGTTTTTATATATTTGTGTGTATATAAGAATTTCATTAGAAGTTAGCTAAAGGTTGACAGCTAGTGTTGGTATGTTACCATCTCTTCACTTAGTGGTTTGACTAAAGCGACTGATAGAACAAGTACCAGGCTTTAAGAAAAAAGTACCAGGGTTGGTTCGCTTGGCCACACTTTCCCCCTTCTCGGTCACAATCTAATGACTTAAGCAAATAAAGGGTAAAAGGCATGTATTTTATGCCTCTTCTTCCTTAATTCGAAATTCACTCTTCTCATCTTGTCAAATATCATGAAGTAATGATTATCTCCCTTGCATTAACTCTCCACTCGGGGACTGCATGCATTCGTTTATAGATTTTAGACAGAGACTGCCTTGGTGGAGCTTTTGAAAGGCTTAACAATTGGTCAGGGTTGAAGTAAATAATTTTAGGCCCAAAGAGAAAGTCTAGTCTTTGGTTTGTAGTTATGCTGTAGATGCATGGTCATTGAGAAGTGTGTCTGTGTGTGGGTCTATATGATGTTTGGCATGTTAAATTGATAAAATGCCAACAAAAGCAAAAAACGGTAAAATAAAAAAAAAAAACACTAACAGAATTGTATTAAAAATATTAATCAGTAATGGCAAAAAACCCCCATCTAAAACGTAATTACATAAATTTTATTAACTTATCTGTCATTTTATGACATCCAACATCCGACATCCATCCGCCCAACTGGCAGGTACTACCTTTGTCTCACTTGTCTAACACAGTTGCTATAGCAACACATGATCTATGAGCCTTTTCCAGTGTATATTTCCAGGTTACTGCTAGATATAATTTCTACTACTATTTATATTTTTACTACCAGACAAATCGCCAATATAAAAAATAAGCAACACAAAATATTTAAATGAGAACAAATTTATTGCTTGTTTCCTTTTGGCAACAGCCACAGTAGGTTGTTATGTTATTTTTTAAAGCCTTTTCTTTTTTTTTTTTTTTGCCTTTTAATAGTTCACCTTGAAAGAGAGAGAAGGTCCTTTTAAGGAAGACGCTGACCACTTGCTTAATATTACCTTAGCATGTTTATGTGGTGAAG
The DNA here is from genome assembly GCF_006345805.1 of Octopus sinensis. NCBI lineage: Eukaryota > Metazoa > Mollusca > Cephalopoda > Octopoda > Octopodidae > Octopus > Octopus sinensis. The sequence continues at coordinate 90,519,854 of NC_043006.1, read as the reverse complement.
AAGCTCACTTTGCAACCACATGGTTTTGGGTTCAATCCCACTTCGTGGTAGCTTGAGTGAGTATTTTATACTGTAGCCCTTGACCAACCAATGTCTTTTGAAGAAATCTAACATCTTGGAAAAAGGGTTGGGAAGAACCTGCAACTGATCGGACATGATAGAAGGGAGAACTGTGAAACAGCTTGAAGAAATCACAGAAAGTTGAAAACAGGTGCTAGAAAGGGTGTGGACATTTTCTGGAAATGTATGTGACCAGAGTGAGCAGACATGCAATGAATATGAGAAATTCTGTAGATAAAACAAATATTTTATAAGGGACAATACTGACTCAACCATTATTTACATTTTGAATTAAAAAGTAAAACATTTGTCAAAATACTTGTTTCTAAATCCAAGCCTGCTTTTGTATTCAGTTGTGTGAGTAAATCTTCACTTTTAATTGATGACTTGCTCACTGTATGCTAGGAATTCTCTGGTGACATCATCCACATGCAAATGAGTTATGTCAAACATCTGCTGCTTCCTTCAGCATCGATTTTGGTAAACTCCTACAGTTGACACTCAACAATCTAATTACTTTCTTCAGTACCTAAACATTCATTAGTAACATGTAGGTCTAATTTGAAAAATTCATACTCCCACCTTGTGAATAACATGTGGATAAAACTGTCAAATTAACTCCAGATATTGGGACTTGCCATCTCTTGTAATATTCTGTAGCACAATGACTAGAAATTCCATTTCAAGCTCAGAAATGTTTGCCATCTAAAATTACAGCAAACTGAAGGGCTTTAGTCTAGCATACCCTTTACAAATACAGGATGGTCTGGATGCCAAACTCTAAGCAATTCTAGATTGTATCCAAAATAAAGTCAAAGAATTGGTAAGAAATCATCTCTTTCCTTACACCCACAATAATGACAAGCCTGACAGTAGTATTCTTGCTCATTTCTTCTTCTTCTTCTTCTACTACTACTACTACTACTACTACTACTACTACTACTACTACTACTACTACTGTGTTTGTTCCTTTGAATACACACGCACATATATCCCTTATTCCTAAACACACCTCTCAACACACATGCACATGCCTCACCTCTCAGCATCACTGTTGTGTCTTACCACACTGATATAATACTACAACATGGCTGTAGGTACAGAAATATGAAGTTTATTTTGAAACTGTGTGATTTTTGGTTGAATCCCATGGCACAGAACCTTAGGTAAAAACTTCCATCTAGCATCTGGTGGACTAAAGTTTCATAAATTAGATTTTAGAAGCAAAGTGCATGGAACTTTGTTGAATTTATTGTTGGAATGTAAATTTAATTCTGTAGCCAAGTTTAAAACCATGAACTGCTCTTTGGATGTCTTAAGCAGAACCACTCTGATGCTACAATTTGGACCGTGTCTTTGATCTGAGAATGATCCCCTTCCTTTATCCTACCAATGTGGGTATTTATATATCATCTGTAATTTTAGGGTTGTCCCTTCATAGAATCATTACCAAACCATTTAGAATGAAGAGCACAAGTATGTGGTCGAAGTGTCAGTAATACTTTATCAAAAGCATCAAGTCCAGCAAAATATATATTTTCTTCCATCTTGAGTGTTTCCAGCACTGATGCTTTTAATATGCTGGCATGAGAATCAACCCCCCTGTATTAGTATCATGTAAACGGCACCAAGGTAAAAAGCACCCCTGTGTCAGTGCCACATGAAATACCCATTACACTGTGAAGTGGACGGCATTAGGAAGAGCATCCATCCATGGAAACCATGCCAAAGCAGATGATTGGTGCAGCCATCTAGCTTACCAGCTCCTATCAAGCCATCAAACCCATGTCAGCATGGAGAATGGATGTTAAATGATCATTGAGGCTGACATGGATATATATATATATATATATATATATATTTATATATGTCATCTATATTATGTCCTTTTTTTCCCCAAGGCTGATATGGCTTAGACTAAACTTTTTGGGGCAGATTTTCAATATTTGCATGCTCTTCCCGTCACTGAATCCAAGGCACACCTTTTTTATTTATCTGAAAACCACAAGATTTTGAATTGAAATTCTTAACTACAGTAGCATACTTGAAATTGCACATGCACATGCATGCACACACACACACACACACACACACACACACACACACACACACACACACACACACTTTATAGAATTTCTTGTGGAATAATGCAGCCATTAACATTTATCTTGATTGAATATTTTAGTCTGTGTAATTACATAATCCTCATTTATATTCTGTCTCTCCCCAATGGTCATAGGTTGGTTGTGTGTGAAAACTGATATATTTTTCATAAATGAATATCAAATACTGCAGTCTTTGCTGTTGTAGACATTTTCTATAGTTTGTCCAAAAGTGGAGTAAATAATTGAAATTAAGAGAACAACAACTGATTGTTTCTAGAACTGCACAAGATTTCTTCAGAAGAGTATTTGCTGTTGATTCTTTATTTTCCACTGTTCATGAGGAGACCTATTGAGTCAAGTACGTCAACACTAACATCAAAATGAAAATCAAATGGAAATTATAGTTAACATAGCCGTGCCAGTGACACGTTAAAAGCAACATCCGAACATGGCAGTTGCTAGCACTGCCTGACTGGCTTCCATATCGGTGACACGTAAAAAGCACCAACCGATTGTGGCCATTTGCCAGCCTTATCTGGCCCCTGTGGAGCCTGGGGCAGCAGCCCTCAGTCAAAATCATCCAACCCATGCTAGCATAGAAGACGGACGTTAAACGATGATGATGATTGGACGCCACACAACATCATTTGTATGTGATACTCATTTGTAACCATCACATGATGTCAAGGCAAGAACACACACACACACACCCATATATACATACACACATGCATACATGCCAAGCTTTTATTAGTTTCCAACTACTAAATCCACCCACAAAGCATTGGTCATCCTTGGCCTATAATAGATATTTGCCCTAGGTACCTTGTAGTGAGACTGAACCCAAAATGGGTGCTTGAGAAACAAACTTGTTAATTCCCACAACCATTCCTGCATCTAAAACAAGTTAAAAAAGGTAAAAGGTTCTAATCTAAAATTTTTGTGAATCTTCGTATTCAAATCTAAAGAATTTAAAATTAGACATTTTGTATCCTGGAATCAGAAGTCATGTCGGTTTGCTTTTGAGTTGCTTAAACTTTGTTCTTACCACTTCTTCTCATCCATGTGAAGATTGCATTACTTCTTTTATTTTGAGACTGGTTTTTGTCATGGGACTGTGGCCATGCTGGATCACTGCCTTCATAGATTTCGATTTGGTACTTTATCAATTCCTGTTTGCTGAATGGTTATCTTTTGTTGTAAAAGGATGTAAGTTAACACCCATTGTTGTTGTTGTTTAACCCCAGATCAACTTTGACTGAAGAAACCTATCATGGCAAACCAACAGTGAAGGCCATCTCAGTGGCATAGGGTCAAGAGGTTCCTTTACTTTTGTTGAGGACATGATAACCCCTTCATGCTGGTGCTATGACAAACTATACACAATGTGCTTTGGCTGGTGATAGGATAAGCATCCATCTACAAGAAGTAATCTAAAACTAAAACAAACAAGCAAGTGGGTATACCCTGCTATAATTATCTGGTGTTTTTAAGGGATTACATTGTTTAAAATGTCCTTCCTTATTCAAGACCTTGGTATCTCAGGGATATCTAACTGTTATTTCTAGTGATCTCACAGAGGTGCCCTCATTACTTTGAGGTTGTCACAATTTTCTATTCAAGTGTCAGAAACCATGTTCTATAAGCCAGCAGCTCTGTTCAGTCAACAGACTAAAGTCACGCCAAATATCAGTGTACATATTTGTGTATGTGTGTGTGTGTGTGTGTGTGAGAGAGCAGGATAATGTACTGAAGAAAGCACATTACGAATAAATTAAATTTGAATATTGATTTTTGTACATCTGTTAAATAAGTGACATTATATAGGAAAGGTAATAAACTAAAAAAATAAAAAATTAAAAAATCCAACACATTGTAATATTCAAAACTGAAATTTATTGTTTATCAATAAATGTTTAACCCTGGAATTTACATATATTTAACATTTATTCGGTCTTTTCAGTTACTCAGTTACCAGCAGAAGAAGGGAATAACAAAAGCTGCTTTTCTTGAATAATCATGGCTATTGGTAGATTAGGATGAAAATAATGTACTTTGGAGTTTTCAACTAGAAAGAAACATCTTTGAAAATAATGGCTTTTCTATGCATGTATCTGTGTGAGTGAGTGTATGTGCATATATATCATCACTGCCACCATCCTCATCACACACACATATATGGATGTTCCTGTCTGTGAATGCATGCACATTCATTAAGTCATATTCCATAACTCCATTCTTTCCTCATCAGTGAATATAATTTCTTCAAGGTAAAACACCAAACTGGATGTTGTTTTTTAGCTATTTGTATCAAGTCTGTGACCCTAGTGGTTATGATGTTGGGCTCATCCATGATTGTGAGTTCGATTCCTTGACCAGAAGACTCACTATATCCTTGAACAAGACTTTTCAGTTTACCTTCATCCAATCTGTTTAGCTGAAATGAGTTTCAGCCAAAAGTGCTGATGCAGCCCTCCTCTCTTTTCCCTCCAGTTGTCATGTCTTGGATATTTCATTGCCAACAGGGTATCTATGTATACTCACAAATACCTTGGTACCAAAAGCAATTTTAAAAAATCAGGGTACATACTTTAATGTCTTACTTTTGAATGGCAACTGTATTTTTAGCTGATCTTACTGTCAGATTAGTTGTGGAGGAAGTTTTCCATGGATTTGTTTCAAACAGAATAACACAACCTAGCAGACATGCTGCAATTGGAACCAATAACATTTTGACTGTAAATAGTTTCTTTAATCCAGAGCAGCCAGCTCTCTGCTTTGTGGGTTTTGCTCTTCCTTTCTTCACACCAGACTCAGTGACCTCGGAAATGGTCATTGGCACTGCCTTGTCTCCTGACAATAGAATTAAATAAGCATACACCCACACACACATACACACTCTCTCTCTCTCTCTCTCTCTCTCTCTCTCTCTCTCTCTCTCTCTCTCTCTCTCTCTCTCTCTCTCTCTCTCTCTCTCTTTCTGGCCTTAGATTTATGGTTAACATATCAGAAAATAATAACAGAATTCCTTCTTTGACATGAGAGTATGATAATTTCATCTGAAGTGTTCCAGGCAACTTTCAAGATGTTCCATCTGGAAATAAATAAAAAATTTTCCAGATTCCTTAGAATTGGGCTGGCATCAAGATACAAAGCACACTCGGAGTGTTTTGGGGTCATCTTTTGTTTTGGTTTCTATGCAGATCCCTTTTCTATGGCCTAACTACAACCACTTTCTTGTGAGTCAGAATCGATAGAACCTTAATGAAGGTGCAGAGTATGGATGTGTCTATAAACGTGTGTGTATGCGAGCATGTGTGCAGATATGTCTGTGCATAACTTTTTTTCTCTTTTTTCTTGTGTCTTCACATGAAACCAGCTGAGCAGAAAATGGAAATATAATGCCTATGTTCCTGATAACGATGCAACCTGCCAATCTGCGTTTTTGAAGTCTCATGGAATGAAAGTTCTCTTAACCGTTCAGCATTCAGATTACTCTGTCAAATGTAATTCTTATTTATTCTCATTGTTTGGGATTTATCCTGCATTGTTTTGTAACCTTGTGATTTCGATAATGTGATTATTTATATTCAAAATGACATTGTAGGGTAGGTGTGAGATGTCAGATCTGGACAGTTTGAACTTGAAGCAAGTAAAATATTTTAGCTGCATATGACTAGTTTATATGCTAAATGGTTAAGCAGGGTAAGATTTGCAACAGAAAGAGCATTCAAGCACAACATCTTGCCTTAAATATGTCTCCACTTAGCATAGAGAGCAAGGAAGTCATCATCATCATCGTTTAACATCCACTTTCCATGCTAGCATGGGTTGGACAATTTGACTGAGGACTGGCGAACCAGATGGTTGCACCAGGCTCCAATCTTGATCTGGCAGAGTTTCTACAGCTGGATGCCCTTCCTAACGCCAACCACTCTGAACAAATATTTCTATTTGTGTGTTGGTGTGTGTGTGTTTGTTGGTGTGTGTGTGTGTGTGTGTGTGTGTGTGTGTGTGTGTGTGTTATTACAATTGGAAAGATTTTCATTCATTTAACTTCCATTTTTCCATGCTGGCATAGGTTTGGACTGAGAATTTTTTGAGGAAGGATTGTTTAGCCAGATGTTCTTTATGTACTCCAAACTTTAACTGTTTCACAAATATCGATTTTTATTTTGTTCCACAAGTTTTCAAGAGTACAAACAACTGGTTAAAATGTCAGCATCAGCACCACTTTCTTCCATTGGTGACAAGCGTGGAATATAAATATTGGCAGAAACATGACTGTGCTTAAGAAGCTTGCAATGCAGCCATGTGGTTTCTGGTTCAGTCCCACTGTGCAGTGCCTTGGGCAAATGTCTTTTACTCTACCTCCAAGTCAACAGATGCCTTGTGAATAAATTTGGTAGAAGGAAACTTTGTGAAATTCAATCATGTGTGTGTGTCTTACCACCACTTGACAGCTGGTATTGGTTAGTCTACATCTTTGTGGCTTAACGGTTTGGGAAAAAGAGAAGGATGGATTAAATATTTTTTGATTCCTTCACAAGACTTTGGTCAGAGCAGAGCTATGATAGAAGACACTTGCCCAAGGTGCCTTGCACAACAACTGAACACAAAACCTTGTGCTTGTGAAGTAAACTCCTGACCCTCAACCACACACCTGTGTCTGTTCAGTACAAACTTACATTCAATCAAATAACAAGAGAAGAAAAACTGGAGTTTTCACAATTGTTTGCTTCAACTTTCACATTGTTGCTTGTCTCCAATGAATGGCTACACAAAACAGAAAACAAACTGCTTTGCTTTTCGTCCTTTCGAGATTGATAATCATCATCATCATCGTTTAACGTCTGTTTTCCATGCTAACATGGGTTGGACGGTTCGACCAGGGTCTGGGAAGCCAGAAGGCTGCACCAGGCCCAGTCTGATCTGGCAGTGTTTCTACAGCTGGATGTCCTTCCTAATGCCAACCACTCCGTGAGTGTAGTGGGTGCTTTTTATGTGCCACCGGCACAGGTGCTAGGGGAGGCTGGCAGCAGCCATGATCGGTTGGTGCTTTTTACGTGCCACCAGCACAGAAGCCAGTCAAGGCTGTGCTGGCATCATATATGGAGATATTATTTCTGATTGAATCAGTCTTTTGCTACTCTGTGTTTCATATGTAGCTGCGTAGGACCTTCAGGCAGGTTATGACTCTTGCCTGAAGATCCTCTCCATCGACATGGGAATCTGTAAGCAAGTGATCCATTTGACTAAAGCCAAATGTTATTAATGTCTGCCATTCTATTGAGTACTTTTTTATCCTTGACAGTCTACACTAAAAGGGTACACACACACACACACACTCACACTCACACACACACCACACACACACCACACACACACCACACATTCACGTGGGTGCATGTGTGTTTATCATTGCCCCTTATACTCTTGATGTAAATATGTTTCAGTGTAAAGTGAAACATGTGTAAATAATAAAGGAATTAGTAACAATTTAATGACCAAGCAAGCAGTTAGTTCTATACCTGTACAAATATAGATTTGACTCACCTGTGGGAGATGGTTGATGGTTAAGAAAATGGCAGTTTGCCAGAGTCAGCTCATCTGCTAAATACAAATTTTTGCTGCTGTAGACAATGTTGTTTAGTTTCAACTAAAATAAAATTTGGAATTTTCTTTTTAATTTTTGAAATGTGAGAAAAGTAAGTACTTGGTTGTCTGTTTGATTCATTTAACTCACTTTTAAACAACATGAAGATTTGGAACGAAAAAATATTGTACAAACATAATATTCTCAGTTCTCGGTCAAACTTCTTTCACTGCTCACTTGATAAAGTCTGCTTTTCTTGTGTAGAAAGTGGAAACACTTGTTAGTTCTCTCATGTTTGTATTTCATATGAAATCCACTGTCCTTGTATTTGTTAATTTCAATGATAATCTAGAATTTAGAGGGATTTAGTAAGTGGTTAATTTATTTTTATTAATAAGCTAGTGTTCAGAATGTAACTGAAAGTTTCTTACGCAAAATTTATGTTGGTGGATTCTAACATTTTAAAGTTAAAGTTTTTGTATCATAAAACCAGAGATAATGCTATGAAATTTTTATTGAATGCGTTAGACTCTGAATTCCTCATTTCTTGTGATTTGTGAAAGTTTTAATCTTTTGTTACCATATTTCTGATGAAATCCATTTAAAAAATACTGAAGAATTTAATAAATTAACTGACATTATTAAGCTGGTATCTGGAAGAGAAATTAACATGAATTTAGATGGGAAATTTCATTTTCTATCCCAAGAAGTCTGTATCATAGGACAATGAACCTGTCTCAAGTGAGCTTGTATGAAAAGGGGTGACTTAGGGAGCTAATGTGCTTGTGGAAGGCAATAAATGTAAGACAGTTTCAGGTAGGTTGTATCAAGATGGTTTGCACTTTGGCCCTGTCACTTCATGAAAGGATTAAACTTATGCCTTTGCCCCTGTATAAGATGCACTCTTACCTACGACAAATCCCTATATTTTCTTTTCTCTTTTTTTTTTGTGTATGAAAAAACAAAATTTAATCTGTATTCATCATACACTTTGTTTAACATCTGTGCTACAGATGCATTAGATGCATGGCAATCGTTTTGTTACATTTAAGAATAAAAGAAGCATGTCTTATTTGCCAACATGCACAGTAAGTGGCTAATATGATTGTTTATACAGCCTCATTTTTCTATCCTAATTCTGAAGTTTAGGAAAGAGAAATGGTTCATCCATAGTTAGAAGGGCAACTAAGCTCTCAGGAAACTAAATGCTGGGACTGGCTTCCCTTCCTAAATGAAGTCTGTTCAGTTCACTTTTTCTTTTATTTGTAATGAAGACCCCTATGTATATTGAACTCAATTTCCATCTAATCTGGCCTTATTGGATATTATATTTTGCTGACTTCTGCATCCTAATAGAGAAAAGAGACCACTCAGCAACACTAATGTCATCAACAGGCACACAGAATATGAAATCGAGGACATACAAGAGCTTATGATCAACTTTACTTTTCATTCTTTTGAGGTCTATGCAGCGAGTACGAGTTAAGCACTGAGTATATTGTAATTGACTTACCTTTTTTCCTTAAAGTTGCTGACCTACTATCAAAATTTGAAATCACTATTAGTATTATTATTATTATTAGTATTATTATTATTATTATTATTATTATTATTATTATTATTATTATTATTATTATCATCATCATTGCCTATGAATAGAAGGAAATTGGCATTGAGGAAAAAAGTAAGGAAATTGTAGAATCTTAAATCTATATCTGTGATAGTAGTTGACTTAGTATACCAAATCCACAGAGTTGAAACTATATTCAAACTTAGAGGGGATGGAAGATAATGGTTGAATACTGGATAATGTTGGAGGATGTTTAATATTTTCTAGATTTAAAATATTGTGATTCATATATGGGGGGAGACTTTTGAAAGCTTTGGCTTATGAACACAAGTTACTAATGTGCAGTGAGGCTAAAAGACAACCATTCAATTAAAGAAGAAGACTAAAAGGAAGGAGAAAAAATAACCCAAAAAGACATGGTGCTGTGAATGGTAAAGATAAAAGGAATAGAAGAATAAGGATAGATTATAGAAATACACTTATTGGAAAGAGAGTGAGAGGGGGGGGAGAAAAAAACCTGTATTAACTGAAGAACAAACCAGAGTATCAAATGACATAGAACAATAGGAATATGTTAGAGATTATATAACTCTAGAAAACAATAGGTTTTGGAGAAAATTGGCTTAGTGATAGAAATATATATGAAACAAGCTAACATAAATGATAAAAAGTTAATATGATTTACTGTCAAATTACCATGGGATATTAATACGGAGTATTTCAAGAACAAAAGTGAAAGAGGGCTGGTTACATTCCAAACAGCTACATCAAATTGGTTTTCCAATGTCTTCAGAATGGCATATTGATAAAACTCTAAAAAAAAAGATGTGTATTTATGAGAAAAAAACAGTCTGTGCTTGTGCAATGTACATATATATAATATATATATATATATATATATATTATATATATATATATATATACTCACATTTATGCACATGTATATACATTTATGCATACACATATATATCCATATATATAATGATACATGTATATATATATACACACACACACATACACATACACACATACACATTAGTATGATAACAGGGTAAGAGCATTAGAGGGAGAGGTTAGGAAGGTAAAGGAGGAGGGTAAAATGAAATAAGATAAGATGGGGTATGTAAAGGTTTCATTTTTGTGATAAATTTAGGGATATACATACACATAAAGATATATATTAGTTCATAATTGATTACCCATAAGATGTACTTTTTTGCCAAAAAATCTCAAAGCAAAAAAAAAAATCCCCCTGGTTCCTGTATTTGAATTTGGACCTAAATTCTTTGCTTTAACACACTGAAACCCTTTTCCTGCAGTATGTGCTACTGATTGACTTTCGTCTTTGCATGGATATGACTTTTCAGTCATCGTCGTAGGACCTTACAAAATGGACAAAGAAATGAAAGGCACGTTTAAAATGTTTCCTTTGCAACCTTTTGACTGTGGATTTAATTCCACTCTGCAACAGCTTGTACAAATGTTTTCTCCTATTAGCACCAATCTGACCAAGGAGAGAAACAGTGCTGAAGCCTTCCTTCTATACTCTGCCCTGATTCTTTATTTCAGCTAATTTAAACTCTGTGCAAATTCATTCCTGCTGTGACTATTACATTGAAGAAATATCTAGGACTTTAAGAACATCTTAATGAATTAAACTCTTGAATTCCTAGGAGATAATTCTTTCTGGTGCATAAGGACTAAGTCAGAATTTTAAATAATGTGTGTATACACATGCATATATACATCTACTTATTGGCCTGTTTTTATTTCTTTCACTGGAAAAGGGGAAATGGTCTAATTTGCCATTTTTCCAAGAATAGATATTTGACAAAATCCTGACAAGTGTTTATTACATTTTAATTCAGTTGTTTAGTTTTTATTGTGTTACCAATTCCATTAATAAATTTCTAATGAGTCCACTGCCTATGGGTTTCAATTCATTTTAAATATAATCTAGAATTTGGATGGTTTCACTGACTTCTACCGTCATATTTTAGTAGATAATGTTGGCATTTTGTTTAATGTAGAATCTCAGTGTGGCATTCATGTTCTCATGAGATTTTGGTCAAGATTTTAATTAATATGTGTGTCCTTTAACACAGGTCCTCTCTGCCACATTGCTGTTAAAAGTATTGATCACAATAACTTTTGTTACACAATCTGTTACTGTCTACAGAAAGAAAAATAGGTTAGTGACACGACATAAACTTCTTTATACATATATATATATATACACATACACACTTAAGCAAGAATATCATTGACAGTGACTTTGAAGTTTTGGCCAGCTAAGCTATTGGCTGGAATTACACTTTCAATATTCTTGTATAAGAATAATAAATTTATAGCTTGTGAAAGTATGAAGTAACCCATCAGATGAATGTAAAATTGTTTTTTTATTATAACTGAACAGAAAATGAACATTTATGTACACACACGCACACGTGTGTGTGTGTGTGTGTGTGTGTATACTCTCACTTATCTACAAGCTGTGACAATGAGCAGGAATTTCTGTTAAGTGTCGGAAATATTTTAACAGAGACTTGAACCAAAATTGGCAAATCATCTTGCCAGGAACTAAATAGCTCTCTCTCTCTCTCTCTCTCTCTCTGGAAATTGTGTACACACATGCACAAACATACACGCACACATTGTATAAAGCAGCCTGCCCACGTCACTTCCAGATTAAACTGTCTGTATTGAGATATAAGACAAACATTCTTCCATTTCATGCTTACAAACAGTAATTAACTCCTATAACAAATTGCTTGATGTTAAATAAATACTTAGCAAGTATTTTTATTTGCTTTGACATCACCCCACCTTGTTTTCTAATCATTTACTTATTGTAAAATATTCATATATTCACTTTGAGTAATTAATATCATTTAAATATTAATTACTAAAGTTCAACATCCTTCTACAATTAGACAATAATGCAAATTCACTGAAGTTTATGTATCACACATACGTATGAATGAGCATGTGTATGTATGTATACATACACACTCATACATACAAGCATATATATATATACACCCACATACACACAGACACACATGCATGTATGTATATACATATACAGTATACATCGTATTCTATTTTCATGGTGAAAAATGTTTTCCGACATGAAGTAGAGCGGGTTGGGGAAATGGTTAAAGACTGACCTCTGTGTTGAAAATATTTCTGTTTGTAAGACAAGAGAAGCAGGAAGCAAAAAGGATGCCAAGATATTATCAACAAATACCATTGCCAATATAGACAGTAAGTGGACTGACCCTGGAGTAATTTTCAGACAGCCGACTAAACATTCCTTGTAAAAGCATTGTTATTCTTTCTGATATTGTTAAATGCTTTGGTAGTGGATGGGATGTTGAGGCAGTAAAAATACCAGACTAGATATTTTATGGAAAATATCCAGTTTTTGTTATCTTGCGATTCTGAGTTCAAATCTTACCATGGTTCACTTCGGATTTTATTCATCTTAGGTTAAAGAAGGCTGAAGGGGTGTCTATAGTGAAAGACCAAGTTTATCAGGAGTAAAACCCACATCCAAAGAGGGACTTTCTTAATAGAGTTGATAATGAATAAATTCAGGAGATGTACTCGCATAGCAAGTAATTTGATCTGAGATCGTGTGCTGAAACGAAAACAATTGCAGCGTGGAAGGTGTTTATAAGCCATTTAAGAAACACACAAAAGCCGCTCGATTCACTTCAACATTTAAGTTTAATTTGTCAAAATATTTTCGTCGCTAAAATCCGCGACCTGTTCACTGACAAAAATCCGTGCTGCACGGATTTTTGTCAGTGAACAGGTCGCGGATTTTAGCGACGAAAATATTTTGACAAATTAAACTTAAATGTTGAAGTGAATCGAGCGGCTTTTGTGTGTTTCTTAAATGGCTTATAAACACCTTCCACGCTGCAATTGAATAAATTCAATTTAGAAGGAAGAAAGAAAAATATAGAATTTATTTACTTAGTTCAGTCATTTGACTGTGGCCATGCTGGGGCACCACCTTGAATTTTTAGTTGAATGAATTGACCCCAGTACTTAATTTTTGTTTTTAAACCATGTACTTATCAAATCAATCTCTTCTGCTGAACCACTAAGTTACAGGGGTGTAAGCATACCACCAGCAGTTGTCAAGTGGTGGAGGGGAGACAAACACACACATCATCATCATCACCATCGTTTAACGTCTGCTTTCTATGCTAGCATGGGTTGGACGGTTCGACTGGGGTCTGGGAAGCCAGGAGGCTGCACCAGGCTCCAGTCTGATCTGGCAGTGTTTCTACAGCTGGATTCCCTTCCTAACACCAAGCACTCCGTGAGTGTAGTGGGTGCGTTTTACGTGCCAATAGCACAGGTGCCAGGGGAGGCTGGCAGTGAACATGATCGGTTGGTGCTTTTTACGTGCCACCAGCACAGAAGCCAGTCAAGGTGGCGCTGGCATCGGCCACGTTCGGGTGGTGCTTTTACATAAGTAGAGAAGATGATTTTGAAAAAGTTATACTATCAGTATTATCCATTTATTCTGGTGCTATACTTCAATGAAGAAATTTAATATTCCAGTTTTTTAATTAACAGTTAAATGCCTCTAAATAGGTAACCTAAAACAAATTTCAGTAGCATGAGGAGATTCTTCCAAACCATGCTTGCTTCCATGTTTTCAGATATTAAGAGACTGATCCATTAAGTGCCATCTCTCTGTCTTGTGCCCTTAGGAATGTCAATGAGTGCAACAATACCTTTGATTACCATATAGATACCGTTTAACATTTAATCAATGAAAGTTCCCTCTGCATGACCAATCCACCTGTTTGAAATAGCACCCAAATGTCTCTCAAATCACACAATTTGCCGTCTTAAAAAGTGAAAGATGCGTCCGGTTGTATAATTCTCTATATATTTGGTTTAAAAATGAGAGGTTGATAATATTTGGAATGTCTTTGATTCCAGGCTTTCTGTATCAGTCTCGACCTGGGTCTAAACAACAACAGGATCCTCTCTTGGAAAGTTACCCTTTATTTATCTATGATTAATATAAGAAGTAAAAATATATATTGAAGGGGCTAAAAAGAAACAAACAAGAAAATGTGGATGAAATCTTTGGAAGTAATAATTTCTTCAAAGAAGAGTATAAAACATTGATGAAATGAAGGTGAGTAAAGCATTTCAACTAGGCTGGAAGAAGAATTCTTTGCCGAAAATATATGGTAATGCAAATGATGCTGATAAAAGTAGTGGCATTTAATGAAGATAGCAGTATGAGTCTGTAGAGTAGAGTGCTGCCATTTCATTATTATGTCTTTTGAAATACCTCCAATGTATGGCTGCCGTATTCTTTGATGAAGAATTGCAATGGCTTGAGTTTCTTTTAACACTATTGTGTTAGAAAATGAACTCATTTTATTTTTGCAATGCTTCAGGGGCTCAGTTCACCATTGCCAAAATATCTTTTCACTTATATTGAATAAAATGCATATTAAATACAACATTATCATAAATTGCTGCTGAATGTTTAATTGCAATGTGAATTATGTAAGACAGATAATTGTTTTAGTGAACAAATAGTTTCAAAATTAGAACTTTTCAGATTTTTTATATGAATTTTGTCTGTTAGTTACTTAATTAGTTTTTGTTTGTTTTTTTTATTTTAATTATTCTTTGTTTTTTTTTTATTTTAGTTATTCTTGTTAAATTATTCATTACTTATAAAATATAATTAAAAATAAATCAGTCCTTTAAAAATGATTTTTAAAAGATTTTTACAGGCTAAAAATATATCTAATAAATATTTATTGCTAGGAACTTGAAAATATGTGATTCATTAATGTGCAAATGAAATTGTGTGTGTGTGTGTGTGTGTGTGTGAAAGAAAGTGAGGGCAGTGGAGAGAAGTAAGTGAGAGAAACAATATTGAAATTAATGTAGAAGTGATTTTATAAAAGATCTGTTTAGAGTATTATTTGTATAACAGCAATATGTTATTGCAAAAGTTAAAAAAAAAAAGAAAATTAAAAATCTGGTCTGATTACTAATAAATGTCAATAACCTTAAAGTTATTAGATTTTTGGTAAGAAGATATTTTTTGAGAATTCAATGATTTGTCATTTTTATTTTCTTGCTATCAGTTCAGTTGAGAAAATTAAACAGTACAGTTCCATCGATTGCATAGAATGGTCTTGTTGGCTGAGACATTATGGGTCGGTCTCCAGTTACAGTTCCTGTAATATTCTGTTCAGATGAAAGCTCTAACTCAATTCAGTGACAACTAGACAAGAGTGAACAGTCATGGCTGTCTGGCCATGAGGCTTATTTACAGCCAAAGCATGTGATTCACTGGACTAATTGTTGTCTTTTTTTTTTTCATCTCCAGACCAGCACTGATCACACAAATAATAACAGCTGTTCTAAGCCTTATCTCCCCATTCATTTATTTCCTGTTCACTTGATACATATTTAGACTTTTGTTTTTTCTTGCTGCACTGTGGCCATGCTGGAGCACTGGTTGGAAGTGTTTACTCAAACAAATCAGACCCAGCACATATTTTTTTCTTTTTTTAAAAAAGTCTGGTACTTATTCTATCAGCCTCTTTCGCTAAACCACTAATGTTATCAGGATGTAAACAAGCCAACACCAGTTTCCAAGTAATGTAGAAACAAAGGCATTAATACATACATATATGTATATATATATCAGCAATGCTCTGTAACTACTGTCTCAGCTATAACCTTGGAGCCTTTGTAATCTGTTACAACACTTACCTAGCATACCTAGTCGTTTAAATCACCTGTGAGCTAAACCCCCATATTTTGTATGCGAGTGTACACACACGCACGCATGCACACACACCACACACACACACACACACACACACACACACACACACACATGCTTCTATATAATTTCCATTTCTGAAATTCACTGACAAAGCATTGGTTGTCGTGGGGCTATAGTAGAAGGACTATAGTAGTGCAGTGGGCCTGGACTCGAAACCACATGGCTGCAGTGTGAGCAATACACATTCAGGGTTACAGGTTTAGTCCCATTTACTCTTGGATCAGTGTCCCCTACCATAGCCCCAGGCCAACAGCCAAAGACTCTTGTGAGTAGATTTGGTAGATGGAAACTGAAAGAAGCCCACCGTGTCTGTCTCTGTTGTACAAGTACAGTGTGTTGTTAATATGGTTTGTTATGAATATGCTGAGCAAACATGTTTAACCATGGGAAAATATTAACTTGCTTGGAAAGAAGTGAAACTTGGCGACAGGAAGGACTACTAGTTTGATCCATGAAGCAGGGTAAAGAGGATGTCATCATGATGACGACAACGATGATGATGATGATGATGATATATATGATGGTTGTCCACTTGTTAGACAAGTATGACAATTGCTGACAGGTGACAGCATGCCTGTGCGACGTCTTTGATTGTGGCTTGCACAGCAATGACTCTCACAAACTGTACAAAGGAACCCAGAGGCAAGCAAAGTGCAAAATATCCATCCATGTAGAGCAGCAGGTGTTATAGAGGGATGCCTCACAGCAATGCCTGCACCCATGAACTTTCCTTACATTGTATTTAGGGGCCTTTAAGGATGTTTTCGTCTTGTTGTAGTAATGCAAATCCTATGAAGGTTCTGGAACACATTTACTTCACAATTAGAAATCTCATTAATTATATAAGCTCTCTCCCGTCACAAACTGTTGCTGGTTAATTATATTCAGGGATGAATATTTGATTGATCTATTTCCTGGTGATTATTTATTGACAATTTAAAGTAACACTTCAACTGATGTCTGCTGCTATCAAACACCAAGCTATTACCTCCAAACAGGAGGCAGGTTGTTTTATCTCAAGCTGGAGGTGGGGGACACATCTAATAACATCTGGAATGATTACAATAGTTATTAACCCCTATAATCTTCCTAGGGTCTTAAAGCACATGGTCTCTGGTTTGGAGATGGTAGGGAGCTGGTTGGAGATTTGGCTGTTATTTCATGCAGTCCCTGCCTCCCTGTTTGTCACAGTTGATTGATCACATTCAAAGTAATTTCTAGAATCTCTTTGCATTTTTATTTATTTATTCATCTTTTATCTTGTTGTAATCAATAGCTTTGTTGGTTGCAGGCTTCCAATTGGTCAGTCATTGATTCACTGTATTTCCTAAGGTGCAAGTGAATAATGAGCAATTGTCTGCAGAGTGGCACTTTAGCTGAGTGATTTCTACCATAGTCCCAAAGACTTGGCATTAGATTTAGCAGACAGAAACTGGAAGAAGCATGTCATATATATCTAAACACAGGTGCAGGCATGGTTGCGTGGTAAGAAGCTTGCTCCCCAACCACATAGTCTGAGTTCAGTCCTACTGCATGGCACCTTGAGCAAGTGTCTTCTACTATAGCCTTGGGCTGACCAAAGCCTTGTGAGTAGATTTGATAGATGGAAACTAGAAGAAGCCCATCATATATATATATGTGTGTGTGTGTGTGTGTGTATGTATGCATTTGTGTGTCTGTGTTTGTCCTCCCACCATTGCTTGACAATCAATCTTGGTGTGTTTATGTCCCTGTAACTTAGCAGTTTGGCAACAGGGACCAATAGAATAAGTACTAGGCTTACAAAGAATAAGTCCTAGAGTCGATTTGTTCAACTAAATGTGGTGCTCCAGCATGGCCACAGTCAAATGACTGAAAGAAGTAAAAGAATATATGCATATATTATTTGAAGTAACAGAGTGACTCAAGGGTTGAGATTTTTATGTGTTAGCAACTTATGTGTGAGTGTGTGTATTCTTGTGTATTGATAGCATGTGATGGTTGTAAACAAAGCTCACCAGTATGCAAGCAGTGTTGTTTTCAGTTTTGTGTGAAAACCATGACTGGTCATGAGGAAATTACCTTGCTTAGAAATATGTTAGGGTTTATGACAGGATGGTCATCTGGCTGTAGAAAATCAGCCCTAACAAGTTCCATCTGACCCCTCAAGCATGGACATTAAGTGATGGGGATGATAAACATGTAGTACTTTCTTTCAAGGTACCACTCTACTGGTTTCTCTTGTTGATGTCTACCTGATATTCCTCACCAAAAGATACACACATATATATGATGACTTAATACTCAGTCTCTTTTTCTCAAATGGGTTTTTATGGTAAGAATCAGAGAAATGAGGTGGGACACATGCTTTTGTACCTCATTCATTCTTTTTCTCTATATTTCCCAAATTTCCGATGAAAAAGCTTTAAATTCGGAATCCATGCTTGATAACATGAAACTTCTATCCATTTTCAAAGTTGACGAAAAATCGATGCCAACAAAATGTGGAAAAAAATCTCCCAAAATTCACTGAGTTCAGATATCAGGTCAAGCAATGTCGGATACTATAACCCAACTATTTACAAAGTGAAATCATGTATTTTCACAAATGTATTAACAAGATTTGTGCTTAAATTCACATTTAAATAACAATGGGTACTCTCGGTCGGGTTGGTCTTGTGAACCAAAAAATTTTTCGGCCGGCAACAGCTAGGTTAGTATCAAAAGGGTTAAGCTGTGTGCAGGGCTTGTGTTGCTGAGTAGCTCATAGAAGCAGAAGATGTTGTAGTAATGCTGTTCAATGCTTGATAGCTAATTAGATGTGGCCAATGACAAATAATTATCTTTGCAGTTGATATATTACATCAGTAAAAGTAGTATGTCAGTTATTTGCCTTTCAGTAGAGGGGACTTGCATTGTATCAGTTCTAACATGTGTGACTCTTGGCCACACTAGGCATCCACCTTCGTTGGTTTAGTTGAACAAATCAATCCCAGAACTTTTTCTTTTGAAGTTTGGTACTCATTTCATCAATCTCTTTTGCTGAATTGCTAAGTTACAAGAATGTAAACAAACTGACACTGGTTGTCGAGTCGTGGGGGATAGGACGAACACACATACACTTATAGGAGTAGCGTCCACATGGTTCCAGTCAACCAACTTCACTTGCAGGGTGTTGGTCACTTGCAGTGCCTATTGTAGAAGATGCATGTGGTTGCAAAACTAGCTTCTTAGGCCCACAACTATACCTGTGTCTTTGAAAGCAATCTGGGAACAGCTTTCTTCAATTCAGTCCATCATCATCATCACCATTTCATTCTCTATGGTACCATTGGTTGACTGAGAGGTTTTATGACTGGATACCCTCCTACCCAACCCATTTGGTTATCTCTAATTGATATACAATGTAGCTAATCTAAAGCCATAAATAATATTCAGGTTGTTGTTGTTGTCGATGTTCTATTTTAAAAATACCAAGAACTAAATATTTCATGTGAGCAATAACATTGTTTTCCATTTTGTTAATTAAAATTTTTTTTTGTGATAAATCATATTATTGAGGATGTATTCCCTATCCTGTTACTGCTAGTTCTCAATTTTCAAGGGTAAATATTTGAGTGTTAATTAATTTTCAGATTCACGCAATACTCCAAACACATCTGCTATTTTAAGTGAAAAACGGTGCATCTTAACACCTTATATTTCTAGAGACTTAGAACATGTAGTTACCTGTTTGGAGATGGGAAGGAATTTGTTGGAGATTAGGCTGTTATAACTGTATGTCATCTTTATTTAATGTATGATTTAAGGGAAAATGAGCTGCTATTCTTAGCCTGTCAACTGTACAGAGGACCCCTTGTTGACTCTTTATGCCTTTCATTTTTAATAAAATTGTATAAAACCAAATTGAATGGTAGAATATATTGTAGTGATGATTTAGTCCCTGATGATCCCTGATTGATCAGAGCCTTAAAGAGACATTTCAACCATAACCATCTTTTTCTTGGCACCACATACTCTACTGCATCCCTCTTTCCCAAGATTTACTGGATTTTTTACTATTATTTATAGCACATTCGACACCTATGTTGAAGCTCCCGTCTCACTGTAGGCAGCTTGTGTTCCTATTTACTTAGCTCTGAGTGGGGATCTCAAGTAGCTGTTATTGAACTCCATCTAGTCACTGACAAACTTAAAATCAAGGCATTCCATCCATGACCATTTCATCAGGGTCACATAGTTGGGACTACATTGTTTAATGTAGTCTAAGCTATATGAAAGTGAATTTTTCAGAAGGTAGGATATGATTCAAGAGGGACTTGCCTAACATTTCAGTCAAGTTTCAATGTAGTCAATCCTTTGTGCATACTCTGGTAGGTTTAGTCCACTGCCTTCATGCCTAATTAAATTCTTATTGTGACCATTGGCTATTTTGTTGTGAAATATATTTTTGGACTGGGAGAGATCTGCTTCAATTTACCTGGACTCTTGACATTTAATGCAGTTGCTTGAAACTCGATTCTGAGTTGGAATTTTATCAATTCTCAGTGAATTAAGGATAAGAGAAAGGGAAAAGGGACACACACCCACACACTAAAGAACAAGGTGAGAAATAATATCCTGCAGGTTGTTGTGGACTTCTCAAGACTGCTTCATTAGGTTGCAACCAACATTTCTTCGAAAAAAAATTGATTTACAAAAATCAGTGAAGGAAAAAAGAAAAAGAAGTTGGAATTAATATTTCACTCATGTAGTATTTTAACATTTTGTAGGCAGAATGCAAGATTAACTGTTAAAAAAGAATTTAATTAATAATTTAATGATATGTCAACGATAATTAGAATGTGTCGGCCATGTTGGAGCAAGCTCTGCAGTTTGTTTACTAATCAACAGTGTTGGAACAGGTAGAAGGAATTGTTGTCAGTGGTGAAGCGTATAAGTGTCAGTGAAGTAGATAAGTAAGAGTTGAATCCTGTTTACTTTAACAAGACATAACTTACAAAATTGTTGATAGAGAAATTTTTTTTTCTATCTGTTGATAAATGAAACTAAGTAGATAAGTTTGTCCAGAATTTATTAAGACTGTTGAAGTAATGGTTTATTTGTTGGTTTTTTTTTGTTTTACTGTAACAAACTTTATTTTATTATATTTGTTTGTCCTTTGTGTATTTGGTTGTGAAAGATTACTCATTTGACCAGGGAAAAATTGACAACATTTTAAGAAGAAAATACAAATACAGTAAGAGCAGAAGACTAGCACAGTTCTTTTGGTCCAAACATTTTGAACTTAGATTAAATATAGTGGTTATGTTGAGGAGGTATAATATTCATGTGGTTTTTGTTCACACAGCAAAGTGTTCAAAGCCCACCACTTTCCTGTTTGTAAAGTTGGTACCTGTATACTTGGCATGGTGAGCTAAGAAATTTTAGTTAAAATTACTCTGTTAATGATGAGAGCAATAGCTTTGTAAGCAATTAATTCTTAGCAAAAACAGTAGAAGCAGATAAACCTGAAACTTCTATTAATTAAAATTAATCAAATACAAAATTGTTTCAACAAATGTCATCTTATCTATGTTAGCAATATATGTCTTGAACATTATAACCCTCATGGAGCCTGTCTCCATAAATGATCAATGACGATTTCTTCTAAAGACATGGAAATAAAAAAGGCAGAGAGGAAGAGAAGATGTACACAAAGTCATTGCTCTATGTACTTGGTCTTGTGAAATTAGGCCTTATAAAGTCTTTCATCGGATTGGACTACGAGGAAGTCAGCTGACCAGTTTTGTTATCACTTGTTAAAATCTTCTTGTTTCTCCTCTCCAAGATGTCAAACCTAAATAAAACTTATTGACATGTAGACAAGCATGCTTTCTAGGTTCACTAACTCATTGATGTAGTGGTTCAAGGTTAACAGGAAGTAATTATTAAAACACCAATACAATGCAAGTCATGAATTCATATATGAAGTCTTGGTTGTAATGTGAAATTAGGTCCCTTTAGCAGTTAAAATTGTGAATGGAGAAATATGTGAACTGGCCATAATGTGTCACAGTATACAAGATTGCTTTATCATTGATTAATCTTTACCTAATCATCTGGTATCCTCTTGATTTGGTGATTGATATTTCCAATATTACAATTATAGAATAAATTTGACTTTCTACATAATTTTCGAAACCTTTGAAAATATATATTTAACATAAATATTTAACAAGGATTTCCTGAATTCCATTTAGTTTGGATAAATCTCCTTTGTATATACGCTTTATTAGAATGCATATAATTGATTTTCTGGCAAGCGGGGTGGGGGTTATTTTCACATTGTTTTTTAAAAACTTTGTGTCATTCATTTCCTTTGAAATAGTCAGCATTTTAATAATGAATCAAATGATGTGAGATTTTGTAAATGTCTTTTTTGGATCAAGTCTGGTACTTACTCTATCAGTCTCTTTTTGCAAGTAATGGGGGTTGTAAACAAAATAACACCAGTCAAGTGATGATGGTGGGCAATGCAAACACATTGTTAACTTCATGAGAATTTCGTATTGAGAGAACATTATGATGATTATTTTTTTGGAACTTTGTATCTCGAAGCACATCACATAAAGCTATAAATAACAGCATGTATATATTTGGTTGAAAACCCCTTTATCATGAAAGTTCTTCCTTGTTATTATTGTTATTATTAATTATTATTATTCACCTTTACGTTCTAAGTTCAAATTCCGCTGAGGTCGACTTTGCCTTTCATCCTTTTGGGGTCGATAAGTTAAGTACCAGTGAAACACTGGGGTCGATGTAATTGACTTATCCTCTCCTCAAACATGGCTGTCCTTGTGGCAAAATTTGAAACCATTATTATTATTATTATTAATTATTTGTTTCTGATTTAGGGATTTGACCAGCAATTAGGTTGGAATGTGTTAGTCAATGCCACCAGTTCCAGTACATGACTGGTACTTTATTTTATCAATCCTGAAGGGAGGAATGGCAAAGTTAATCTTGGCGAAATTTGAACTCAGAACGTAGTGATGGGCAAAATACTGCTAAGCATTTCATCCAGCACGCTAACAATTCCACCAACTTGCTGCCTTAATAATAATCCTTTCTACTAAAGGCACAAGCCCTGAAATTTTAGAGGAGGGAGGCAGTTGATTACATCAACCTCGAAAGGATGAAAAGCAAAGTCAGTCTCAGTGGAATTTGAACTCACAGCGTAAAGACAGACAAAATGCCACTAAGCATTTTTCCTGGTGTGCTAACAGCTCGCCACCTTAATAATAATAATAACAATAATAACCCTTTCTGCTACAGGCACGAAGCCTGAAATTAGTAGGTGGGATTAAGTGAATTCTATTAACCCCAGTCCTCCACTGGTGCTAATTTTATCAAGCTTGCAAAGGATGAAAGGCAAAGATGATTTTGGTAGAATTTGATCTCAAAATGCAAAACTGGAAGAAATGCTGCTAGGTGTTTTGTCCAGATTGCTAATAATTCTACCAGTTCATTGCCTTGATGACGATGATGACGACAACAATGATTATATTCTCCAAGAGAATGTGTATTGATCCACTTAATACTTCAAGATCTCAACTTAAGCACTAACACTATGGACTTTTGAGATTCCATAAATAATTAGCTTTTAATGAAATATTTGTAAACTTGTGTTGGTTTCTCAAGAGTTTTTCTGAATCCCTGCATCACTCTGCTACATTTATAAAACCAAATTCTCAATATTTTTTTTGTTTTTTTCTTTCTGAATGTAACCCATTTCAGTTTTTTTCTTGGTTACTTAGGGAAAATTATGATCAATGCCCCATTACTACCCTGTTTTTATAAAAATCTGTTGTATTTTGTTTAGATAAAAGTAATCAATACTTGAACATTTATTAGCTGCAGCAACTCATTGATTTTAGAGAATGATTTTCAGAACATCGTGTATTTCTGGAATATAGTGTAGAATGCAACATAAATTCTTTGGTGTTTAATAATCAGGTGGAAGAGGAGGTGCCATGGGTAATGGTAAGAGGAGATCAGCAGAGGGAATAATATTGTAATGTTTAATTTTTAAAAATTTTCTTATCTTTTAAGGTTAACGGGTGGTGATTCCATCAGCCATGCACCCCCCCTTTCTTTTAATTGTTGCTCTGTGCAAATATAAGAAATCCGATATAGAATATTATATTTCATGTTACTCACCCAAACACATGCTCTCATCATCATCATAAAAAATGATCTTTTATCTTTTACTTGTGTCAGTCATTGGACTGTGGCCATGCTGGAGCACTACCTTGAAGGGTTTTAGCTAAACAAATCAATCCCAGTACTTATTTTTTAAGTTTGCTATTTATGAGGAGTTTTTTTTTTTGTCATGAACAAGTGAATTTTGGAAGTGGGGCCTTGCAAGTCTACCAGATAGATGGAAGAGCATTGTAGAAAATGAAGATAAGTATATTTTAGATTAAAAAAAGAACTTTATCTTAATTTTGAAAAATAAAAGAAGTATAAAAATACCATTTTATTTAAGGGAGGGCCATATATATATATATATATATATATATATATATATATATATATATATCATTGACAAAGTTAAGAGACAGAAATGCATCTAACATTCTTGCCAGCCACTGGTTGGGTGATTTCCACCTGCCTCCCATATAAATCATGTTGTTATACACTGCACATGTGCTAGAGATTTTATCTCCTGATGACTACTGCCATAAATTTAGCTTTCTCAATGTATTTACATTAAGTATGGTGCACAGATGGCTATTTTAATTTAATACTGTTTCTGTTGCATATAATGCGTGTGTCTTTATCTGTGCATCTTTTTTCTCTTGATGTTGTTTGTGCTCTGCATAAAATTGGTGTTACCAACTACATACAACATCTTTGTGTTTACAATCTGCTGTGAAAATATGTTTGGCCATTGAGCTATTCATTGCTCAGTGGAGTGGAGAAAACACTACATTATGTGGAAACAAGTAAAAGTTGAGAATAGTAAAGACATCCAACTGAAGAAAATCTGCCTCAGTCAGTTCTGTCTGATTGATGCTCCATTATAGAGGAGAAGGTTGCATGGGTCTGTTGAAGGCCCTACTGTGTACACCTTAATTCAAAGCCAGTTGATCAGACAAGTGAATCTTTACCAAATGATGAGCATCCAATAGCATCACATTGAGCTACATAATCCAGGCTATCTCTTATTTTTTTATTATGTTTTATGGAAAATAGGGTATGGTTTGGAGAAGATTTAGTTGTTATTTCTAGCTGCTTATAGAACCACATAGAGGCTGTCTCATTGGCTATTCTTACAAACAGTAAAGACAGTTGATATATGTATTCTTTTACTTGTTTTAGTCATTTGACCTGCGGCCATGCTGGAGCACCACCTTAAGGGATGTTATCAACCCCATAACTTATTTTTTTATAAGCCTAGTACTTATTCTATCGGTCTTTTTTGCTGAACTGCTAACTTACTGGGACATAAATACACTAGCATCAGTTGTCAAGCGATTGCAGGTGGTAGTGGTGGGGGAAGAAACACATGTACAGACACAAATATATACATTTATATATATATGACAGGCTTCTTTCCATTCCCGTCTACCAAATCCACTCACAAGGCTCTGGTTAGCCTGAGACTATAGTAGAAGACACTTGCCCAAGGTGCAACACAGTGAGATTGAACCCGGAACCATGTGGTTTGGAAGCAAGCTTCATACCACACAGCCACACCTGCACCTGTGTATATATATATATATATATATATATATATGTATGTGTGTGTGTGTGTGTGTATATATGTGTGTGTGTATGTGTGCGTATGTGTATATATATATCTTTTCTCTTTTTCTCTTTTACTTGTTTCAGTCATTTGACTGCGGCCATGCTGGAGCACCGCCTTTTAGTCGAGCAAATCGACCCCGGGACTTATTCTTTGTAAGCCCAGTGCTTATTCTATTGGTCTCTTTTGCCGAACCGCTAAGTGACGGGGACGTAAACACACTAGCATCGGTTGTCAAGCAATGCTAGGGGAACAAACACAGACACACAAACACACACACACATACATATATATATATACATATATACGACAGGCTTCTTTCAGTTTCCGTCTACCAAATCCACTCACAAGGCATTGGTCGGCCCAGGGCTATAGCAGAAGACACTTGCCCAAGATGCCACGCAGTGGGACTGAACCCGGAACCATGTGGTCGGTTAGCAAGCTACTTACCACACAGCCACTTCTGCGCCTATATATATATATATATATATTTTTTTTTTTTTACTTATCCTGTGAATATTTCTTCATGCCACTACCACCATCATCATCATCATTTTAAAACTACGAAATTTTTTAATGGCATCATGGTTTGTATAGTTTTACTGGTGTTCTTTGTTGTTTGTTTTGTTTTTTTTTGCTTTTGTTGTTTAAATTGTAGATTTTCATCAGATTAAGCTGAATCATTTCCTCGCTGTACATAATTACTCACTTTGTGGTGTTGTATGTATTTCATAAAGCTGAATATAATTCTTGTGCAAATGTGTTCAGATCATCTGAAACATTTCTTTAAAAACACTTTGAAATTGAGCAAAAATGTTTTCTCATTATCAAAAATAAAAAAAAAAGAAAAGGAAAATAAAGCAAATAAGTAAATAAATATTTAAAGTAAATAAATATATAAGAAAACCCAAAATATGCTGTAAAAATTCTCTGCCCACCCCCTCTTTTTTCAATATCTGAAGTGGCTGACAAGTATTATGTTTACTGTATAAACAAACATCAGCAAGTGTATATATTTGTATATATGTATATCTCCTGCTGGAGAGTTTATCTTTTAACTAGTTTATATACATCTATACAAACCACGAAACCAATTCAAAGAAGAAATATATATATTTACATATTCTTATACACACACATATATGTACCCCTACAAATATATACTTGTATATGTATGTGTGCATATATATGTGTGTGTAAACATATAATTCTAGATAGATCATTTCAAAAATAATACATGTGTGTGTGTGTGTGTGTGTGTGTGTGTGTGCAAGCGTATATATCTAGTAATAAGATAGCAAGTTCATTTCAAGAATGCTTGTCTCTTTCTCAATGGGGTGACAAAAATGGAGTTTGTTGCAACCCTTTGTCATATCTGCCACACCTTTGTTGAACTGTTCAAAAATGTATAAACATATCTCTGACAAGTCTCTACTGCTCTCCATTCCACACTGTTTTTTCTTCTTCTCTCTCTCCCTCTCCTTTAGCTGTCAAGCCTTTGGAATTCTCTTCAGTTCCTCTGCTAGCCTTCATGATTTCTCTCACAATACCTTTTCCCCTTAGCCTACAGCATAGCTGTCAGGTGTTAATTTCTATACTAAGTAGCAGAGGCATGAGAGGAACAAAGGGGTGGAGAGCAAAGAACCACCATTCTGTTTGTTCTCCTTTTCTCTCTCCTCATTTTTTTTTATTGTTTGTCCATGTGTTGTGTGTGTGTTTTTCTCTGCATTTGTGTAATTGTGTGTATCCTCTTGGGTATGTAATTGCTCATGTGTGCTTGAAAGTTTGCACAAGTATATTTGTTTGTATATAGACACTTCCATACGTGTGTGTGTGTGTGTGTATATATACATGTGTGTACATTTTACATATCTTTGCGCTCTGTATGTGAAAGAAAAACAGACAGACAGAGATCAACTACACTATTTGTGAAAATACTTTGAATATTAGATGAATGCACTTGAAACTTATTTCTTTACATTTCTTTCATCTACACATTATTATTATTATTATTATCATTGTTGTTGTTGTTGTTATTATTATTATCATTGTTATCATTGTTGTTGTTATTATTATTATTATTATTGTTATCATTATTATTATCATTATTATTGTTGTTGTTGTTATTACATTTATCAACAGCACTATCTCAATGTATAGCTTTCCTGTTAAACGTCTGCTTCTAAAAATGGCGAATTACATTAATTGGTTACTGAATCTCAGCAAACGATGTGAGAGGTAATATTAGCAATATTATCTACAGTTTGTGACAGGTTGAAATACTCCAAATGGTATTTATTACAAGATGCATTGTCCAGTTCCTCATTGAAATAATATGCAGACTCATAGCTGTATAGTCTTGCTATGAAGTCAGGCTCTCAGGGAGCTTTTCCATCATTTGGACCAGGGGTTCTCAACTGGGGTCCTTATGACCTATAGAATCTATATAAGATTCGGTTGTGAAAATTTATTTCCAATAAATTGGTTACACTTCTACAAAACACAAAATATTTTAAAACAATTCCTAATTATATTTCTCTCATTTAGGTCATCCCATAGGAGACCCCTTGGAGGCCCCTAATAATATTTAATTATAAAAATTCAATAAGATTTTTAAACATGGAATGGCTATGAGGGTGCACCCAAGTAAAATGGGAATCAAAATGAGTTGATAGGCAAAATATGGTTGTGAGGTATCTAACAATTCTTCAGAATTTACTCACTTTTTCTTCTTCTTAAATTACCAATGATAGTAGTTTAAAGATACTTCTTCCCAAGCAGCTGGTTTTGGGTTCAATCCCATTGCATTGGGCAAATGTTTTCTACTCTGACCCCAAACAAAGCCTTGTGAGTGGATTTAGTAGACAGAAACTAAAAGAAGCCTGTTGTATGTATGTGTATACATGTGTGTGTGTGTGTGTGTGTGTGTGTGTGTATGCATTTGGATATACCTGTGCCTTGACATGTGTTGGTTGTAAGTGAGCATCATTGTCATTCAAGCAGTGTGGTTTGTTTCCAGTTTTACATGGAAATCATGTCTAGCCATAGGGAAATAGGTGAAGGTTAGTGATAGGAAGGGCATCCAACCATAATAAATCTGCCACAAAGTTTCATCTGACTCATGCAAGCATGGAAAAGTGGACGTTAAATGATGATGATAACTAAATGTTGATATTTGAATTTTCTTTATTAGATGATTCCATATCCCCCTGGATGACTCCATACCCACCACCAGGATGACTCCATATTCTCCTGGAGGACTCCTTATCCCCCTGGATTACTCCTTATCCCCCTGGATGACTCCATATTCTCTTGGATGACTCCATATCTCCCTGGATGACTCTATACCTCTCTGGATGACTCTATATTCTCCTAGATGACTCCATATTCCCCTGATCTTAGACATTGTTTATTTACCAAGCATGTTAGCCTTTTATTTCCCCTCTGACCCACCCCTTCACTGTTACACTTGTTTACTCACGGTCCGGTAAGTGAGCTTCTACATGAATGCTCAGTCTGCTAGAAATCTCTCCCCTTCATCCCTTGAATCATGCTTTACCTACATTCTTTGAAAAGATTTTTGATAAGGTAAAAAAAGAATCCCAAAACGTGAAGTGATCAAGGTTTCTCTGCCTTTCCATCAAAAGTTTGTTGATCAGCACTGATTTTGTGCTAAATAACAGCTCTAACTAATTGTCTGCCCATTAAATAGCTCCAGATATTAATTTCTCCCTTTTAATTCTAACTTTCTGTCACTCTGTATGTATGTATGTATGGTCCAAGCACTTACCTCGTAGCAAGGTTGTGAAAGTGGTTTTCCTAAAATAGAAAAAAGCTCCCACATAATCTTGTATGATGACAAGACTAGCCATTTATTATTGACGTGCATTGCCAGAGTCTGTAGACGTCTCTGACTCTGTATATGTTGTAGTATTTAACCCCAACCTTTTACATTCTTCTGCATTAAAGTCCAATTGAGATCAACTTGGTCATTCATTCTTCTGACAGCAGGAAGACAGGTCAATAAAATATAGTATCAAGCAAGTAGGACCGAAGATTTTGTGCTTTTGTACCAATGTGCAAAGCCAGTATTTTGTGATAAATATATTCATTGCACTGCATAGGTGTGTTAGTTCTGTACACATTTTTCTAACAAGAAAAATGTAACCAAAAACCAAAGGAAACGGTGTCTAAAACAATTGTCTAAAATATCACACACTCACCCAAGCGTTTCACAAAAATTATTTATTCTATTTTCTACAATTTCATATTGAATGGATGTTTGATTATCCTCCCAACAGGTACTTTTTTTTTTTTTCACATCAGAGAGAAAGAAGTAAAATGTTTCTAGAATTTTACTGGAAGATTTACTGTTAATACATTCTTTGGAAAATATTAACTTTATGAACTTGTAAATCCTCATAGAATGTATGCAGTTAGCTTGTATTTTCAACAGGAAAACTCTGCACATTACCAAAGTTTCTGTTCTAGAAGCATCACTGCACAGATGAATTTGACACCAGTATGTCTATTGATCTCCAGCAAATGCCCAGGGTGATTTCTCAGTAAAATACAGTATTTAGTTTTAAATAATAGGTTTAAAGTTGCAATAATATTAATACTTTGTGCTGGTTTTTCTGACTAGTTTTCTCTAGAGTTGATGTTAACAAAATACTAATAATGATAATAAATACACAAAAGTCTTTGGAAGAATTTTAGAAAAGCAGGTGTGTGTGTGTGTGTATGTGTGTGCGTCCGTGTGTGTGTGTGCATGTGTGTGTATGTGTGTATGTGTGCATGCATGTGTGTGTGCATGCGTGTGTACACAGTGTAAAATGAAAGAAAGAAAATTTTCTATTCAATGATTTATTTGATTTGTGAGTGAAAGAAAGAAGTGAGACTTATCAATGTAGAGTGTATCACTGTCTGTATATTTTTCTCTCTACCGATTCTTGCTCGTATTTATCAGTTGATTTCTCCATTTGTTTATCTTAAGAATCCATCAGTGATTGTTATCTTCTTTCTTTGCTGCTGTTTGCTCATGAAATGTTTTCGTTTCCTTTTGCTTATTCAGTGACTTTCATCTAATATTTAGTTGTATCGTACCTATCAAACTCTTCAATGTTTCTCCAGCTAAGTTACTACAAAAGAAAACAGCCACCACTTCACTAACTAACTATCTCTCTCTCTCTCTCTCTCTCTATATATATATATATATATATATATATATTTGGAGACGCAATGGCCCAGTGGTTAGGGCAGCGGACTCGCGGTTGTAGGATCGCGGTTTCGATTTCCAGGCTGGGCGTTGTGAGTGTTTATTGAGCGAAAACACCTAAAGCTCCACGAGGCCCCGGCAGGGGGTGGTGGCGATCCCTGCTGTACTCTTTCACCACAACTTTCTCTCATTCTTTCTTCTGTTGGCCTGCTCGCTTAGCCAGCAGGATGGCATCATTTGAAGGCTAAAACAATGCGAAGCGCATTGTAACCAGCGATGTGTAGCAACATCTGATTGCCTGGTCGGTCACGGTGATCACAGTGATATATATATATATATATCTTTTTCCATGTCTCTCTCTCTTTCTCTCTCATGCACCCCTCCATGCACACAAGCATAGACACTCCTTCAATTTCTTTGCATATTCACATACACTCATACACCAGTGCATACACACATATATGTGCATGCATCCTCTCTCTCTCTCTCTCTGCACTATAACACTCATTGCACCACGAACACACACACACACCTACACAATAAAAAAATGCAATTATTTTTCTTATCTCTGTTTTGACTTCTTCACAAGTAATACAATTAAAAGTAGAGTCTTGCTATTCTTTCTCTTTCTTGTAGACTTTTTTTGAAAACGAAAATCTTCCACTTCTTTTCTTTTTGTCTATCTTCCTTTCTATTGTCCACTCTTCTCTCTCTCTATCTCTCTCAATACAGGGTAAAAAGACTTATCATATTTTTTTAATTTCATTAAATATCAAAAAGTATCCCTGAGCCAACCTTAAGTTATTATTTCCAATGGTTGACTTTGCGATGAATTAATCATTTCTGGAGAAAGGAAGGAGGAAAACAAAAACACTTCCAATGACCATTTTCCTTTTATTTTTTTCAATTTTATCTGAAAGTGTAAAAACACATGTATATAATCATTAGACTTCATGATTTTCTTTATCATTTCTTGAAATTTTCCATAGGAAAAAAAGAAAAAGCCAGAAGAATTTTTATCTTTTAAATTATTGCAGTCTCCTCTTTTTCCTTTTTTTGTCTCTGTTTCCATCTCCCTTTCTGTCTTTGACTCTCTTATTTGATTTCCTCCCACAATCTTATGGAACTTCCTTATCTTCAAATGCTCTCTGCAGAAAGTAGTTCTGGAACTGTTGTTGTGAAGGAAGCAAGATGGCAGAATGCTCAACACATCAGACAAAATGCTTAGCAGCAATTCTTCTAGTTCTTTATGTTCTGAGTTCAAATATCACTAATGTCGACTTTTTGCAGTTGATAAAAGTAAATACAAGTCTAGTAATAGGGTTAACGATAGTGACTGTTCACCTTCTCCTTAAAATTGCTGGCCTGATGCTAAAAAAGCAACCACCACCACCATCATCATCATCAGTCTTCTTCTTCTTCTTCTTCTTCTTCTTCTTCTTCTTCTTCTCATTATTATTATTATTATCATTAAGGTGGCAAGATACCAGAATCATTGACATGTCTGATAAAATTCTTGGTAGTGTTTCTTGTCTCTTTGCATTCTAAGTTCCAACAGCACCTAAGTTGACTTCACCTGTCCTTTTAGGGGGTCAATATAATCAGTGAACCTCCTTCTGCATCAAATTTCAGGCCTTGTGTCTATATTAGAAAGAATTATTAATTGTTGTTGTAATAACAACTCCATTTGCCTAAGATATGGTTGTGTTCCTTAAATCTGGAGAATCATCACGACAGGACACATTCATTCAAAATAAGGAACTTTTAGACACTCAGTGAAGCAATTTGTTTGCCGTTTAATTAGCATTGCCATAGAAGTACATAAAAGGAAAAAGAAAACAACTTACTTGCCTTCAGTGATCCATTATGGAGAATGTTAACAGATCTTAGAGCAAGCCTCTGCTCTTCCAAGCTCTCTTCAACAAAATGTTGAAAGGTAAAAGTGATAGCAAAGTTTTGTGACCATTCTCATTGTAAGTCAGTGTCATTACTATTCTAACTCTTTGCCTGCATCTCTCTCTCTCTCTCCTCCACCTGTATTTCTTTTTTTCTTCTTTCTCTTTCTGCTGTCATTGGACTGTGGCCATGCTGGTGCACCGCCACTGCTGCTTTAAAGGATTTAGCTGATCAAAATGACCTTCTCTGCTGACCTTAATTAATGTCTGGAACATAATCGCTCAGTCTCTTTTAATCAAACTTAATCCATCTGGTACATAATCCCTCAGTGTCTTTTAATCAATCAAGCTTACCAAGTTTAACCCTAGGTTGTGAAGTGATGAAAGACAATCCCACACACATGTAAACAAGGAGGAGGGATGGTCACAACTGAAATCCCACGATCAGAGCTGACCTAGAGTTAAACAAAAATTATTGCTCATTGCTACTGTAACAATTGATTAGAATATCATCGGCCCTTTCAAATAATCATTATGATGGCAGAGATGTATAGCATGTTTGAAACTATTAAACATCATTTCAAAACTAAATAAGATCAAGACTCAACTGCAACATTAAGGGTCCAGCAGGTGCCTGTCATCCATTCCTTCTATTAATATGCTCCCTGAAAGTAAAATGAACTTCAATCTCCAATTCTAATAGATACTCTACTCTTACCTCCTATTATATCCCACCCATCTACATTACTGGGGGCCATCTTTAAGGACAAATGAGAAAAAAAAGAAAGACAAAAACATACTTGGAACTGAAGAAATTATTTAAGTTTTATATATTGTGTGAAAAATTATGGCAATTCTACCTTCTTTATTAACTTTCTTCCTTCCATCTCTCCCTCTTTCTCTCTATATATATATGTGTGTGTGTGTGTGAAAGAAACTGGAATGACAAAGGAATCAGAAATTATACCATCAACTCCATGATAACATAATTCTTTATTCTTTTGTCGTTTTAAATTCTTATTCCTGCTCTTTCTTCAAATCACACTTCATTCTCAAGCATATGTGTACTGAGTTCTAACACCAGGTTATTACAATTGCTATGCCCACCTAAGCAAAATGATAATAATAATCTGCATATAATAATAATAATAATAATATGCATATATATATATATGTGGAGGCGCAATGGCCCAGTAGTTAGGGCTGTGGACTTGCAGTCGTAGGATCGTGGTTTCGATTCCCAGACCGGGCATTGTGGGTGTTTATTTAGCAAAAACACCTAAAAGTTCTATGAGGCTCTGGCAGGGCGTGGTGGCGATCCCTGCTGTACTCTTTTGCTATGACTTTCTCTCACTCTTTCTTCTGTTGGCCTGCATGCTTAGCCAGTGGGGTGGTGTCATTGGAAGGCTAAAACAATGTGAAGCCCATTGTGACCAGCGATGTGTAGCAACATCTGATAGCCTGGTCGGTCATGGTGATCACGGTGATATATATACATATATATATATATATATAGAAGACTACTAGCATAGCAAGTGACTTGATCTGCATCTGATGCAGCACAAAGTTTTGTCAGTGAACAGGTCGCAATTTCAAAGTGACGAAAATATTTTGACACAAATTAAATTTCAATGTTGTGTATTCTTAAATGACTTACAAACATCTTCCGTTGCTGCACTTGTACATATATATCTATATATATACGATTAGAAATGATGTTTCAACTATATATATATAAATAAATAGTTTGCTATTTCTTCTGGTTTCTAAAAACACCCTTTCATCACCGTCTCTAGTCTCTTCTGACTTTTCTGCTCTCTTTTTCCCCCTCTTGTCAAAGCTAATACAATTTATATATTTTCCTTCGATTTGTATTTGTACACTCTTCTATTATTCTCAGAACACTCAAAAGTGAATTATTATGTGTCCGATATAGATCCAGTGAAAGATGAGTTAATTGTAGAGGTTACATGAGGCAGTGGGTGGGGGATGGAGAGGGGTGTATATATATATATATGACAACATCAAAATATTATGATTGGGTGTCACCAATCTGTCAGAATGATCTGCTATCTCATCTCGATAACCATCACTTCATCAAAGCTACCTTGACATTGATAAAGTCCTCACAAAGTAGCTGTCAGTGGACCAAGTATGTTAATAATGAAAGTAGGAAACTGTCTATTGGATATGTCATTCTTCAGATATAAATATTTAATTTCCTCAGCAGGAAAATGTGTCTGTCTATATTTTCTCCCTGTCTTTTCTTCTTCTTTTGCTCTCTCTCTCTCTCTCTCTCTCATATATATACTCACATATGTGTGCAATAGCTGAAGCACACACATATTCATATTTATATAACATATACACATTCATGTGCAAAGATTATACATACACCTATATGTTATAGAGTCAAGTTCTTTACAGAAGATAAGCATGGCCTCTAAATGTAAGCTTCCTAGTTAATAATGTACCTGTTGTTGTACATATTGGAATAATGCTTCGAATTTCGTGTCCTTTCAATAATTATTGAATATATTCTTTAATTGCGATTGTCTTTGATTTGACAGACTCTTTTGCAAATCCGTTTCAGTCCACGTGGTTCAATGTTTGTTGTGAAAATCTTTAATGTTTTCTAAAATTGTTGTTTTGCTTCTAAAATAACACTTTGAAATTAATGATATGGATTTGTATTATTGTTTGGCCCCATCTATTGGCTTTGCCATGTGAAGGAGCATAACCTTGTGGTTAGGGTTTGCAGTCATGATTGCAAGATGCAGGTTTCAATTCCTGGGTCAGGCAGTTTGTTGTGTCTTTGAGTAAAACACTTCACATTGCTGCCTTTCCCTCGGCTGCCAAAAATGAGTCACCCTGCAATGGCTTGGTGTCCTGCTCAGGAGGAATATTGCATTATTGGTCACATATAATGCTGTGGAAACGAGGAAAGTGACCCTATGAATCCCAGGCCTTGTGACGGGTTGATAGTGACGGCAATGAGCAGTTGGGAAGTTTTAAATGATGGAATTTAGGGTTCAATTCTGTAGCATGCCATTGTCAGTTTGTACCTTCCACTATGATCAAAGACTGACCACTGCCTTGGTAGTGAATTAATAGGAGGAGATTGTATGAGGTAGTGTCAGAAAGTTCCCAGTCTAGTTCTGTAGTGTCCAACAGATGGCAGCACATGGTTGCACATGCATTGGGAACTAGTAGTGACCCTCATGCGGCAGTGTGCTGAGATACATCCCTGTTTACTTTGTGAATTGTGAAATTTGTGATTTTGTGATCACATGTATGCTGTGGTCTGTGATTTTCGTCATGGACAGGAAGTTGGAACAAAAAGCCAGCGTGAAATTTTACAAAAAAAACTTGGTAAGTCTGCTACAGAGATATTGAGTATGCTTCAGTAAGCTTATGGTGACAAGGCAATGTGTCATACACAATGTTTCGACTGGCATTGGTGCTTCAAAAGTGCAAGAAATTTTCAGGAAGATAATGAACAATCTAGAAAACTTGCCATGAGTGTCACCCTTGGAAACGTGGAGAAAATTCCACAGTTTGTGCATGAGAATTGTTGGAGGACAATCTATGATGTTTTGAAGCATTTAAGGGAGGACATTTGGCGAAATTGACCAAAATCTGTGAAGCGCGAAGAATTGGATTCTTCATGGCAACAATGCACCCTGTGAATGAGATCTCCTCACTCGAGAGTTTTTCACCAAAAACAATATGATATCACTTTGCCCTATTTGCCAGATTTAGCATCTGTGGACTTCTATCTCTTCCCCAAGATGGAAATGCAGCTCAAAGGTGGCTATTATGCCGCTTCTGTCGAGATCAGTAACAAATCGCAGCAGGTCGGTCCTCGACTCACTTGCGGATAATGACTCCCAAGCCAGATTCCAAAAGGGGGAAGAATGCTGGGACTGGTGTATTGATGCACAAGGTAACTATTTCAAAGGAGATGATTTTAAAACTGAAATAAATAAGTTATTTTTTTATTAAACATAACTAGTCCGTGAACTTTTGATAACACCTCATAAGAAATGTCTGTGTGTGTGTGTGTGTGTGTGTGTGTGTGCATTCCCCACTACATCATTTCTACCAACTCATAATAGTGTGTGATGAGCAACAAAAGGAGTAAAATTAAGGAGTGCTGTATATTCAAGAGAGCTGAAGTATGGTTCTAATCATATATAATGACAAAAACAACAGCAACCCATGATTTTAGTCTTTCCAACAATGGCCCCATTGTGAAGTGATGTTCTTCACTTGCTACTTATGCCAGTTGAAGTGAGCATGCTTCTCTGCTTCCGGCCTCCTTTCACTGGAATCTGTAACTTACCACATTTAGCATTGTCATGGCTCTATCATATATTGTGCTTGCATCCTATTTCTAGTCTATGAGTGTATGGGCGTGTGTGTGGTTAGAACTGTTGCCTCAAAGAAACTTTACAACTACAAACAATGGAATATTGAATTTCATGAATAAAATCATGTCTAAAAGCAAAGAATAGCAAAAGCAATGAAGAGTGAATTTATATTTTTGTTTCCTTTCTCCTTTCAAAATAAACACATCAAAAGGTTTTTAGGCGTGGGTCTGTTCTATTTATTTTTATCATTTTGTCTTTCCCTTTGTTTGTTTGTTTTCTTTTTTTCACTAAGTATATAGACAATATGTTAAATGTGTCTCACTGAAGTTATCTTTATCTATATTTCAAAATAGTTGTAAAACTTCAAGAAATACTATTACATCAGATGTTAGTCATACAATAAATGAACAAAAAAAAAGTAATAATAAAGCAAAGAATGTGATAAATCACTGAAATATACTCTAATGTTGGAAGTATTAGAAAAAAAACTCCCTTTTAAATAAATTTCCAATGATCTTAAGGTCAGTGTCCATTCCACAGTGTCCAGTTAAGTGTAGTTTGAGAATCTCGGAAACCAAAGTTCTTTATGATTACAATTTTCTTTCTTTCTTTTTCGCCTTGGTTTCAATAATAAAAAAAAAATCTATATCCACAAGTGTAACACTATAAAAAAACAATCTTCAAGCATATGTTATCTTTCTTTTTTTGGTGCTGACAATGTAATAAAAGACAGTAAAAGAGCATCCATTATTGTGTATATAATTTATTTCATTTCCCTTTTTTATGGCTTTCATTTTTAGCTATTTTTCCTTTCATTTTTACCTTTTTCCTTCCCATATTTCAATATTTTTCTCTTTAATTTCGCTCTTTATTATTCTTTTGATTTTCTTTTTTGTTACATTTCAAACCATACTTTTATATCTTTTATTAGATTAATTATCTCTCTGTCTTGTATTGTCTTCATAATAATCCTTGACATTTTCTTTCTATTGGGGTCTTTTAAATTCCTGTACTTTGGTTTGTTCTTCTTCCCAAGACTTCAGTTTTATTTCTCCATTTGTCATTGTTCCTGTCATTCTTTATGTCCTTTTCTAACCATTCTTTCACACATCACTTCAGTCAAACTGGAGAATATATCTATGTTATTCTGCATCAGTTCCTTTATCTTCAGATAGGTTTGCAACCACAAAGGTGAGGGAATCAAAATTTGATTACACCTTGCTTCTTTTTGCAGAAGGAACTTCCATCAGTGTCTTCAATTATTGAAGAACAATTCGATAACAAAATACTGTGCCCTACCCTGGCTCTCGCTTTGCATCAATACTTAACACTGAATGGCAGAATGTAAATAACAGGCTTAAGTACATAATCTATTCAAAGACCTTGGCTCGGTCACTTACGTCTTCCATAGATTTGCTTGAGAAGAGCCACTACTACTGCTGCTGCTGCTGCTGCTACTACTACTACTACTACTACCACCATTCTTAAGATTTCTAAGACCATGAAGCCATTTCAGTCAATCATACATTGTTTTGTAATATTTTTTTCTTTTTTGTTTTTGCCTTGAAATACACACACACACACACACACACACACACTCACACATATGGAAAAGTATAATAAGCACAAGATGCAGTCTATCTGGATTTGTTATGTGATGCCTTTGCAGCATTGCATCCCCTGCAGTGGATATTCCAAATGCAGTTGGATGCTGAATGACAACAGATCTTCAGAGGAACACTTTATTGCATTATGTTTGCACAGATCAAATGCTTTCTCTTGATGGTAATAATATCTGTGGTGCTCTAAACTCACCACCAGCAGTCATACATCTAACTATATGCACAAGAAGCACACACACATACGTTTTGTGTATATATATATATATATATATATATATTACGAAATTTAATCCCTTAAGGCACCCTCTATTCTTTCTCTACGAAGTTTAATCCGATCTTCGCCATTCGCGGTATCTTCAAAAACGAAATCGCCATTATCATTTCCATTCCCAAATTCAAACTTCCGTCTTCTCCAAATCAGAGACTTCCGGTCAATCCATCTAAAGGCACCTGGTCCCCACCCCACCCCTATCATTCTTCCTGATCACCGATGTTCACAGCAAGTCAATATTTTTTCTCTCCCTATCTTCCACAACTTACATACATTTGCCGCTAATCGTTTTTAAATGTTTGAACTTATACACTAACAAGCTTGCCTTCCCTATCTTATTCTTTCTCTACGAAATTTAATCCCTTTAGGTACCCTCTATCTTTCTCTACGAAGTTTAATTCGATCTTCGCCACGCTTTCCCTATCTTATTCTTTCTCTACGAAATTTAATCCCTTTAGGTACCCTCTATCTTTCTCTACGAAGTTTAATTCGATCCTCGCCACGCTTTCCCTATCTTATTCTTTCTCTACGAAATTTAATCCCTTAAGGCACCCTCTATTCTTTCTCTACGAAGTTTAATCCGATCTTCGCCATTCGCGGTATCTTCAAAAACGAAATCGCCATTATCATTTCCATTCCCAAATTCAAACTTCAGTCTTCTCCAAATCAGAGACTTCCGGTCAATCCATCTAAAGGCACCTGGTCCCCACCCCACCCCTATCATTCTTCCTGATCACCGATGTTCACAGCAAGTCAATATTTTTTCTCTCCCTATCTTCCACAACTTACATGCATTTGCCGATTTTCACTCCTAGACTGATCATACATGTTTCTCTATCTATCTAACTATTTTATCTGATTTCTATCTATTTTGTCTGATTTGTTCATTTCTCCTCTCGTTATATGATCAACCTTCGTGTATCCCGGTGCACCCGCCCTGCCCACCCCCACCACCAATACCGGATATCTCTATTTTTCTCATCTATACCGGATGTCGCTTCTCCCACCACCATTATAGGTGTCTTCTCTTCGAACCCCCCTCTTCAATACGCTATTTTACCATGCATTACCCCTCTCTTGATATCCTACCTTCTACCTGCCTACAACCTGTCATCATTTCTCTGAACCACCCCTCCCCACTGGTGCTCCCCTATATTCCTGCACCCCCCCCCCACATAAAAAGCACCATCCGAACGTGGCTGATGCCAGACCCCTCTGGCACCTGTGCAGGTGGCACGTAAAAAGCACCCACTACACTCGCGGAGTGGTTGGCGTTAGGAAGGGCATCCAGCTGTAGAAACACTGCCAGACCAGACTGGAGCCTGGGGCAGTCCCTAGCTCCCCAGACCCCGGTCGAAACCGTCCAACCCGTGCTAGCGCGGAAAACGGACGTTAAACGATGATGATGATGATGATGATATAATATAATTCGAGACAAAACCACTATTTTGCAAAACAAACAAGGATTTTTCCCTGTAAATTTGGATTTATTCCCTAATATTTATTATTATTATATATATATATATATATTTTGCTAATAAAACTGTAGTCAGAATTCTGTGACCTTTATATTTTTATATTTCATGGTGTCAATATATATATTTTGTGAACAATTGTTCAATCACAGTTTCCTTTCATTCAAAACAATCCTAGTTGAACAATTGGCAAGGTAAAGAAACTGGACAAGTGGGTACCACAGGAACTGAATGAGCATCAAATGACACGTCATCTTGAAACTTGCTGTTCTGTTGTCATGGCATAAAAGCAAAATTGTATTGTTATGTGTGAGGAAAAATGGATTCTTTTCAACAATAGCAAGTGTTCTGTATGG
This sequence comes from Octopus sinensis, assembly GCF_006345805.1. Classification (NCBI taxonomy): domain Eukaryota; kingdom Metazoa; phylum Mollusca; class Cephalopoda; order Octopoda; family Octopodidae; genus Octopus; species Octopus sinensis. The sequence continues at coordinate 90,478,685 of NC_043006.1, read as the reverse complement.
TGGTTGGATAGAGACAAAGTGCCAAAACACAATCCCAAAAAAAAGAATATTCACCAAAAGAAACTAATGGTATCTAATTTGGTGGTCCTGCACTGGTGTCATCCACTACAGCTTCATGAGATCTGGTAAGTCAATTACAGTGGATGTAATGCATCAACCAATTGGATGAAATGAAGAGTGTACTTGCAATTAAACAACCAAGATTGGTCAATAGAGACAGGCCAATTCTCTTGCAAGTCAATGCTCAACTACATGCTGCACAAAGAACACTACTCAAGTACAAAGCACTACAGTGTAGAACACTACAGGAACTGGACTTGGAAGTACTCTATCATCCACCATATTCATTAGACTCTGCACCAACTGACTATCATGTTTTGCAGGCATTAGACAACTTTTTGCAAGGGAAAAAACTTCAAATCTGAAGATGTAAAAATAGCCTTTCGTGATTTCATCACCTCTTGCTCTCCAGAATTCTTCACTGCTGCCATAAATAAGCTACCAATAAAATGGCAAAACTGTTGATAAATTTAGGTTCACACTTTGATTAACTGCATTGCTTTTTGTTGAGATAAAATAAAATAAACTTTCAGTTAAAAATTGAACATTTCATTCTTAATAACCTGATGTGCTGTTTAACCCTTGGTTGATTTTGACCAGGGGATACCTTCCTCGCTCCTTCCCACTTGTCTTGGACACTGTGAAGATCTGTAGGCACTGCCCTCTCTCCTCATTAAAAGATTAAAAAAGAAAGGTCAAGCTTCCCATACTTTTAGACAATACACTTAAAAATAGAAACAAAATATGATGAATTAAGTTTTGTTTGCAATTAAATATTATGTGCCACCAGTCACATGTCTAATTAAGTCTTTTCCGATCTTAAACATATTTCACAGTCAAATGTATTTGTAAATTGATGAGATTTCACTTAATTTCACATCACACCTAAAGATTCTCATTGAAACACTAAAGTCTTGTGACACATAGTTTTGGAAAAAAGAAACCCTTGATTACAAACAATACTTCTCGTAAGTGCTGCCTCTAGATCTCTTCTTTTTAGGACTAGTGATGGTGATGGTCATCAGGAAGTACCAGATGAGTATCATGCTGCTAACTATGGCTTCACTGTCTTCATTTTGATATCAAATTCCTAGGGCAGTGGCCCTCATCATAGATGCAGTCATGCTTCAGTGCTTTGGTCTGGCATCTCATATGATGCAGTCCGATTGTAAGGTTTTTTTTCTCCTTTCTAACTCCAAGAGTTATCATTTCATTTTTATCAAACACCCAAACTGGGATCATTTTAAAATGGTGGGGGGAGGGGTTTGTATCATACAACCAAGAGTGGTCTAAGATAGGTTAAAATCAAAAAGGTTTAAATATTTTACCCTTTTTTAATTATATGACTTGTAATTAGATTCCATTTGATAATTTTTTTTTTGTTCTTAATTTCCAGTTTTAAATTCCTTAATTCTTTCGACTTTATCCTTATTTTCCAGTGAAGTCTGTTTTGCTTCACTTTCTATTCCTATTCCACCTTCCTTTGGTTCTCTTACATTTATAACCTTATACATTTCTTATGTGATTCCTCAAAACTTTCTTCGATATTCCACTATAAGAATTTCACATTCTCATTTATTTCAACTCTTTTTTTTTTTTCACTTCTACATTATTTGCTAACTTTTTGCATGTAATTTCTATTCCTTGAAATCTATCCTTTTTTTTTAATCAGTTCTATTGAGATGGTAGAAGCATCTTTTTCCTATCATCTCAAACTACTTCAGGACTCTAATACTCTTGCAGTTGACAAAATAAATCAAGAGGGTGGGGTGGAGTAAAACAATGAAAAATACGATGAATGTTGAAGATTCTGGAATAATAAGATTTTTGAAGAATATAAGCTCTGATGATATATTAGACCAGACATTTAGAGGATTCTTCTTGAAATTCTTTGCACTTTATTGCAGAAGCCAGCTTAACCAATGCAAGAATCAGAAAACCCACTCTGAAGACTAATTAAGTGTTCACCAAATATCATTCTAAATAGATTAGTTTTGCATTCTCTCTACTGAATTATGGTAATACACACACACACACACACACACACACACACACACACACAAACATGTATGTGTGTGTGCACATAAATACATAGCCACACACACACACACACTCTCTCTCTCTCTCTCTCTATATATATATATATATATATATATATGTGTGTGTGTGTGTGTGTACACAAACACACACATATTAGCTGGTGAATTTTTTTACTGCATCTCAGGAGGCCCAGTGAAGTAAAGTAAGGATGTGTAATCAGAAATGTAAAAAAATCAGAGAAATGAAAAACAAATTAATATGACAAAAAAGTAGAAAAGATGAGTAATTTGAAATTGAAAATAAAAAAAAACATAAAAAAAAATTATCAAAACAAAGAACATTACAAACACTTCTCCCCCACCCCGACTCCCCAAAAGTGAAGATTGACTTCAATAAGAAATTGAAGGATAAATAAAAATTTATTGAGTATTCTGAATTACATTTGGTTAAATTTGATGCAGGAATAAAAGAAATAGAAAATAAATGGAATGATGATAAAATCCTCTGCAAATTTTGAGAGGAAACACACATACATGAAATGCACACACACATACACATGTACACACTAATGCAAAAAGGATGAAGAGAAACTGAAGAAAATATATTAACAAGAAAATAGATATTTTGAGGATTGTCAACATTTTTTATTCACATTAACTCCTGTTGTTGCTCAATTTGGTAAATAATTTCAGCTAAAAGTTTCATTTTTCTTTTCCTTTATTATGATTTCTTTTTTTTTTTCTATTTGGAGGATGGCTTGTTTTCTTCTCTTTTTTTCTTTTGTTAACTGGAATTTGGATAGTTTTCCATTTACATCTTACTCTTTATTAATTAGAAGAAAATGAACTTTTTTGCTGTTAGGCTGTAGTTTGATTTGGATTTTATAACTTAACTAAACACACACCTCTATATGTATGTGTGTATATGGCCCTGCTCAATCTGTAGAAAAGGCATAGGTAGAAACTCTATAAGATGCACCAAGTGTAAGCTATGGACACATAAGAGGTGCAGCAATGTCAAAGGAAGGCTAACTAGGAAAATAGTTTTTGTATGTGGCAGATGCTCTGGTGCAATAAACACTGAAAGTGCGCAGAGACCATCTTCCGTCACATTCCAGGGAGAAAAACTTGAAATAGTTGATAGTTTCCGTTACCTAGGTGACCAAGTCAGTAGCGGGGGTGGGTGTGCCGAAAGTGTAACTGCTAGAGTAAGAATAGCCTGGGCAAAGTTCAGAGAGCTCTTACCTCTGCTGGTGACAAAAGGCCTCTCGCACAGAGTGAAAGGCAGACTGTATGATGCGTGTGTACGAACAGCCATGCTACATGGCAGTGAAACATGGGCCGTGACTGCTGAGGATATGCGTAAGCTTGCAAGAAAAGAAGCCAGTATGCTCCGTTGGATGTGTAATGTCAGTGTTCATACCAGACAGAGTGTAAGTGCCTTGAGAGAAAAGTTGGACCTAAGAAGCATCAGATGTGATGTGCAAGAGAGGCGTCTACGCTGGTATGGACACGTAGTAAGAATGGATGAAGATAGTTGTGTGAAAAAGTGCCACACCCTGGCAGTTGAGGGAACCTGTCGAAGAGGCAGACCCAGGAAAACCTGGGATGAGGTGGTGAAGAACGACCTTCGCTCTTTAGGTCTCACCGAGGAAATGACCAGAGACCGAGACCTTTGGAAGTATGCTGTGCGTGAGAAGACCCGGCTGGACAAGTGAGGCCATAACCCATGGCCCTACCTGGAACGTAGTCAGTCCACCTATGCATACCTTCCTTCTTGGGACACATAACTCTACTTGTGAAGACCTGTTGAGGCAAGTGAAAATGGACAAAATCAAAAGCAAACTCGATGAGCATTAATGGAATTTGTAGTTTTGTGGTACCAGTGCCGGTGGCACATACGAAAGCCGTCCGAACGTGGCCGTAGCCAGTACCGTATTGACTGGCCTCTGTGCCGGTGGCACGTAAAAAACACCATCCGAGCATGGCCGTTCGCCAGCCTCGCCTGGCACCTGTGTCGGTGGCACATAAAATCACCCACTACACTCTCGGAGTGGTTGGTGTTAGGAAGGGCATCCAGCTGTAGAAACACTGCCAGATCTGACTGGCCTGGTGCAGCCTTCGGGCTTCCCAGACCCCAGGTGAACCGTCCAACCCATGCTAGCATGGAAAGCGGACGTTAAACGATGATGATGATATATATATATATATATATATAATTATCAATGGATGATGATGATGAATGGAGATGGTTGCTCTGGAAGTATTGTAGCTAGAGGAAGAACTGATTGGAGAAAGTTCAGGGACCTACTAACACTGCTTAACAACAATACAAATAAAGGGCAGACTGTATGATGTTTGTGTTAGAATTGCAATGCTGCATAATAGTGAAACATAGACCTTCAAATGCAGAGGACCTGAGAAAGCTGGAAAGAAATGAAACCAGCATTGCCCCACTAGATGTGTGATGTAAGTGTGCACGTCAATTGCTAAATGTGGCTGTAACATGCAAAAGAGGGAACTCAGGAAGACATGGAATGAAGTGGTCAAGGCTGACCTCTGAACTCTGAGTCTGATGTAGGAGATTACAAAGCACCAGGATATTTGGTAATATGAGATTCTTTAAAAGGACCACCCTTGTCAATGAAACTGAATTCTGGAAGATAACATTTATCCCTACTTAAACGTGGCTGTTCTCTTAGAACAAACTTTACTGAAGTAGAAACTATTGCTTACGTATATCTTTGTTTCACAAATTCGCTGGCTAATTGCAACATCAGAGCTTCCTCTGGCTGAATACTCTAAGCATTTAGCCATACATCTTCACTTATATGCATATATGTTTGCAAGTATTTTGTGTATGTTTGCACATGTATAGATAC